>NC_092336.1:455964166-456322500 GCF_046630445.1 Rutidosis leptorrhynchoides | reverse complement strand
TGAAAATGTTCAATTAATTAAGTGTTTGAAATTGTTAATTAGATAATTAGTGAACTGTTAACTTTTTATTAATCGAATAATTGAACTTACTAAATGTAACTAATTATAACTTACGAATATCATGCACGCACACTAGTTTACGTAACTTATTAATTGAATCAGGTTGTTAACTTATAAAAATTATAAACGCATATCAAGTTACTTAACTTTTGAATTTCATTAATTAAGTAATCCAATAAAATAAAATAAAATATATAATCCAACAATTTTTTTTTAAAAGCATATAATCCAACAACTTGATCGAACATTTCCACAATGTAGAGTAACATATTTTTTTAACAGCCGTATGGGATCATTCATGGGGATTTAACCACCCACGCGTTCATCTCTCACAGTTCATAACCCGCCTTCAAGTGATGTCCAGGAGAAAACTCGGCTCAATCCGAAGGCATGAGCGGTAAAACCACCCTCCCCCACTACCCCCGCAACGCGATGTGCGGAAGGCACCCTTGGATGATATTCAAAGGTAACGGGGCAACCTTGTATGCAATGTTGCACTTCACGGAAGTTTAATTCCTGACCTCTCGTTAAGAGAAACATGACACTGAGCTAAAATACAAGGTCTGTATAGTAACATATTAATTTGACTTTGACTGCTGACCCTTTTAGTTATTCATAAGAAGCAAAAACGACATCAGCATGAGATATTTTATTACCTTTATGGACAAAAACAACATCAACGTGAGAAATTTTATATTTTTGAGCATGATATTACTTAGTAAATTTAGGTAATTTATGTTACATTTTTAGCCTATTTGCCTTTTCTAAATTTAATTTTGCATTGAATAATACCCCATGACTATGCAAACCACTAGCTCATGCAAGAAAAGAGTCTTTGGTAATATATATATATATATATATATATATATATATATATATATATATATATATATATATATATATATATATATATATATATACACTTACTTGTAAGAGTAACATATGCTCGAGCTCGTGGACGACAGTATTCATTGTTGGACACTGATCTTGAGTTTCTGCTATACATTTGTATGCAAGTTTTATAAATTTATCCAAAGAGGTTTTGTTTACTTCTCCACTTAGAACCTCAAACAGAACTAATCCGAAACTATATACATCAGATTCTCTTTTTAATCGATGAGTCTCTTCGTATTCAGGATCACGATAACTAGGCGTGCCAGAAACATAATCTAGATGAAGAGCATCGTCATCTTTATTCAGAGGCAGGAATTCGGAGACCTCAAAATTAGCAATCTTTGCCCCCCAATTCTCATCCAACAAAATATTTTTGCTCCTTATATCACAGTTTATTATTCTCTTTTGGCCTTCCATCTGATAATGAAGATATTTCAATCCACGTGCGATATCAAGGCAAATTTTTAAACGTTTTGCCCAAGTAAGAACAGACCCATCTTTCTTGTGTTTGTTGTTGCTGTCGTACATATCATCGAGGTCTCCATTGGAAGCATGCTCAATGACGAGGATCATCTCAGATCCTTCATCACAAAATCCAACTAGGGTGACTATGTTGGGATGCTTACAAGTAGTTAACATTTCAAGTTCCATAAAGAATATTTCTCCTTCTTTTTTGTCATCACTAGCGAGGATACGTTTTACAATTACAGTATTCCGTCTTTTGGGTTGACCAACTTCATTCTCCCCTTCTACGTAGGAAGGATTTAGTTTATCAAAATACTCGAGTTCAGCTTTGTATAAGTTAACAGATCCGGTAACCCCAATCCGGTTTGCGTCCGAGAAGTTATCCGTGGCAAACGTTATATCACTGAGCCGAATCTTTAAGTGTTCTGAGTTCTTTTTCTGCGAGACAAAGGGGAAAGGGTATTACAGGTGATACTTGCTAGAAGACTGAGAATCAACACATAAAGAAATTGTGTCATAGACATTTTGTTAATTTATTGATAGATACTGTTGGTGCATTATAGTCCCCAGGTTCATTGCGATCAAGTTGGAATGCGTAAACGTTTAATCTTCATCCATGGAATGCAACCGTACGGATGCAGTATGCAACCGTACGGATACACAGTGCAACCGAACGGTTGCAGGGGTGCAACCGTACGGTTGCACACGCTGTGTATATATATAGAGAACTTCGGTTTCATGATTAGGTTAACGATCCTAGCCGCACTAAAACGTCGAAACCGATTCTCTGGTTATCTAGCATTCATCTAGGTCGATCTTTAACACCCTAAAGTCGTTCTATATCTAAAGATCAAAGTATATTCGTGTGTTTTGAGTATAAAACCCTATATCGAGATTTTCCGCACTCGATATAGTTGATTAGATCGTTTAATCCTGTTTACACGATCCTACAAGTGGTATCAGAGCTTGTGTACGTGATTGAACGATCGGTTTTTTGTCAAAATCGTTGAATTTGTTTTGTCAAGTTTTGGGTTTTTGGGGTTTTGTTGAAAAATCCATAAATCTTAAAACTTTCACGTGTTTGATCATGTTTTTGTTAATCTAAAATGTTAATAAGGTCGGTTTTAATGTTTTGAACGTGAAAAACTTAAACTTTTTGATTCAGATCGAGTGCTAGATCCCATCCAACCCAAAACCCTATTGTTCGGGCTGTTCTCTGCCCAGATCCAATCAAGAACACTACCGCACGGTTACACACTGCAACCGTGCGGATACACCATCCTGTTACTACAACCGCACGGATACAAACCTGCATCCGTGCTTCCTCTAAAAGTTCTTTTACAACCGTGTTAATCTGAAACCGTACGGATACACTCTGTACCCGTCCGGTTACACTATCAACCGCCCGGTTACACTTTGAAACCGTGCTTACTGCAACCGTATTTGTTCAACCGTGTGAACCTTGCATCCGTGTTATTTTCTGATACCGTGCATTGCAACCGTGCACTTTTCTGCAACCGTATATTGCAACCGTACGGTTACAATGTCTGATCAGTTTGATGGTTCAGAAATGGAATCTGCTCTAGTTGGTTCCTCATCGTCGGGTTTACATCACTTGCTTAAGACAGAGAATTAGATAGGTAGTGCGTATTGGGTACCTAGGCTAGAATCACTTGATGACTTTGCTGAATGGAAACCTAGGTTCTTGATCTTGTTAAATGGGATAGATTCTCGTCTATACAACTTCTTGAAAGTTGAGTATACATTCCCACTTAAGGATCATGGTAAACCAAAGACTCCCATGGAGCTAAATGCTGTTGAAAGAGAGGACTATAACCTAGAATGCAAAACCTACAGTCATCTAACTCAGGCTCTCACAAAGGATATATTTCATCAATTTGAGACTCATCTGACAGCTTATTCAATGTGGAATGCCATTGAGAGTGGTGTTGAGGGAAGTGCTGAATATCGGAAAACTAAAGGTAAAGTTCTCAAGAAGGAGTGGAAGAATTTTGCGGTTCAGCCTGATGAATCCTTGGATGCTGCTGTTGCTAGGTTTCGTCATTTGATGACCGAGCTGAGATGATCTGATATTACTTTCCCAAATAAGAAAATCGTCCAGTGCTTTCGTGAGGGGTTACCTATTAAATGGGATCCTATTGTGCAAGAGATTGAGAAGACTTGTGCAATCTATGATAACTCGTTCAGCAGTTTTGTAACAAAGCTTCAAGCAAAGGAACTAGATCTGCAGGAGAGGTTGAAGAGATTAGAAGTAATACAAAATCCAGTTGTCTACAAAGCTCCAGCAATCAATTCTACAGCCAAGAAACACGCACCTCTACAGATGGCTTTCACTTCTAACACTCAGAAGCAAACATCAACGGGCGTCACTCCAGCTCCACTAAGTGTTCTTCCAAAGACTACATCTTGCAAGAATGAGACCACCGAGGTCTTGCAAACCGGGAACATTCGTTTGCGTACCATTCAAGGGGTTGAAGAGGATATGGCGTTGGTTGATATGGTTGTGAACTCGTATAATGATCTACTTAATGGACGTATCGGTAAAAGTCATTTGGAACAAGAGGATTATGATCAGATCGATGAAAATGAAATGGAGAAGATGGATATTCTCTGGGCTATGGGGAGTGTTATTCGCAGGGCAAAGAGATATCTTCAGAAGACTGGTGAGAAGAATTTGGGCGTGTCCAAGAACACTAAGTTCGGGTTCGACATGAACAAAGTTAGGTGCTTCAACTGTAATGAGTTGGGACATTTCAAGAGAAACTGTACCAAACCAAAGCAACCAGGTTTCTATAACCCATTTCATAATCAGAAGAAGGAGATCACTACTAAGGTCAACGTACCTATTATAGAAGAGGGTTCAAAGGCCTTAGCTGCTACATATGAAGATGAAATCTATGACTGGTCTGTTGATGCAACTGATGCATATGATCACCATGCAAATGTGGCAAAAGTCCAAATGACTGAAGAAGAAAAAGAGAAAGAGAAAGCTGAGAGAGTGGAGATAGGTTGTGTTGGACGAGATAAGCAGTGCAAGTGTCTAGGATGCCGAATGGAAGAAAGGGTTGATCGTTCATGGTACTGGGCAAACTACTTGCGTCAAGGGATGGTAAACAAGAGAGTTGAAGAGAAGTTTAAATGGGCAACTCATTTTGATGGAGACGTATGGACGGATAATGAGTCAGCTTCGGACGACGACTCTAAGAAATCTTGTGTGTACGTTGGTCAATCATCTGTATGCAACTCTGCAAGTGTTAAGTCTAAGGATCGTAGTGAAGGTAAGTTTGTCAACTTGGAAAATGGGTCTGATAGCTCGAGTTCAGAATCGGAATCAGAGTCAGAACCAGAAGCTAAAGAAGATAAAGCTACTCAACTCTATGCATTCATGGCAGATTCTTCTAAGAAGGCTAAGGTACAATCTGAAACTAATACGGTTTGTGAAAATTATGTTAGCTTAGAAAAGAAACTTAAGGAACTTAGGGAATCAGCTAAGATTTGCACTAGATGTAATACTTTAGAAGTTCAGGTGAAACAGTTGACTAATATCTGCCTAAATTGTAACAACTGTACTGCCTTAGAAAAGGAAATAGATGTACTCACAAAAGGTAATCAGGTTCTTAAGAAACAGTATGAGGACAACATGATCTTTAAGACAAGAGAGAAGGAATTTAGAGAAATTATCAAAACTTTAGATGGTCAGGTGACTAATTTGAAATCGAATGTGATGTTAAATACTCAGACCATTGTTAGACAGATTGCTGAGATAGATGACCTTAAGAGAGCTAAAGAAACTTTTAGAATAAACTATGAGACTGAGAGGAATAAGGCATATATCTACGAGCATTCTGCGTTTGTGATAGAGTATTGTCATAACATAGGAGGAAAAGAAACCAGTAAGGACTATAAACAATGTCCACCACCATTTGAACATGACTATAGTTTCAATCCACCTGAGAAACAGTTCAGAGAGGACTATGTTGAGATTATGCTGGTTGAGACTAATTCAGATAAGGGAAAAGGGATAGATACTACTGAGACTTCAAATGCGAGTATTTTTAATGATAAGAAAGTTGTAGACCCTAATCCTAAGACTGTCAAAATTTTGAAAAACCTGGCCAATCAGAGACTAATCAGAATTAGGAACCGATCTCCGATTAAGTTCGTAAAAGGTCCTAGCTTTGAGGAGGAGGATTTCTTGAAACCCAAGTGTAATTCATCGCTAAAATATGTTCCTCCACCTAAAAGGTCTCCAGATAGAACTCCTGATAGGTCACGAGCACAAACTAGGTCACCACCGAGACATCGAAGACCTAGATCTCCACATGAGTATAACCCTAGGTTTAATTCCTATTATAGAAATGATCGTATTTCATGTTTTCATTGTGTGATGGGAGGTCACAGGGCAATTGATTTTCACAAAAGGTTTGTAGCACCCAGGAGGAGAATTCAGATGAGTCCCCCTAAGAGTTTTTACAGATTTAAGTCAAACTCTCCTCCAAGGAATCGTATGCCTTACATATTTACCACTGAGAGGTCTGAAAAACATGTTATTCCTAAAACCTTTTTTAATCCATCAAATGAGACAAAGGTTGTTCAACATAATATTTATTTCAAGAAACCTTTACATAAAAATCAAAAATGGATAACCAAAAAGGAAGAATTAAAAGGGGAGTGCAGCTCAGGTGCTGTTAGTGACGGGGATGAGGAGAAAATTACTATTGTTAATGGGAAACCCATTGCTGACAAAGCATGGGTATCCCCCGTAAACTAATCATTTCTCTACATCTGTGCAGGTCGCCTACAGTCCAAACAAAAATACATGAATTGTGGATAGTGGGGCGTCCAGGCACATGACGGGGAACATGTCCCTACTTCATGATGTTAAATCTATAAAAGGTGGACCTGTTTCTTTTGCTGGTGATCAAGGAGGATTTATTACGGCTCAGGGGATGATCTCAAATTCATCAGTTAGTTTTGATAAAGTGAGTTTTGTCAAGGAAATGTCGAATAACCTGCTGTCAGTTTCTCAAGTCTGTGATAAACGACATAAAGTTCTCTTTGACGAGCAGCAGTGTTATATCATGAGAAAAGATTACAAAGTTCCAGAGAACATGATTCTAATGATGGCACCAAGATGTCAAGATCTATATATTCTAGATATGTCTAAGGCTTATGTTAAGGCAGCTTCTGGACAACAAGCTTTCGTGTCCAAGGCTACTGAGCAGGAGTCTATCTTATGGCATAAACGGATGGGTCATATGAGCTTCAGGAAAATGAATCACTTAGTTCACAACAACTTAGTGGAAGGCGTTAATGTCAAAGGGTTTAATATTCCCGATGGGTGTGTGCCGTGTAAGAAAGGGAAGCAAGCAAAGAAATCGCATACTGTTAAGAAACATCATTCCATTAATACTCATCTAGAACTTCTTCATATGGATCTTTTTGGTCCAATCAACAAGAAGAGTGTAACTGGACATTCATATTGATTAGTGGTTACGGATGAATATTCGCGTTTCTCATGGGTAGTGATGCTGAAAAGTAAAGCTGATACTTTTGAACAGATCAAGGTGCTGATCACGAGACTGGAAACGTTGTATAAACTGAGGGTTAGAAGGATCCGAACGGATAACGGGACGGAATTCAAGAATCAGAAGATGGAAGAATTTTGCAATGAAAGAGGAATTCAACAACAATTCAGCTCGCCATACATACCGCAGATGAATGGGGTGGCTGAAAGAAAGAATAGAACCTTAATCGAGACTGCAAGAACCATGTTGGCAGACTCAGAACTACCAGTTACCTTTTGGAGTGAAGTAGTTTCTAATGCGTGCTATACAATGAATAGAGTTCTTGTCGTGAAACGTCATGGCAAGACATGTTATGAACTGCTGTTTAAAAGAAAACCTAATATCAAACATCTTGAGCCGTTTGGTTCCCTGTGTACCATTATGGTTCAGGATTCTGGTGGAAAGTTTAATCCGAAAGCTGTTACGGGAAGATTCTTGGGTTATGGAAATGCGTGTAAAAGGGTATACAACTTGGATTCTCGGTGTGTTGAAGAACGTACTGAAATCGATGTACAAAGACATGCATCCATCCCAGCTGATAAAGGGTTTACATGGCAGTTTGATTACGATGAGTTGTTTGAATCATTCCATCTTCCGGTAGATAACCCTGAGGATGAAGAGCTTGCAGCACAAATGATGTACAACATGCGTATCTCCGCTGAACGCATGTCTGATATACGTATACAAACTAATATACCTTTAGAAGCTAAGGATAGCACTCCAGTGACAGGGTCTAATGATGATTCAGATTTTGATAATTCGATTCCTCATCCTGAAGAGATGACATTTCAATCTGCAGAAGAGGATGAAGATATCGAGGAAGTATTTGATGATGTGTTAGATGAGGTGCTTATTCAATCAACGGATCAGGAACCCATTCAGAACACGATCAATGAATCTACGGAAATCGACGGACCATGACGGTCAAGTCGAACAGTATCTCTTCCTAAACGTTTTGATAACTTTGTATTTAACCCTGCAGGTGTTTCAGGTGCTCAGCCAGGTGGATCTTCTACTTCCGATAATCGAGCAACACCCTCTGCTAATGTTGTTACCGCTTTTTATACTCAATTGAATCAGACCGGAAGAATCTTCAGAAATGCACACTGCTGCTTTGTGTCGCAAATCGAACCTGAGGATGTCAAAGATACATTTCATTTTGATGAGTGGGTGCAGGAAGAGCTTCAACAATTTAATCATTTGGGTGTTTGGCGATTGGTAATTCCTCCTTCAGGATGTAAACCGTATGGTTTGAAGTGGGTTCTGAAAAATAACAAAGATGATCAAGGTATTGTGATCCGGAACAAAGCGCGATTGGTTGTCAAAGGATATCAGCAAATTCCAGAAATAGACTACGATGAGGTGTATGCTCCGGTTGCGAGACTGGAGGCAATTCGAATGTTTTTGTCTTTTGGTTCGTTCAAAGGATTCAAGGTCTATCAGATGGATGTGAAGAGTGCATTCCTATACGGAAATATCCAGGAAACAGTATATGTGACTCAGCCACCGGGCTTTGTTGATCCACATCATCCGAAAAAGGTGTATCTCTTGGAGAAAGCGCTATATGGTCTTCATTAAGCCCCGAGGGCTCAGTATGCGACGCTATCAAACTATATGATAGAAAATGGTTTCAGAAGGGGAGTCATCGATCAGACTCTGTTTATCAAAGAAAGTGGCGACGATATCATGCTGGTACAGGTTTTTGTGGACGACATCATCTTTGGATCTACCGATCAGAAGATGGTTGATGAGTTTGAAGAGGTAATGCAGAAACGATTCAAGATTAGTTCACTGGGGGCCATTAATTTCTTTTTAGGGTTGCAGGTTGATCAAACGGAAAAAGGCATCTTTCTACATCAATCGAAGTATGTAGCTGACATCTTGAGCCGATTCAAGATGGAGAATGAACGAGTTGTCAAGAATCCTTTATCGGCGAATCACGGGATTACACCAGAAAATACAGGGGCAAAGGTCAATCCGACTCTTTACAGGGCTATTATTGGTTCCTTGATGTACCTTACAGCATCTCGACTGGATATCATGTTCGCAACATGCTTGTGCGCTTGTTATCAAGCACAACCAAATGTGATTCATATGCTCGCTGCAAAGAAGATCATGCGGTATCTAAAGGGGACTCCGAGTTTGGGCTTATGGTATCCACGGAGGGACAGATTTGAGTTGACAGCATACAGTGACTCAGACTATGGAGGATGCAAAATAGATTTCAAATCTACCTCTGGAGGCTGTCAGTTTCTGGGTAGCAGGCTTGTGAGTTGGCAGTGTAAGAAACAAACCGCTGTTGCACAATCCACGTGTGAAGCTGAGTATATTGCTGCGGCAAGCTGTGCATCTCAGGTTGTCTAGATCCAACAACAGCTGCGGGATTACAGTTTGCATATTTCTAACACTCCTATCTATGTTGATAACACTGTTGCTATTGCTGTAACTAAGAATCCTGTTAATCATTCTAAGACCAAACACATAGGGATCAAGTACCATTTCATTAGGGACTGTTATGAAAAACGATTAATAGATGTTCTTCAGATAGGTACACAGACCCAGCGTGCTGACTTGTTTACTAAAGCTTTTGATCGACCGCCTTTCCTATTCTTACTAAATGTTTTGGGTGTGAGAGAGAGGGCAGATGTTGTGTCCGATAAGGAGTTATTGAAGTAACCAACCAATCTGTTTCATTTGTATATATGTTTGCTGCATCTTTTTTGCATGTTACTTAGTTCTGCATGATAATATGTATATCATTTTATGTTCTGCATGTTTAAAATGAAAAACCCAAAAATATTTGTTTGTTTCATAGCTTAGTTGAGAAAATGGGAAGACTCGAAAATTCAAAAACAATATAAAGTTGAAAAACCTATAAAAAGTTGAAAAATTCGAAAATGATTAGGCGCTTTGTGAAAATGGGAGATGATTGTATTACTGAACTTGCATGTTTATCGTTTTGCGCACAACGTTTGTAATACATGTTTAGTTGATGAATGTTGATAAATTTTGATGATCAAATTTTGGAATGAGATGATCACACAAACATCAAGTAAATAATCTTGACAAGGAAATCATAGAAAGGTCTAAAGCGGTTGACGGTAGTCACCTAACTATCACTAAGAATGTACAGAGAAATGATCGTTCAGGAACTCAATGGACGGTTGAGGTCTCCCCTACTACGATTTGTACTCTAATGAAGGACTGCCAAGTAAGTCAACAAGTTGAGTTTACTCTGTTAGAATGTATACTTGTTTCTATTCACCTTTATTGCTTGGGCCGAAACGCTTGAGTAGGTCATTCAGGTATTCAAAGGGGGGTACTCTCGGTTTGAAGGATTGAGAAGTGCAATTCTGTATCACAGACAATTTTTTTTAGTTTGAGAAAGCTACTTTAACTCCAAGGATTAGAGCTGCAGTGTGATTCATCTACCATAAAATAGAAATGATGCATTATCATCATCAATGTATAGCCTATTTATGTCAGCTATAGCTAAAATGCAACATCAAAAAAAAAAAAAAAAAAAAAAGGATGATCATGTATGTATGATGTTAAGATTTCAATAAAAGATGAGGCATCACATTAGAAACAGTTGAACACACTATGTGCTGAACAGTATTGATTTAAGTTATCTATATCCGAGGGGGAGAAGTGTGTGACGATCGCTCCAAATCCATTTGGCCGAATACGTCATTCATTGATTTCATTGCGAGGTATTTGACCTCTATATGATACGTTTTATAAACATTGCATTCTTTTGTAAAGGCACACCATAAATGAATATTAAATCAAAGGTTTTCGACATCTGGTGATTTCTACATATAAACAATCACCTTATATTATAGTTTACAATAGTATTTCCGTTGACAATGCAGTCTAAATAAGGTACATGGTGATGAATTGGTGAATGCAACGTTTTCTTAAAAAATATGCCATGTAAGATTCCATGCACATAGCTTGTCTATCATATAAGCAAACAGCGGAAGACTTCTTGGGAACCTGAGAATAAACATGCTAACAAGTGTCAACACAAAGGTTGGTGAGTTCATAGTTTTAGTGTTTCGCATAATCTGCATATAAAAGTGGATAACAAGATTTCAGTTGTTTCATCCAGAAACGTTTATCAAAATATTCTACGAAATTGAGCACCCTGGTAACTAAACTTAACGTATATATAATTTGTACCCTTTGTATAATCATCTTAATAATACACGCAAACCAACGTGTACGCTTCTCAAATAGCATACGTCCGTTAAAAGGCTAGTGCTCTAGCTCGGACGGGGATATCAAGCCCTATGGATCCATATACTACTACTCGCGCCCACCAGTTCTTATAACTGGCAATTACTAGTTACCAAAGCTAAGGGATTTTCGGTTCAAACTCAGTGTAGAATTTAGTATGTACTTGTATCCATTGTGTTTAAAATAAATTGCATGTATTCTCAGCCCAAAAATATATGTTGCAAAAGCAATTAAAAAGGGATCAATGAAACTCACACAAAATCAGTTTTAGTATTTGTATCCATTTAGTAAAACAGTTTATAAAACTGCGCATGTATTCTCAGCCCAAAAATATAGTTTGAAAAAGGGATCATATGAAACTCACAGTTAAATATTGATATACAATATTGTAGGAAAGCACGTAGACGCATCGGAGATGATAAACACGAGGTTTGCTTCACAAAAATACCCCCGAACATTTCCCATAACCTCCTTGGTAATAACCCATATTTTCCTTAGCTCTAGCTCGCTCGGAAACTCGTTTTGAAAGTGACACGCTCAAGACCTCGTCGTAGTATTTTATGTATAATATTAATACTACTACTAATAATAATAAGATTAATAATAATATTAATCTTAATAATAATAATAATAATAATAATAATAATAATAATAATAATAATAATAATAATAATAATAATAATAATAATAATAATAATAATAATAAATACGGAGTAATATATGTGTAAAAAAAATGGAAGAATTCGACTGAATTTATAGAGGTTGCCTGCCCAGCCTTCCCATGCGATCGCATGGGTCTGAGGCACAATGGCCATGCGATCGCATGGCCTCTTTTTCCAGCTCACAATCATTTTGTATTTTAGTTTGTCGACATATTTAAATATAATATATTATATTTAATTTATATAATTATTTATATATTATATTATATTTACGTGCATAGTTAACTTGTAACTTTTGTTCCGATAAGTCGTACGTTGTTACTTGACTTATGTCTCGGTTCCAGTTTCTCGAATGTCCTTTCGTACGCTGATAAAACTTGCATTTTACATTTCGTGACTCGTACCTTTGTTAAAATATAGCCTTAAATTATTCCTAAACTATACCACTCAAAGTATATCTTAAACTTTCGAGTATTTTGGTCATTTACTTCTATAAATCATCGTCTCACTATTTGGTAAAATACATTTTTAAAATAGTGTTTCACTGTAGCAATTCACTGTAGCAAAGTAAATTTTACTGTAGCAAATAGTGATTTTCAAAAACACTGTAGCATTTTGGGTACTGTAGCAATTTGAAAATACTTTATCAAATTAGTGTTTTACTGGTTCATCTTAAACGTTTTAGTTAACTTATCTAAATATCAATCAAATCAATAATCGAATGTTACTATCGTTTACTAAATAAATTGAAATCATATATATTCAATTAGATATATAAACCAATAAGTTTAATGTACGGTATTATGCAATGAAAACTTTGTTACGTTTTCAAGTTATAGTATATATATGTATCTATTTACATATAATTGTTCGCGAATCGTTGAGAAAATCGAAGGGTACTTGAATAGTTCAAAAATTTTGAGATTCAGTTTAACAGACTTTGCTTATCGTATCGAAATCATATAAGATTAAGTTTAAATTTGGTCGAAAATTTTCGGGTCATCACAGTACCTACCCGTTAAAGAAATTTCGTCCCGAAATTTGAGTGAGGTCGTCATGGCTAACAATAAAAATGTTTTCATGACGTATATGAGTTGATAATTAGAGTTTTATCACCGTTGAATAATATGGATAACACAATCCAATTACTCGAAGCGTATGAGGGAAGTTATCGTAATAAAGTGAAATAGAGAATAGAGATGCGTCTTATCTCTTGACGTAGTAACGATTGATTTCTGAAATTTAAGGAATAGAAAGTCTTTATAATCTAAATAAGATTTGATTCTTCGGAATTTAAGGAAATTAAGATCTTCTTTAATTAAATGAGGTCACCTGCCTCGATTGCTCTGTCTGCTATTTTGCTTATAAATTAACCCCCTTTCGTCTCATTATTTTCACCACTCCTACATCTTCTTCCTCATTTCATACTTCCAAAAGATTGTGAAATGCTTCATCCAGTTCTTATTCTTGATATACTCCTAACTTTCATATCTGTCATTCTTCTTTTTCATCTACCACCAGAGGAAGTTACTTTCTTCTACCATTACCTTGGGGTTATAGTGTTTTTCATTCTCCCGTGTCTTTATATTGCTATACGCATTGATATACACGGCTTGTAAATTTTGAGGTTGTTATTGGGCTTTATATTCTCCATTATATTTCGGAGCTTCATGCTTTCGTTTTCTCTTCCTGGCCTTAAGTCAAGCGGATAATGGTCCAGAATTCGTAGGTATGAAGTTTCAGATGAACATAACTAATGTTCTAAGAAAGAAATGGTAATAGCACAATCTGACTTGTCAAATTACCAGAATACCTCAAAAAAAACACCGAATCATTAAGAAAATATTTTCTTGATATTTTTAGAGATTATATAGAATGAAAGAGTTATGTAACATGGTTCATGATGAGGGTATGATATGTGAACCTTTATCACGTTCCATTATAAACTCAGCATGACTTACTGTAATATAATCACGTTGATCAAGTGTCATTATATTATATTAACTCATGCTTCAATTCCCAACATTACTTCAAAACATTTATATTTTAAACTTTAAAGTTTCAGAATTTAGAAACTAAAATAGTTTCTTTTATGGTGTAACACAGATATCGTAAAGAGAAAATTGATTTTCGATAAGAATGATTATGAAATTATCTCCAAAAATATGGAGGATATTTATAATGAAAGATACGATGATATCTTAGAATTTCTAATATCAGAGGATGATGAAGAATATTGTCCGCAAGGGTTTAGATTCGGAAGCAAGGTATTCGTTAATGGCTTCAACAGATACTGAATCATTTGGATTCTTTGAAGACAGGTTTCGTCCTTGTGATTTATCCACAGCCTCTTTCATACTTTGCTCAATCCGTTTTCCAGTTCCAAACTTTCTCTTTTCCTCAGCTTTACCACCATACTATTCTTTATCATCAAACTTTTGACTGTTAAGGTCGTTTACAGTTTTTGCTGCTTCATCAACATTTTTCCAAAATTCGGAGAACTAGTTTCGTAGTTTGGGGTGTTTTTCGGAAACTTCACATTCAAAGTATGTAAGTCCAAGAGGTAGACGTTATATGTACACATATAACTGTTGGCGTAGACGTGCTACAAGATTTCAAAATACTGATTGCTAATTCCTGATAGTTGGTATGGCAATTGCCGTTACAAGATGTGGATGAGTACATGATACGGTTTCAATGAGTATAAGGATTTTTCGGAAGGTCAAAGATCAATGAAGTTGTTGGTAAATTTACTGCTAATGTGGTGGAACATGAAAGGTTCCCCAGTAACAAAAACGTATATGCCAAAGTTACAAGTCTGAAGGTCGTCGTTGACTGGTTGAACGGTTGATAATACTGGATACTTTTGGAAAGGAATTGCAAGGTTATTTTCAGTAATAACAATGCTAAAGGATCTTTCACATTTTTGAAGTCAAAGTATAGCTTTGAAAGATGTAGAGATCTAAGAATGATGTCACCCGTTAAATCTTGACTTGGATTCTGATCCGTCAATATCAGAATATGTAATTGAATTTGTATGGAAACGATTGTATATCGCTGTGAGCATAGTTAATAATTTTTGAATCAAAGTTGAAGAATGTACAGTGTAACATATTAATTGCAAACTTAAATATTTCCCGGGTATTACCTACCCGTTAAAAAAAATTCACAATTAATACTTTGTACAAAGAATTTTCGTTACAGTCTTTATGAAAATATCTGTATGTATATTTTCTTCAGATGTAATACAGATTTAATGAGTTAATATCATATTAAGCTCATTTGATTTTTGGCTTGAATTAGAAATGAATAATCTCCAAAACATTAGAGATTACCTAATCTTCGCGGAGTATTTCACTAATGAAATCAATATTTCATTATTTATTCTTATTGATATTCCTCGGTGAAGGATGTTGATGCTCGTGATCCTTACAAGGCACATATGATGTTTTCTGGAAAGTTTCGAGTACATCGAAAATGAAAATGTAAAATCAATTATGTAATTGAATAATACACTTGGTTTATTAGGAAATGGAATTCATTGAGTTGAAACAGAGATTGTAGTTAATGATTGTTAAGTCATTAACGAAGGATGTATAGCATATTAGTAACATGAACTAACCGAGTAGTACCTACCAGTTATGATTCACATGTAATAGCTTAGTACGAAAAGATTTATTTTGTTTTCAAATTTCACATATATATATATATATATAAAATATACATATAATTTCTTCAGGAAAAATGAGTTAATATTTCATAACTCGTTGATACAATATACGCGTTGTTGATTTGTGATGATGTTGGTGATTATGAAATTGGCAGAACTTGTAGTGCTACAGGTTTTGCCGGTGTTGGTGATACTGACGATACACTGTTGATGCTGCTGGTAAAACAAGTCTAGCTTGTAATTCGTGCACCATTCCGGTCAGGGTTTCTACTCTTCCTTCTATCATTTCGGTCCACTCATCTGATTTACGGTTACGGTTGAAATAGATTATCTCTAAGACTTTAGAGATTACATAATCGCCGCAAAATATTTCTCCAATGAAGTTATGAATCAATACTTCATAGGTTATTGTTGTTGGTACTCCTTGGTATCTATGGTGCGTATGACATTGATGTTCGAGGTACATGTTGTGATATTGAGGCTTGCGGTGCGGATGTTGTTGGTGGTGGTAATGGTACTGTTGGTGTTGTTGTCAGTGGTACTGTTGATGCCGGTGATTCTGCTGGTGCTTGTAACCTTTGCACCATATCCTCCAAAGCCACTACCCGAGCGCGAAGCTCGTTGACTTCTTCTACTACACCGGGATGATTGGCGGTTCGGACGAGCGGATGAATAAGATCCAGGATTTGAGAGAGTATATGATCATGATGAGATATTCTGGAGATGAGAGAGAAAATGGTGTTACGAACAGGTTCGCCGGTAAGTGCTTCAGGTTCTTCGCCAAGAGGGCAATGTGGTGGTTGGAAGGGATCGCCTTCTTCTTGTCTCCAATAATTAAGTAGGCTACGAACCCATCCCCAATTCATCCAGAATAGATGATGGCTAATTGGTTGATCCATTCCGGTTACACTGTCTTCAGAATTCAGGTGAATATCCATATCGGAATAGCTGTCAGAGTTTAAGGAATTTGAACTAGATACGGGATCCATCTTGTATAATTAGGGAGATGATTTTTGATATGAATTAGATTATAGAATTTAGTTTGGTATTCTTCAATACATAATTTACATATGTATATATAATACCAAATTCCATAAATCACGGAGAAATTTTCGGAAGATGTCAGGAAAAGTTTACAGTAACAGATACGCTAAGATATGAACTTTTGTCTATACACTATTTATGCAATCAATGCAGTAAAACGTGTCTAGACTTAAGAATGATAAGCATGTAATTTTCGACAAAAAATGATAAGCAAAACTTTTAACATGCAGACACGGTCTAAGTCCAGACTTACTAATGCATCTTAACAACTATCAGTTAGACACATTCATGCAAGACCTGGTTCGCTAGGACCAACGCTCTGATACCAACTGTGACAATCACTCCAAATCCATTTGGCCGAATACGTCATTCATTGATTTCATTGCGAGGTATTTGACCTCTATATGATACGTTTTATAAACATTGCATTCTTTTGAAAAGGCACACCATAAATGAATATTAAATCAAAGGTTTTCGACATCTGATGATTTCTACATATAAACAATCACCTTATATTATAGTTTACAATAGTATTTCCGTTGACAATGCAGTCTAAATAAGGTACATGGTGATGAATTGGTGAATGCAACGTTTTCTTGAAAAATATGCCATGTAAGATTCCATGCACATAGCTTGTCTATCATATAAGCAAACAGCGGAAGACTTCTTGGGAACCTGAGAATAAACATGCTAACAAGTGTCAACACAAAGGTTGGTGAGTTCATAGTTTTAGTGTTTCGCATAATCTGCATATAAAAGTGGATAACAAGATTTCAGTTGTTTCATCCAGAAACGTTTATCAAAATATTCTACGAAATTGAGCACCCTGGTAACTAAACTTAACGTATATATAATTTGTACCCTTTGTATAATCATCTTAATAATACACGCAAACCAACGTGTACGCTTCTCAAATAGCATACGTCCGTTAAAAGGCTAGTGCTCTAGCTCGGACGGGGATATCAAGCCCTATGGATCCATATACTACTACTCGCGCCCACCAGTTCTTATAACTGGCAGTTACTAGTTACCAAAGCTAAGGGATTTTCGGTTCAAACTCAGTGTAGAATTTAGTATGTACTTGTATCCATTGTGTTTAAAATAAATTGCATGTATTCTCAGCCCAAAAATATATATTGCAAAAGCAATTAAAAAGGGATCAATGAAACTCACACAAAATCAGTTTTAGTATTTGTATCCATTTAGTAAAACAGTTTATAAAACTGTGCATGTATTCTCAGCCCAAAAATATAGTTTGAAAAAGGGATCATATGAAACTCACAGTTAAATATTGATATACAATATTGTAGGAAAGCACGTAGACGCATCGGAGATGATAAACACGAGGTTTGCTTCACAAAAATACCCCCGAACATTACCCATAACCTCCTTGGTAATAACCCATATTTTCCTTAGCTCTAGCTCGCTCGGAAACTCGTTTTGAAAGTGACACGCTCAAGACCTCGTCGTAGTATTTTATGTATAATATTAATACTACTACTAATAATAATAAGATTAATAATAATATTAATCTTAATAATAATAATAATAATAATAATAATAATAATAATAATAATAATAATAATAATAATAATAATAATAATAATAAATACGGAGTAATATATGTGTAAAAAAAATGGAAGAATTCGACTGAATTTATAGAGGTTGCCTGCCCAGCCTTCCCATGCGATCGCATGGGTCTGAGGCACAATGGCCATGCGATCGCATGGCCTCTTTTTCCAGCTCACAATCATTTTGTATTTTAGTTTGTCGACATATTTAAATATAATATATTATATTTAATTTATATAATTATTTATATATTATATTATATTTACGTGCATAGTTAACTTGTAACTTTTGTTCCGATAAGTCGTACGTTGTTACTTGACTTATGTCCCGGTTCCGGTTTCTCGAATGTCCTTTCGTACGCTGATAAAACTTGCATTTTACATTTCGTGACTCGTACCTTTGTTAAAATATAGCCTTAAATTATTCCTAAACTATACCACTCAAAGTATATCTTAAACTTTCGAGTATTTTGGTCATTTACTTCTATAAATCATCGTCTCACTATTTGGTAAAATACATTTTTAAAATAGTATTTCACTGTAGCAATTCACTGTAGCAAAGTAAATTTTACTGTAGCAAATAGTGATTTTCGAAAACACTGTAGCATTTTGGGTACTGTAGCAATTTGAAAATACTTTATCAAATTAGTGTTTTACTGGTTCATCTTAAACGTTTTAGTTAACTTATCTAAATATCAATCAAATCAATAATCGAATGTTACTATCGTTTACTAAATAAATTGAAATCATATATATTCAATTAGATATATAAACCAATAAGTTTAATGTACGGTATTATGCAATGAAAACTTTGTTACGTTTTCAAGTTATAGTATATATATGTATCTATTTACATATAATTGTTCGCGAATCGTTGAGAAAATCGAAGGGTACTTGAATAGTTCAAAAATTTTGAGATTCAGTTTAACAGACTTTGCTTATCGTATCGAAATCATATAAGATTAAGTTTAAATTTGGTCGAAAATTTTCGGGTCATCACAAAGTGTCATATATTCAGATCTAGAAAACTTAAATCATTGATCCTCAAAGTGATTATCTAGCAAGACGGTGCTTCTATTGTCTGTGATATGGGTTGTGCTGATTGATCCAGATAGCTGGGGATATCGTCTGGAGGATATGTTGACTTAGAATTCCATCACTCCAAATATCATATCATTCCATCAGAATTAGCTTTCCGCTCAAGCATGGGGTTTATAGCGACTGGTATTTGAGTTCTTTCGGAGTACGCAATAAAATTATGACAAGCAAAGCTCTCCGAAGCGAAAAGTATGAGTTTAAGGTAGAAGCTCATGGCTGCCAAGGTTGCTAGAAACATCGTGAGATGCTTCCTGTTCGATTAAATCAAAGTACATCGAAGTGATAGCGGACAGTTTCAATAGATTTGTGCTCAATTGACTACCTAATAAATTTGTGCGATCTCAAATGAGGACTGAGTCCAAGATTTAAGCAGATACAGAAATGTGTTCTAAGTAATTAAACGCTAATGTGATCATCACAAAGTCCGGAAGGAAAATCAAATAAGTTTATTGATTTTCAGAGACTAAGAATGTAGGTACAGGATCAGTTCGAAGGAATTAACGATGTCAAAACTGCAAAAGATAGTTCGGTTCTGATCCCAAGAAAAATCTAACAAAGTCATCTTCTCACAAAAACATGTATTAATGCTTCTTTAGACGCTGTTTCTATTATTTGTTAAGTAAATTAATTCATGGTTTGTCATCATCTTCATGCTTGCATAATTTGCCATGCTGATAGTTTTAAGCAGTTCATACTGCCATGATGATTTAGGTCTGCGTTTATTTCTGTTTCTATGCATGATAATATGAAAAAGGCTAAAAGATTTTAGAATTATGTATAGTTTCTTCTATATGCATGATAATATTGTACATGATTGCATGAAAGTTGGTGGTTATTTCATAAACTCCGTATGTGTGGACCAGGGGGAGTAAGCATGTGAGATAGATCCGTTAAAATTCGAATAGGTCGGATATTAGGTTATTTGACTTTGTTTGACTTGAAACGGGATCTTGGATATGTTGTTTTATTTAGAGAGTTCTAGCACGATTAGTTGACTCGGGTTTGACCAAATCATAGTATATAATGTGAATTGAAGGCTAGAACGAAAGGGACTTAAATGTAATTTTTTTTTATTGGTTTGAATTTATGTTTGCATCCGGACGGTTAAACTGTGTAACCGCATGGTTACAACATGTAACCGCCCGGATAGGTAATTTTAAAGGGTTATTGAGCCTAAAGTACAACCGCACGGGTACAACCTGCACCTGCACGGTTACATAATTTTGGTACGGTTACACCATTGCAACCACACGGTTGCAATGTGGGTATATATACCCAAAATCTGAACCATATAACCCTTGTGCTATCATATTTGTCTAAGTGCTTATTTCATCAAAAATCACAAAGTGTTAGAACGAGCTTTTGATCGTGTTTTTCATCTTCATCTCATTAGTGTGACTCTATTGATCATTACAGGTACGTATTTAGTGCACTAAATTGTATGTTTTGATTAGTTTTTTATTTGTCTTAAAATTTGAATCAATACACCTAGATTTAGGGCTTTATAACTGGAATTGTTGATTGTTTCGTGTTAGTCGGAGGTCCCTAGACCTTTATCAACCGTCGTTTAAATGATCAACTCAAGGTTTGTTGGATTTGGGTTTTGAAAACCCTAACTGTTCGAATGAATGCAACCAGACGGTTGCACACTGCAACCGCACGGTTGTGCGTGCAACCGGATACTTTTCTCTGCAACCGCACGGTTGTACCATAGATTCAAATTCTATATCTGAGGTGGTGCATCCGTGTATAATATGACTGCACCCGTACGGTTGATATGCAACCGTGTCTATCTTCTTTGCAACCGTACGGGTACACATCAGAAACCCTAATTGTGATTTCTTGACTAATAAGTTTGGTATTTGCAATTTTGTGCTTGTTTGTTTCAGATTTCGTCATGTCCGGGACTCCAGTTTCAAATGTTCCTACTGCAAAGGGTACCGGCTCTGGTTCCGGTCAACCACGTGCTGAAAAGAAGTCCAAACCTCGAAGGTTTATTAAGTCCCGATCTAAGAAAGCTATTGAGCATAATAATGAATTGCAGGTGGGACCCAACAACAACATGATTGCAAATTTGAACAAGATTGTGTATCTTGCTGACTATCATGGAATTATGGAGTTCCTTGAGAGATCACGTATCTACACTGCTATCTCTCTTGATGTGCCAGCTTATGTTTCTCATCAGCGTGAATTTTGGAAGAATGCTACTTTATCTAAGACAATGGATGGTGAACGTCGAGTAGATGTTTTAACCAGTTCTGTTCAGGGTAAGAACATTGTCGTTAGCGAAGGACATATTAGGAGGTTGTTAATTTTTCGTGATGCAGCGGATATGAAGACAAGACTGAATTTCGGACTTGTCAAAGGTTATTTTCAGAGATGCAAGTACTCTGGTGATCTGTCAAAGTCAAAAGTCTTGAAGTCGGGTTTCTGTCCCACTTTTAAATACCTGGCTCATGTTCTTGTTCATTGCTTAAGCTTAAGGAGAGAGGGCCACGATGAATTAAACTTCGTAATGCAGTCTATGATGGTAGCTTTGATCTTGAATCTTCCGTTTAACTTCTCCGGAGTTATATTCGATTACATGATAGAGAATAGCAAGTTCAAGACGGATCCTTACTTGCTTTATCCTCGATTCCTCCAGCTCGTTATAAATTCTCAGCATACTGAGCTAGTCAAGGATGATAAAGACCTTATCAAGCTGAATGTGATGACGGACGAACAGGTGAGGAGAATGATTTATTACAAGGGAAAAGTGGCTCCACCAAACTGTCCTCTATTTGGTCACTTGAAAAAGGTGGACTACGTAGCTCGAAATCCAAGGATGTGGAGGAATGAGGATAGTGATTCTGACAAAGAAGACATTGTTCCTGATCTTTTTGAGACAGATGATGAAGAGAAGGTTGTGGAAGTTGGCTCTCAATCTGGTCGTGCAGTTGAGGACTTAGACAATTATAGTTTGGAAGATGAGGTTTCTGAAGGTGGTGAATTGCTAATGTCTTTAAAGCGAAAGGAGGTTGCTGAAGATGAACCGTTGAGAAAGCCAAAAAGGGTAAGAGGTCATGTGAGAAGAGCTGTTGATCCTTCGGGTGATGCTGCTGCCACTACAACTACAACTCAACAAACTCAGGCTCCTACAGTGCAATCTACTCAATCAACCCAACAAGCTCCACCACCACCAGCTACTTCTACTCATGAAGGCAGTTCATTGGCAATTGCCACTACTAATCATGCTTTTGTGAATCTTCAGACTACAGTGTTGGGCTTGATTAATATAGTTGATGATTTGACTTCCAACAACAAGGAGAAGAAAAAGGAGGTAAATGATTTGAAAGAGAAAGTTAATTTCTTGACCTCAGAACTTGAAAAATCAAAGAAGGAGGCAGCTGAACTCAAACAGTTGTCAGAGAAACAGGCTAAAAGGATCAGACGGTTGGATCGTCGTGATCGAAAGTTTAAAAGGAAATTGGAAGCTGATCCCCAGGATGGGACGATTCGTTTGAAAATGGAACATCATGATGATGACCTTATGTCTACCGAAAGTGAATACTCGTCAGACTCTTCGTCTGAGGGGACTGAGAACTGATTAGCTCGCTGAACTACGATGTGGAGGAAGGGGAAATTGTACATACGATGACAGATGAAGAGGTAGCAAAGATGTTTGGGATAGAGGTTGACCAGTTAATTGCTGCGGAGAAAGCTCCGAATACTGCTGGTACCCGTGAGAATAAACATACTGGTGACGATAGTGCTGAAAAAGTCATTATTGAAGATGCTTCTGATGATGAAAATGTGAATGAAAATGTTGATGAAGAGAACTTACCAGAGTTTGCTGATCTATTCAAATAGCAAAGTGATGATCTTTTGAATCGTAAAATGAATGAGAAGCGAACTGCTGAAGAAGGTGAATCTTCAGGTGTTAACAAGGATGGTGAGAATATCGATAAGGTCAACAAACAGAAAAACCAAGAATGGAGAGAGTATCAGAAGTCTTGTACCAAGGCTTGGTTTACAAAAACGCCTTTGGAACCAAAGTATAAGTTGTTCTACGGTCGAACAGGTATGGTTACACGGGGAAAGATTCTGAGTTGGGCGTATTTGAAAGACTTGAATTGCTTTGCAGTTAGAAGAGAAAGTGGAGTTGATTATTTCAAGCATGCTGCTGATATGAAAACTCTTCCATATTTTGAAATGATGGAACTCGCTAGACTGCCTTTGCTATATCATGAATCTGATGGTTGGGGGCAGTGGATGCAGTTCAAGATCAAGAAAGAATTCAAGCACGACTGGTCTGTGTTCGATCCGCAGTTTCCTAAGGTTTCATATCGTACTGATCAATCTACGGGAAACAGTGTTAGAGTGGTTAGGTATAAGCGTGCCAGGACAATGAAGCATGCACCAGTTCGCAGGATGCCACAAAATTTTAGAGATCGTTTTCGATGGTGGTATTATGATGGGCGAACTGAAGAAGCTGTTATTTTGCTGCATAATTCAAATGGAAGTTTAGATCAGATCAGGATGATCAATCCAAGGTGGATTAGGAATTTGTGTAAGGAGGATATCAAGGTGCTGCGAAGACACCCAATCTTTTATGAAATGCCTAATGCGGAGCAGGCTATTCAGTTCAATCGTGCTATTCGTACATGCTATGTGTATGATATTCATGCTTAGATGTCTATCGTTTGGATTTGAAACTATGAACGGTAAACTTGAACGTTTAATTCTCTTATTCGATATGGTTGTAATAACTTAATTTAAACGTTTATCTATGTACTGTTATGTTTGCTAGATTGCATGTTTGTTTGTTGGTTTGTTTTGCAGGTGAATCATATTTTATTGATCTGGTTAATGAACTGGGTCCTAGGAGGAGTTTGTTGGTGCATTATAGTCCCCAGGTTCATTGCGATCAAGTTGGAATACGTAAACGTTTAATCTTCACCCATGGAATGCAACCGTACGGATGCAGTATGCAACCGTACGGATACACAGTGCAACCGTACGGTTGCACACGCTGTGTATATATATAGAGAACTTTGGTTTCATGATTAGGTTAACGATCCTAGCCGCACTAAAACATCGAAACCGATTCTCTGGTTATCTAGCATTCATCTAGGTCGATCTTTAACACCCTAAAGTCGTTCTATATCTAAAGATCAAAGTATATTTGTGTGTTTTGAGTATAAAACCATATATCGAGATTTTTCGCACTCGATATAGTTGATTAGATCGTTTAATCCTGTTTACACGATCCTACAGATACTTTTTTAACTAAAGGTAGGAGTTGATTCTGTTAATTTATTGAAACTAGCATATTTTGGTGAGACAACCCAACACCCGGCTCCAACCCATACTTGTTTAATTAATCTGCTTTAATTGGCTCACCATTTTGATCATTTGTTATAGCTAACCAACCCAATATATTCATTTTGTCGATCACCTCTATTAAGAAATCATTTGTTGACTGTTTCTTTATTATCAGTTAAAACAATGAGAAGAGGGATCTTACCAACTGTTCATGTGGCAGCTGAAGTTCCAATGCATTCTCAAGTTCAAGAAGAATACTATTCATATCTGGACGGTGTACACGCTCATCCTTTAAACAGGAATATGCAACTTCTGAGAAGCTGGTTCGTGATTTTGGGACCATCTGATTCCACAAATAAGACGGAATTATATTACTTAATGTTTGCTTTTCGTAATGAGATCTGGCCAATGAAGCTAGATACCTATTACCCGCTTCCACATTTGGAATAAAAGCATCCTCCCGCATAATATCTCCCATAAAACAACGCCAAATGAGTAGATGTCTGACTTGTAGTTTACACCCCCAGTCTTTGGAATTGCTGGGTCGATATACCCCGTTGTGCCGATAGCTCCTAAAAGCAGAAGCTCCTCCTTTTTATATACTGGATATTTGACAGAGTATTCGAAACCCGATAACCTAGGCACAAATTTATTATCCAATAATATGGTGGAGCTGTTAATGTTACGGTGTACAACAGAGTAACTACGTCCAACCTCATTATGGATGTAACTTAATGCGCGTGAAACACCAACACAAATCTTCAATCTTTGGATCCATGTGAGCCTCTCTTTGTTTATATGCATCAAGAGACTTCCCTTTGCACAACGTTGCTTTATAATGATCTTCTCATTCTTTTCATCACAAAACCCGATAACAAATACAAGATTTTCATGCCTGAGAATCGAAAGCACGGAGATCTCTGTCCAGAACTCAATGACTCCTTGTTGGTACTTACGATCTAATCTTCTAGCGGCAATTTTCACGGACTTCCCGGACAACAACAGCTGTCCCTTGTACACTTTTCCGAAATCACCTTTTCCGATGATATTTCTATCATCAAAGTTGTTGGTGACCTTTAGTATGTCTTCAAGTGGGATTTGTAAGTGAGCAAATTCCCTGATTGTAGATGTCATATTTCTGTTAATCAAATGACAGAGATCGAAGTAAAAAACCAATGGATTGCAAATTAATGATTGTGAAAGTTTAGGGGAAGGGAGGATTTTTTAAAATGAATGCTAATCTTTTTATACTGTTACGTTGATATTCGTTCACAGACAACTACAAATGAAACCTGCTTGGTACATGTGAGACTAAGAATTATAAAATGTTAATCAGCATCTTACTACGCGTGCACTGAGCTGGAAGGGGGAATGCATGGTTTAACAGTATGCCTGGCAAACGGGTCGGGTTGGGTCGAGACCCAAATGAGTTTGGGTCGAAACGGGTCAGAATTTAAATGGGTCAAACGGGTTGGGTCGAGACCCGGGTTGGGTTGGGTCTGAGTGGGTCGAGACCCAACGGGTCAGGTCGGGTCGAGAACCATTTTATTCAATAAAATTTTAGTTTCACATTTTTTTTTATCATTTTTTTATTTTTATTATTTTATTATTTTATATTTTATTTTGAAAAATTACATCATGCGACTAAAATTCAAACTTTTACAGCTCGACCCGTTGGACCCATATACAAGACCCATTGGACCCGTCTCTATTTGTTAGACTTGGTGGATTTGAACCCGTTCGACCCATTTCTTATTTTTTCGTCTAAGACCCAATATGTTTTAAAAAAAACTCATTGGACCAATTTTTAGGGATGTGAATATCAAAAACTGGAAACTTTACAACTCAATCCGTTTGACCCATATGCAAGACCCATTAGACCCAAATTCAACACTTTGGGTTTGGTTTGCCAGGTATAGTTTAACTATAAAATATAAAAAACTACGGAGTATATTACTCCTAAATGACTGAACAAGATTAATTATTAATTATTATTATTATATTATATATATATATATATATATATATATATATATATATATATATATATATATATATATATATATATATATATATATATATATATACGGCGTCATACAATGAATTAAAAATTGCTTGCTGATGCAGATGAAGTTGTACGTATGTTATTTTCATCGTGAGATCCATATGACTTTCATCGTATCATGAAATTCACTTTCACAAACTAATCAAACTTTTCTCAATCTATGGATGATGATATTTCCATCATTAAAAATGATAGATACACCACACATGTGCATTATCTGTTAGGAATTTGGGACCCAATAAGACAGGTGATTTAAACCAATCACCAAACTCACAACGACAAACGATAAAATGAAGCATACGAATGATAAATGTAAATGACACGGGATTTAACGTGGTTATATCCCAACTCCAAAACACGGAGAAGGGTTTACTCCACGGGCGCAAACCAGATATTTTCACTATATTTTTGTGCACACAATTACAATGAGGCTAGGGGTCTACCTATAATGAAACATTAAAGCTAGTTACTTGTTGCACAAGCAAACTTGGTCTTCAAGCCAAAGGCATTTCAAAAATAAATTACTAGTTTCCAAGCTAACTTAATCTCCAAGTTAATTTGATTTTCTTTCCTTTTGTTTAAAGTTTCCATATCTCAACAATCTTTCACTTGGAGACTTTGAACAAACCCCATACGAATCTTCAACAGAAAATCCAAACCACCTCAACTGTATTTAATCAAACCCACAATAACTCCAGACTAGCCGATTACCAACTCCTTTTGATACCGTCGGATGAGACACCCGAATCACGCCGCACTTCACTCGTTAGCCTACGAGCAAGTGAAGTCTTTCGACATCAAAAAACACCGCTGAGCGATAATCCAATCTCTTAATTACTAGCTTGGGCCATCTCGGTTTCTTTCGCCACTATCTTCTAACACGAAGACCATCTTCTTACACTAGAAGACCAACTGAAATATGCGACTCTTCAGTTATAGGATTCTTCATGAGACTACACTACCTCACCAATCACTCTAGACATGTCCAATCCCGAACACACATGTCAATGATCACCCTAGTACAGGATTTCACCGTCTATTTATGATTTTCCTTTCCAGCAATCAGAAAATCCAACAGACGCCCTCGTAGACTCTTCATCAAGGGTCTAGTGAGAACACGGTCACAACCTCGAAATCTACTAACTTTTCAACTTTCCGCTTTCTCGCTGGTACACTGACTTCCTCATAGCTATGAATTTCACAAACCCATCTTCTCATCCCAAGCACGCTCCCACTGTACGAGTAAGAAATAAAACTGCGGATACTAGAGAAGAAATTTGGTTCGTACCTCCAGTCAGTCGCATATTTCTTTGCCATCAGAGAGTAAAACAAGTACTCGAAGCCCTAGTGTTACCCGGAATCATCACATAATCTTGAGAACTTCGGAGAACAACGTCGCATAATTATCTCCACCACTCTACTAGTTGACTAACTCCCACTAGCTCGATAACTTCCGTCGATTACTAAACTCAACCGAGTTCCCGACACCCTCAACGATCCTAGAAAGTTCAAGTTCCATAATATCCCAATCATCTTGGAATATCCGACGATACGCTTGGTCACCCAGTTTCATAACACGCAAGCACCAACTTCTACTGATAACTCTCACTGTCAACTTCGACTCGATGCATCTTGTTCGTTATCCAACTGCTCTAACCCGAGATAAAAACAACCTCCTGAGCTCCCATAACAAACCCACATCCCCGAAAAACACAGGTCGTATCGCTCGAAGTTTCACGAGACAAAAAACCGTCTCGCACTCGCGTCATCAAACCCGAAAAAGTTCAACCCTGAAACTGCCCAAATTCGAAAAATAATATTTGAAAATTCAACGGTCCGATCAACCTAGAATTTTTACCACAACTAGATCTATGTGTTTAGAATCACCATCCCAAAAATCAAGTCGATCCAACGGTAAAAGAACCCACAATTAATTTTCTTTCACAGATGCGCAAA
This sequence comes from Rutidosis leptorrhynchoides, assembly GCF_046630445.1. Lineage (NCBI taxonomy): Eukaryota > Viridiplantae > Streptophyta > Magnoliopsida > Asterales > Asteraceae > Rutidosis > Rutidosis leptorrhynchoides. Next base: position 456,293,881 of record NC_092336.1, on the reverse strand, counting down.
CAAACCCCAAAAGGGTTTTTCCTGGCGGCTGCAAAATTCGAAAAAATATAACTCCAAATTGAACGGTCCGATCACTACAAATTTTGGATATGTTTTAGGCCTACATATCTACCACCAACAGAAAACGTTTCAAGACGATCCGACGCTTAACGAACCCTCTATGAATTTTCGACCACAGCTCTGCAAATAAACCCTAAATCGAGTTACTGCAACTTCGGAAAAATGTATCTCCCAATCGAACCGTCTGATCACTTTCAAATTTGGTACACGACCAGATCTATGAGTCTTCAACCTACGGTTAAAATATCATGGAGATCCAACGGTTAACAAAACCTCTACGAATTTTCTACCACAGCTGCGCCAAAATTCCGAATTTTTGAAAAATCTCTTTCACAACAAAAACTATCGATCCGACCACCGACTCCGTTATCACCGCGAATCACCACAATAATCTATTATAATCATAGACCAATTTTAATAGATTATCTCATGAGTACATAGACATACCCGTGAGTTCTTCGCGATCTCTTCAACTAAGCCCTTTGATCTCGATACATGTTGTACAAAACCCGTCGTTCGTTCGCCATGCTTTCAAATCGTCATCGCTCTCACTCGAAACCATGAGCTCTTGATACCACTTGTTAGGAATTTGGGACCCAACAAGACAGGTGATTTAAACCAATCACCAAACCCACAATGACAAACGATAAAATAAAGCATAAGAACGATAAATGTAAACGACTTGGGATTTAATGTGGTTATATCTCAACTCCAAAACACGGAGAATAGTTTACTCCACGGGCGCAAACCAGAGATTTTCACTATATTTTTGTGCACACAATTACAACGAGGCTAGGGGTCTACTTATAATGAAACATTACAGCTAGTTACTTGTTGCACAAGCAAACTTGGTCTTCAAGCCAAAAGCATTCCAAAAATAAATTACTAGTTTCCAAGCTAACTTAATCTCCAAGTTAATTTGATTTTCTTTCCTTTTGTTTAAAGTTTCCATATCTCAACATTATCTACTTGTACATATTATCTATTGAAATATCTTCTCTTAATTTAAGAGACAACTAAAAAAATCACAATTTAATATTTAATTCAAAACTAGTACAAAAGCAATGGAATTTAGCATTTGCATATATCATACACAATGAACAACATCTAGGCGCTAATAAAGAGTATAAAAGCCTGACTTTAAAATTGTGTATGTTAGTTTGGGAAAAGCTGAGAGATATTTCCAGTTAGCTATTAACATTAGAGGGAATTCAATGCCTTTCTGAAGCTCGGGGGAGCAGAAAACATATATAATCGGTATCCAATGACAACATTTGAGTTTCACTAAGCCTATACTTGATATGAAATGGTAGAAATTCAATCACGTTTTGAAATCTGCATATGAAAAACGTGATTGATTAATACTATTTATTAACAGTAATTGATTAATATTCTTTTTTCTTTTTTCCTTTTTTGAGAAACCGAATATATATGGAATAAAACTTAAAACTATAATAACTATACCAAAAACAAAATAGGTTTATACCTTTCCATCAGGATAAGAGAAATGTCTATCTATTACTAGCACATTAATTGACGGTGCTAATCAATATGTGTATATAACAGTGCTAAACAATATGTATAATAACAGAGCTAATCAATAACACTGCTAATATAATAATAGTAACACATATAATAACACCGTGTTAATCCACATTTTTCTTGGGAACCAATAAAATTTCTCAGCAGATGGATTAACGATGTGACTTTCCATCGGAAGTGCAAGAATCAAAATTAGTTGCATCTGCACAACGTATTGCTAATTTCTCCATTTCAACAAAATCGTTTATTCATGTCTAACTATATAGATTATGGAAGAATAATTATATATTTCTACTTTAAAATAATGACTTCATGTAATGTAATCTCTATTTTATGTTCTATCTCCATGATTCACCATAACAAACAACAAATTTAATATCCAAACTAACCTACTCAAACAAAATATAAGAACTGCTAAACATGAGGGACAATACATGAACTTACAATGGTGTGCTTAAGAATCCTGATATCTCCATTCGGATACCACGAGACCACACGAATATTATGCATTTTTTATTTTTACAAATCTATTGATTTCCTCTAACGGAAAGCAAAATAAATAAATAAACAAATATATAGTTACCTGTAAGAAAGTGGATCTTCAGACGGTTAAGGAAGATGAACAAACATATGTTCCTTATAAGCCCTGAAATTATAAAGATTATTGAATTATTGATTAACCATGGGAAAGAACTAAAACTATCCCTCAAAAATATTCAGCCATAACGTAATATTGATAAAAAAAAAATAAAAAAAATAAAAAAAAATCTATCTTTTGTGCCATTCCATTTGAGTAGTTGTATGAATCACAAATATTGAACTTGACACAAGTAGGATAAAACACATATGAAATTGAAAAAAGGCCCGTAAAACTAAAAGTGGAGATTGCAAGTAACCAGTTTCAGCAATTAATCAATTTCCAGAGCAGTAGCTGACAATCCTTCAAATTCCTTTTTATCTGTTATTAATTACATATTACAAAATACATGAAGTCAATAAGCATATAACAAACTGGCAAAAACATCTCCTTCTCCTCTATACATTAAAGCACAGCCCTAATTAATTAAGATGAAAAAAAAAATCCAATCAGAAACCAACCACACTTGAGATGGAGATCTAATGGTCTAAATTTACCTTAATTTAGATTTGTCTCTCTCATATTAAGGTTTAGAGACTTTAACTATTATGCCCCTAAAACTCCTGAACGTCAGTTAAAAAAAAACTGTAAACAAAAACTGATCCTTATTCAGTTTTTATAACAGAACTACTTAAAATCACAAACACCCATCGTCCCAGAGCAAAAAAACCCTAATCTATACAAAATCAAATCCAAGCGATTCACAATCCTATTTTTTACGATCAACATCTGCATTGTTTTGTGGTTATTGTTTCTACAGAGGAAGAAGTCTAAAAAGACACACCAAAAAGGTAATTTCGTAACTGTGTGTTCGAAATATTATTATTGTTCCAATATCGTGTTTGATTCAGCGTATGAAGTTGCTGTAATACCTATTATAAGAGCTTCTATGGAAGGAATTAATGGTGTGGTAGAACTAGATCAATTTTAGAAACATAATTATGCTTATTTATTTCATTTACTATCTGCATTTACAAAGGCTAAAGGGATTGGGCAAATTAGTATCTGGAAGAGTAAAGAACAAGTGTAATAGTATACAAACAATCATTTTGCATACTTTTATTTCATTTACATTTTGTCGAAGTGTTATTGTATACAAACAATCATTTTGTTGACTTTTGTTTTTGTTATATTTTGATGAACAACTTAATAATTGTTACTGACTTTGTTGAGCATTTAAATGGTTCTATAGGAATTTTCTTAGATGCACACAAGGTGTTCGTTTAAATGAGCTATATGAATTGTTCATCAAAGGTTAGTAAGTTTATTTTGAAAGTATGGTTATTCAGATTACTACTTGCATCCTTGTTTTTATTTTCAGCTTTGAGATTTAAAATAGTGACATTAAAGAGTAATTTTTTTTAATCCTTTGAGATGGTGTTTTGCTATATTCGAAATTGATTATCGTTGTCAAGTATATTTCTTATAGGTTATTGGATTGTTGTACGTACTCACGAATTTGTAGCATGTTGCAAATCCAAGACTTTAAGGAAGTTGAAAGAATGCGTCATTAAAGCCCTAAGTTCCACGACCTCTTTTGAGTTATGTGATTTTTACATGAAATGGATGAATAACAGGTGGAAGAAGGATTCACTGCTCTTTCAAGGTTTTGTACTTAATTGAAGTCTAACTATTTTATATCAGTTTCTTCCAAATACCATCTTCTTATATAAACTTACGTACACTACAAATGATGCATTCGAGTTATACCATGAATCAATTATTTATCGGAATAATACATGAGACTTTCAAGTTTCAAGTGATTTTGCTCCGAGCTGTCACTTTGTTGGATCACGGAGGGGTGTTTTCCTTGGAATTAAAATTTGACAAGAGATAACGAGTTAGTACCACTTCGTCTTAATACTTTGTTACTTATTTTACTATGCTTTTCATATAATATATGTAAACACATTACTATGCAATGAGGTGCAGACATCGAAATGCTGAAGAATGGGTAGCAAATGGGTCGGGACTTTCCAATCAGCAATCAAATGGAGAGGGGTCTTCCAAGTGAGTTATTATGTACAACTTTTGTTAAATTCAAGAGCTATAGGACTATCTATATAATAATGTATATATATATATATATATATATATATATATATATATATATATATATATATATATATATATATATATATATATATATATATATATATATATATATATATATATATATATATATATATATTGTATATATGTGTATATATGCCAAATGAATGAATGATAGTCTCATCTTGTAAAGGTAGAGATCAGTTTTGGGGATAAAGAAGCATACATCTTACTCACTACTCAATGTATCCACGTCATCAGATTAGTAAACGTCGATGTACGAGATGATATGTTAAATTCTATTTGTTGGGCAGATAAGAGACACGATCGAGCGTGTATGAGCTGCTTTAAAAGTGTATATGATTACACTCCTTTGTCGGATGATGGTTATTGGGTTTAAATTTACATCTATCAAGTGGAGGTAATGAAATTTCTTTTACTTAGAAAGTATGAACTATGTATAAATTTGTATTTTCTTTATTTGTTTTGTGTCTTTATATCATATTTTGTATATCTTATTTGGTACAGTTTTTAATAGTCACATGATGTTTACAAGTGGGTCAGTATGGGTCTTAATGACTTTTACTAAATATGGTTATTATAGAGGGTAGTGATAAAAAATTGTGTTACCAAATGGACTGATCCTTGTGTAGGTTTCACCTTTTTGGATCATCTGAGAAAGTGTAGGTTTCACCTTTTTGGATCATCTGAGAAAGTCAAATTACTATGTGTTAAGGCTGCAAAGTGCATTTGGGTTGGAATTTGTTTTTATCATTATTGGATGAACATAACAACTACCTTTAATGTTTATGATATGCAATATTGTTACATGTTGACTTTTGTAAGTCAAATTGAAAGGACAAAGGTTTATCGTTTAAAGCGAACATATCTCTGGTCATTGCTGTAAACCAAGATATCTGTTTATTTAATATATTTGTATGTGTTATCTATTCATAGATTATAAATTATGAATAGTAATTGCATGATTTTTTGTAAGTACTTACATTCAGTGTTGCAGATCCACTTGAAATTCAAGGAAGGAAATTAAATGCTTCATGGTCTGATGGATGGCTACATGTCTTCCAACTTTTGCTCTATAGCAAGGGTGGTAAAATGAACAGGTCGCCCAAGTATTAAATAATAATTTTAATGGGAAATAATAAATAAAAATATATATGTTTTATGCATTTAAACTAGAATACTTTTTTTGAAACTTTTGACCCAGTTGGCCTGCCCGTTCCTTTCAAAGTTTTTAACTGCTTAACTCACTAGAGAGATAACATAACCTGAGTCAACTTAGTCACTTATTGAATTGGTTGATTGTATTTAATATTCATTATTGGGAAGTGCAGGAAAAGTGTTATTCTTTCACATACGAATACCATAGGTTTTGAGAATTGACGAGGAATAATAAGTAAGTTTTAACCTTTAAAAATGCGCATCATTTTTTGTTTTGATTTCTTTTGTAGACAATCTTGCTTTTGTTATGTTGATGTTAAAGATATGTGGGATAAACATTATTAATTTATAATAATATTTGTTGGTCATAACATCATGTAGGCAACTAAAAATCGTAATGACTACTGTTAAATCCGTTTTTATCTGTTCACCGAATCGAACACAACCAACCCGCCCATTTAACCACCTCTACATTACGCGTTTGCATGTCTAAATTGTGTGATGTTGTGGACTTTTTGGTAGATGGTATTTGACAAACAAAGGAGAGAGTCTGCCCATCTTGCAGTTCCATCTACTCTTTTATCAGATAAAACGAAGTGCTTTTCACCGAGGTAATCTATCTTAATTTTGCATTTCAACTAACTCATTACTTTAACTTTAATCATTGGATAGGAGTTTTACAATAGTTTTTTAGTTACACTATTTGACCTATCTTGAAAAAAATATCTCATAGTTATGCACATATGTGAGCCTGCTATGGGAGAATTTTAAAATCTAATACTTTTACTTATTTTGACATTGCTATTCTGTTTGAATACTAAAACAGAATTTTTGCACTTTGGTCGTTTGATTGTGTTTTAATTAGTCTGTGTGATGTGTATCGATTTAACATGCTTTAGCAGATCATATAGTATGTGGTAAATAGCTCATACTTTACAACATGGGATCTTCAAATTGTAGATAATGATTTTGAATTTTTTCAGGCATGTTCAAACTATAGATAATGATATTGAATTTTTTTAGGCATGTATTTGCCTTTTACAAATAGAAGATAAATGGTCAATTTGTTGGCTAATTGTATCTTTATTCATATTAAGTTTAAATTTTTACTTATGTACTCACAGCCCGGCCAGATTGTAATGGAATCAAATAGTGTTGAAACAATGACAAAACAAAGTGAGTTGATTAGCGCTTTTGTTTTTGATAAGCTATGTTTCTTTTGCAGCCAGCAATTACTAAAAACTTTGAACATTTGTACAACACGACTACTCTCTTCCAAGAGAGAGGAAAGGAAGATAGTTCTCACCCGCATCTTAAGTATAGGCTTTTAATAAGTACTATTTTACTAGATAGTAATTGCAATCGATAGAAAGTTTGTTGTACAGTTTTGGTAACATGAAAACAAATATTGTACATATGCATTTCGTAACATTCACTACCTTCATCAGACAATCAATACCCATGTGAGGATGCATATTTTTATTTTTGTTTTTGGGCCGAAGTTAATTTAGGCCAATATTTGGTTTTTGGGCCAAAGTTCATTTAAGCCAATATTTGGTTTTTGGGCCTGGTATTATTCGGCGTTAGTCTTGTAGTGGTAATGGGCCCAACTCCTTTGTTGACTTGGTGGATGGAAATTGCCAAAATAAGAGACAATATTAATTTACGATTACATGTTTACAGGTTCATTAATTAGCCATTGTTATAAATGAAGGAAATTAAATAACACTTATATGAGAGGTGAATTACTAATTTACTAATATAACTTATAGTATTTCTTAAATTAAACCAATGAAAGAAGAAACATGTGGCAAATAAACCCTATTCCAATACAAATAATAGAAACAAAAGTAGAGGGTGTCCATTTTACAAGACAAGCCCACCATCTATAACAGATACAAAACATATAACATATTACCTTCGATCCCAAACATCTAATATACAAAACATATAACATGTTACCTTTGATCCCAAACAGCAAACGAAAGTAGAGAGTACCCAAATCAAATTAAAAAATATCTATTTTGAATATCAAAATTTATTTTGCACAATTGTCAAATTTAATTTAGGTCATGTTATGAGTTGAAACATACTTGTCTCTCTATATACATATATATACATATATGGTATCATAATAAAGATTTCAAATAGTATTTTCTGGTTCAAACCCGCAAGGTTGCGGGTATTAAACTAGTTTTATCCTAAATCCATAGTGAATATATAGAAAAACTACCTGTTCAAAATCATAATTTGATCCAAACAGTCAAGAATTGTTGTTAATATTACATCGAACACCTTGTGTGCATTCAGAAAGCTTCACAATCTAAAAGATACAAACAAATATCATTAAGCAACAAAATTGAAAAAATAAGCTAAAAGATTAACAAACAAAAAAAAACTTTAACAAAAAAATTGGAACAAATACATACCCTAAACAACCAATACTCGGTATGAGAACTACAATTGTCAATCTATCATCCACTAAAGATGAATTTTAAAAAACAAAATAAATGAAATCATAAACTTACGATATCGTAATTGAGATATCCATAATCAAAACTGAAACTTACTGAATCGTGGAGTTTAAAAACCTGAAAAACAATATATTATATTGGAACAACAAAGTTAGAAATTGAAAAGAAATAATGTATGGATTAGAGTCATAGAGATGGAGTATTAATTAGTACTTCAAGTTGAATTCAAACAAAAGTAGAGAGTTTGGACGGTGATGGCATCGGAAAATGTAGTGACAAATTTTTCAAAAGTAAATTGAATTTTCCAAATGTAAAGACGTTTGTGCTACGTTAGTCCCTCTATTATACCCAATTTTGCTAACAGCGTCCCTGCTTTTTAATTTGAATTTCCAAGTCCTTTATTTATCCTAATTTGGCAATCCGCATCCCTTAGTCTAACTTTCGTTAAAAAATTTCGTTAATTCATGACACGTACCTTGCATGTGAGGGTAAATTTATCTTTTTACTTTTTTCTTCGTTAAAAACGAAGGACCACCGACGCAATTATGATTTTTATATTTTTAATTTATAAATTTATAACTATAAAAATAAAAATCTATAAATAATACGTTACATTGTTTTTCAATTTGGGGTCGTCTGCACTTTTTCTTCAACCTCCTTCAAACGAACCGTTAAATCTCAATCAACATCACCACAAATTCTCCAATAAATCTAATAATGGACCACCAAACCTACTCTCCTAACCTTCTCCACCTCTCCTTCAACCAAGACTCCGGATGTTTCACCGCCGGAACTAACCACGGTTTCCATATCTACAACTCCGATCATTCAGCGAAATTTTCCGGCACGAGTGCGAAACACTCGGCGGTGTCATCGCCGTACAGATGCTTTTCCGGTGTAACATTCTCGCCTTGTTGAGCTATTAAACGCCGAAATCGTGATTCTGATGTAAACAAGATTAGGGGGTACGCGCTTCGCGGCTAAGAATTATCGATGACTATTCTTTATACATTAAGTTTGACAAAGTATTCTACGGTTAAAAACTTACCATCATTCGTTAATGGCTATACATTATAAACTTAATTTAGATGCCAAAGTCTTAAGCGGTTACAAACTTACCATAATTTACATCATAAAGTTTTTAACTATTACAAGCTTACAAGCACATAATGCTTAAGCATAAAAAAACAAAGATACCAAAGAGTAAAGTAAAGGATTTGAAACAAAGCTTACAATCCATACATACAATGAAAACACCTAACTCGATTGAGTAAAGTATACCAAAGACAAAGATACCAAAAAAGACATCTTACAAGGAAAGTTACTTTATCAGTAACGACTATGAAGTCCTTTAATTTGCAACACTCAGCTATAATAATTAGCTCATCCATATTAAAAAAAAATTCCAGTTGGGTTGTGAGGACTGTGCAACAAAACCAAATTAAAAAAAAATTGATACGTACTGCTTATAATGTATTGGTTTTATTTATATGTGACATAATAAACTTACATCTATATATACCATGAACCCATTCAACCGCGAAGCAAGGATTTGAAAAAAACCCCGAAATAAGCACCAACTTAGTCACATCTATCTCGGCGCCCATGTATACAAAGATCGGAAAGCTTGTATTGCACCCCACCCCAATATATCGTTGTTGAAACTGTAGGATTAATGTGCAAGACACAACATATAACTATATGACTAAATTCGTTTGAGCCTTCGGGGTCACACACATATACACCTAGACGTCAAACTGTATATATATATATATATATATATATATATATATATATATATATATATATATATATATATATATATATATATATATAGGGTGAGGATCCATGAAGAACCAAAGGTAGTAGAGAACCCATGGAACTCGTGCAGATTGACATTTTTTTTCTTTTTTGCAGATTGACGTTTTTTTGCAGGTTTTTTTTTTTTTGCAGATTGACTTTTTTTCTGTGCAGATTGACTTTTTTTTTTTGCAGATTGAGTCAATCTGTGTTTTTTTTGCAGTTTTTTTTTACAGATCGACTTTTTTTTATGTGCAGATTGACATTTTTTTTTGTGCAGATTGAGTCAATCTGCGTGCAGATTGAGTCGATCTGCGTTTTTTTTAAAATTTTTTTTTTTTTTTTTTTTGCAGATCGACTTTTTTTTTCTGTTCAGATTGACATTTTTTTGTGTGCAGATTGAGTCAATCCGCAGATTGACTTTTTTTGCAGTTTTTTTTTTTTTTTTTTTTTTTTGCAGATTGACTTTTTTTTTGTGCAGATTGACTATTTTTTTTTTTGCAGAATTTTTTTTTTGTGGAGATTGACTTTTTTCCCATAGATTGAAGCTCAATCTCCACATAGATTGAAGTTCAATCTATGAGTTCTATGGGTTCTCTACATACTCTAGTTCTCTAGGGATCCTTTCACTATATATATATATATATATATATATATATATATATATATATATATATATATATATATATATATATATATATATATATATATATATATATATATATATATATATATATATATTAGTCAAGTAACGGAACAAATTAAAATGTTTAATTATGAATTAATTAAATAATATTAATTAGTTAAATGTTTGAATTTGATTTTTGCAAATACATTTTCTTTTCACCTAACTTGTTAGCTTGCTTTACAACCAAAGAATTCCATATGCACATATTATATGGTTTACAATGTATTTTTGGTGGATGTCTTCATGTAAAGGCTAAAGCAAATGTAAATTAAAGGAAAAAGAAAAATAAAATATGTTTTCTACATACTTTTAGTTTTGGACATGATATACTCCATATTATAAGTATAATAGTCTCTTGGCATTGGTGAGAACTGACATACAAAAACCAATTCATTTTTGTTCGAAGTGGAAAAACAAAGCAAAAGAAAGAAACATATCACATCTTGTTTCTTTTGTTTCTTTTCAAACGAAGATAAATTCATATACGGAGTGTTATCTATTCATCGATAATTCATTAATATAATTTGATTATATTAATACGGTACTTGGGTTTGTACTAGCATCCATTGACGATCGTTTGAAGTGTAGTGTGGACTATTCAAAGAGACGGTTATATTTTTGATCGTAGGTTTCTCTCCAACAATCAGTTTCTTCATGAAAGGTATATCGTTTACTCACTTTGTAAATTTATATCTTTTGACAATTATTGGTGGTATAATTGAATCTTGGTGGAACCGTTAATCGTGTGTATGTTTTGTACTATAAAATATATTTATTTTAACTATCCGCTGCGTTTATCTGAACTTAAAAGTATACACGGTTTTCCATCAGTGGTATCAGAGCCGCTTTTACACCATTTTAATTGTCACGTGATTTTCTCAGATCTAATGTTGTGGTGAATTGGTAAAAAGTAAAAAAAATAAAAAAATTCAACATGTTTGTTTTAAATTAAACCTCATGACGCACAAATAAGATCTGAAAAATATCATTGTTATAAATTTTGAATTTATTTATTGTGGCTTGAATACTTATTGTTTATTTCATTCCATGATTGTACACATGCATTGTAACCATGGACAAGCCATATGTAATTTTTAATAATGTAGTTATTAGAATTGTGATTGCACACATCGCCCATAATGCACCGACCTATGTATGATTATTGTGATTGTTGATTACGGCAATATTATATCATGTTGATTATTTGTATTATTAGAAAGGCCATTTTGAAGCCAAATTTGTATTATATTTATTTTTCATTTTCATAATATTGTATTTAAGTTTATTTCAATTTAAAAAAGTACTAGTTTAGTTGTATTTTCAAATTTAAATAAATGTAACAAGATGAAGATTGAAGATAAAATACAACATGCTTTTGGCTTAGAAGATGGAGAATCGATCAAGTTAACAACGATGGCGTTCGGCAAGTTTCCACTTGATTCTTGAATCAAGTGGGAGCAACGATATTACCCTTAGTTTGACCTCTTAATCCCATGTTGGCTCATGGGATCGAGCATAGGATTTTTGGGTTTGGCTATGTGTGTGTGTGATGCATGGTTATGTTTTATTTTTGCATTATACATAATTGTTGATTAGAATATATGCTAAATGTTTTTTGATGAAAACATCAAATAAAACCGGAAACAGTTTTAAAGATTAAAATTGATGATTTTAAAAGTTAAACTCTAACGAGTTTAAAGTTAAATGTTTTTTGAAACACATATTATGTATGACCGAAATCTTTTAAATTTTTTTTTTAAAACGATACACGTTTGTGTATTTGTTATTTTTATATATAAAATAAAATAACAAACTAGATGCATAAACACGATCGACATATATACAATTGGTTAAAATTATTTTTAACAAATAGTGTAGCGAATCTTGTGTGCATGCATTATTCGTTAACACAAACATTTTTAAAATACCGTCAAATTTAAGTTATGCCATCCAATGAGCTTGCAAACATTCCTCGTTATTTTTTATTATGGTGAGACCTAATCGAATTATAACCACGAGGTGGATTTTAGTTACGAGTGAGATTAGGCTGAATTTCCACTGTTTTCAAATTGGACGACTTAATTGTATTCACGATGAGACCTGAATTCGAGGCAAGGATGGGAAAAACATTCCAGTAGATAATAGTGGTTTGTTGAACTACACATATTTCTAGGTCCCATAAAGATCTAAGAGTTTCACTTGTGATGCAATTGGTAACCGCTACCTACTAATAGACTCTATAACTGCTACCTGATCAACAGATGTAGTTATGGAACCTCTATATGGATCTTAGGCTTTCGTAAATTAATTGTTTTTAAATATATTAAAACTTGGGTAATTAATTTATTAAAGTATTATATCAAAAATACTAAAATTGAACCTTGTTTATTTGTAGATGTCAAATAATCAAAAAGTAAACCAAAACAACCTCCGTTCTTTGTTGGAGAAGGAGAAACTCAATAGTTCAAACTTCCTCAATTGGTACCGCAACCTGAAAATTGTTCTCAAATATGAAGGAAAGTTGAACAAAATTGAAGAACCCTTGCCTGAAGCTCCTGCAGAGACAACTACTGCTGCTCAAAAGAATGCTTATCAGAAATTATTCGATGAGCAAGATAAGGTAGCTTTAATCATGCTTGCTAGTATGACTCCTGACCTCCAAAAGGAAATGGATGATCGTACAGCATATGATATGATGACTGAACTGAAAAATATGTTTCAGAAACAGGCAAATCAAGAGTTATATGAAACTCATAAGCTCCTTCTAACATGCAAAATGCAGGAGGGTCAATCAGTAAGCTCTCATGTTTTAAAAATGAAAGGCTACATTGACCGATTGGAAAAACTTAGAACCACCTTGCCGCCTCTCTTGGCTGTAAACACGGTTTTGGCTTCACTACCAAAATCGTATGACAACTTTGTCATGAATTATAATATGCAAGGTTGAAAGAAATATTTGTCAGAGTTGCACTTGATGCTTAAAACTGCTGAACAAAATATTTCATCCAAGGTTTCCAATCCAGGTGTCCTTATGATTAGGGAAGGTAGGGTGAAAAAGAATAAGCCAAAAACTTGGAAAAGGGGAAAATGCAAGTCAATTACTAAGAACAAAATTCCACCACCTCCTAAGAAAGAAAACCCAGCTAAAGACGCCGAATGTTTCCACTGTGAAAAGGTTGGCCACTGGAAGAGGAACTGTCCTTCCTACCTATCTGAGTTGAGAAAAGGCAAAGCTGGTGAGACCAGTATATCAGGTATATTTCATATACAGTTATACACTTTTTCTAGTGATTTCTGGATTTTTGATACTGGTTGTGGTACTTACATCTGTAACAATATGCAGGGAATGAGAAGAAGTAAGAGACTGAAGAAAGACACACTAGACTTAAGAGTGAGCAATGGGACTCGAGCTGCTGTTGAAGCTATTGGTACCTATGAGCTTACTCTACCTAGTGGTCTTATTGTTTTGTTGGAACAATGTCATTATGCTCCAAGTATTACGAGCAACTTAATTTCAGTTTCTCTTTTGAAAAATGTTGGTTTTGAACTTACATTTACGCACTTTGGTATTTCAGTTTCTAAGAATAATGTATTTTAGTTTAATGTTATTACACGTGATGGTATTTTTGAAATTGATATGCATGGTGTGATTTCAAATAATAATTTTGTATATACCTGTAGTGCCAAACGATTCAAGCAAGACTTGAACAAGACCTATCTATGACATTGTCGTCTTGGTCATATAAATATACAACGCATTTCAAAACTCCAATTGGATGGGCTTTTGGAATCAACTGGCTCTGAGTCATTTGATTTATGCGAGTCATGTTTATGTGGAAAGATGACAAAGGCTCCTTTCTCCGGTCTAGGTGAGAGAGCTGAAGATCTTTTAGGACTAATACATACTGATGTGTGTGGCCCTTTTAGAACTATGTGTAGAAATGTTGAATCATACTTCGTTACATTTACTGATGATTATAGTAGATATGGTTATGTTTACTTGCTGAAACATAAATATGAAGTTTTTGAAATATTCAAAATCTTTCAAAATGAAGTAGAGAATCAACTTGGAATGACCATTAAAGCCCTTCGCTCTGATCGAGGAGGGGAGTATATGAGTCAAGAGTTTTTGGACCACCTGAATAATCGTGGGATTGTCTCACAGTTCACTCCACCCTACACACCACAACACAATGGCGTGTCTGAGCTGAGGAATCGAACTTTACTTGATATGGTTCGATCTATGATGAGTCTGTAACGACCCGGATTTTTCCGTAAATATATATATGAGATTAATATTTACATACATAAATGTTTCCAATATGTTAAGCAATCAAACTTGTTAAGACTTGAATGTTTGAAATGGATTTTACATAAACGTTTGATCACCCAGTTCGTCCGACGATTCACGAACGTCATAACTTGTAAAAAAAATATATGATATAATGGTATATAGATGGACATATATATATATATATATATATATATATATATATATATATATATATATATATATATATATATATATATATATATATATATATATATATATATATATATATATATATATATATATATATCTAACTTTATAAAATGATATTTAAGTATCTCATTAAGTATATTAACAATGAGTTAGATACGTAAAATGAGACTACTAACTTAAGGGTTTCGAAACGATATATATATGTAACGATTAACGACGTAATAACCCCTAAGTTAAAATGTATATATATATGTATCGTATTAAGATGTATTAATACACTTTTGAAAGACTTAATTACATATATCAAAATACTTATACTCAACAAAGATAACTATACTTGTATTCGCATTCGATTTTCTCAAGAATTCTACTCGTATTCATACGGTATTTTTACCCGTATAATACCCAGCTTCTAGAAGTTTATACTAATAGTATGTACACATAAAAATCTTCTCCTTAGCAGCCCTAAATGATTTAGGAAACATGTGGGAACCATCATTTAACATCTAGCATTAAATAATTAGCTAAATTACAAACTAATGGAGCCTTATATTGACTAGCATATGGCGTTTTTTTTCAACACACGCACATCACATTTTCTTTGATTTTATAATCCAAATTCTCTCCATCTTAACTCTCTCTAAACTTTAGAACACCTCTACTTCAGTAACCTTTATTATCTATGTCAATCTAGCTTCAATTACAATCAATATTCATCATCATAGGAAGAACACTACAAGAACACTTCAAGAATCTTTCAAACTTGCAAGATTACTTTCAATCTTTCTAATCCATTCCAAGTAATCATCCAAGATCAAGAAACATTTGTTAATCTCAGTAGGTTTTCATTCTAAATCAAGGTAATATTTCATATTTAAGCTTTGATTCAATTTCTATAAACATAACTATCTTAAATCAAGTAGTAATCTTACTTGAACTTTGTTTCATTCCATGATTCTACTTCAAGGGTTTCCAAGCCATCAAATATCCTTTCAAGCTCAAGATTATTTCTTATCTTTTCCAGTAGCTTTACCTTCTAAACTTGAGGTAGTAACCTTGTTCATAATCTTGTTTGATTCATATTCATATAGCTATCTTATTCGGAGTATATAACCGGTAATCACTAAAACATAGTTTAGTTAATTCTAAACTTGTTTGCAAACAAACTTAATCCTTCTAACTTGACTTTTAAAAACACTTAAACACATGTAATATATCTATATGATATGCTAACATAAGGATTTAAAACTTATAAACATGAAGAACACCGTAAAACTGAATATACACCGTCGTAGAGAAATCGGGGGCTGTTTTGGGTTGGATATTTAAAACCAATCTTAAACTTTTAATTAAAAGTTTGTCTTCTGGTAAAATATTATTTCATATGAACATGATAATATATCCAAAAATTATGGTTAAACTCAAAGTAGAAGTATGTTTTTCAAAATGGTCATCAAGATGTCGTTCTTTCGACGGAAATTGACGTTCTTTCACCGGAAATGACTACCTCTTTCTTAATTGATTTGTAACCTGTAACTCCGACTACAAACCAACACTTTTATAGTTTAGTTTTAGAAAATTGAGTTCATTACAAAACCATAGCAATTTAAATCACTCAAAACCGATTTGTAATGAAGAAATTACGGGCAAAAAAATATTGGTTAGAAATAGCTAAATTAGCTACGGGATTAATTTGAAAAAATATATACTAACCATATCCTAGCTAAATTTTCTTATATACTACATGTATTTAAACATGTCATGACTATTTTCTTGTAATATACTAGTCTTGGTTAATTCCGAGACAATATAATATAATCTTGATTAGTTAAGTCAATAGTTATGCAATACGTTCGGATAAATCGTAAGACACCATGTACACAATATGTATGGGTTAATTCTAAGACAATACGCGTACAACGGGTCATGATTGAGTCTATAACAATACGTATACAATACATCTTGATTAAATTCTAAGATTATATATTGGACTATTGGACAATTGGACTATTGGACTACTAACTTAGGACTACTAACGATGGACTACTAACTTGACAACTTAAATCATCACATGTAATTGAAAATATGATATGAATATAATTGTATTATATTTTAATATATATATATATATATATATATATATATATATATATATATATATATATATATATATATATATATATATATATATATATATATATATATATTTGTTATAGGTTCATGAATCGTTTCGAGGCCAAGTCTGATTTTCAACGATTTAAAAATCTATTCAAGTGAGTTATAGTCCCATTTTTACTATCTAATATTTTGGAATGAGAATACATGAAGTTTTGTAAATGTTTTACAAAATAGATACAAGTACTTGAAATTACATTCTATGATTGAATTATTATACCGGATATCACCCCTTTTGCTTGGTAACCTAAGAATTAGTGAACTGGCCACTAATTGACGTGAATCCTAAAGATAGATCTATTGGGCCTAACAACCCCATCCAGGTTATGGATGCTTTAGTACTTCGATTTATTATACAGATGAGAGATTCTTGTATGCTTGGGGATATTCTAGATGCATTTTGTTAATGTCGGTTACCAGGTGTTAATCATATGAATGATTTTATTACAGATGAGAGATTTTGTATGCTGTTTATGAAAATGAAATCTTGTGGTCTATTATGACTATTTATTATATAGGTTAAACCTATGACTCACCAAAATTTTTGTTGACGTTTTTAAGCATTTTTTATTCTCAGGTGATTATTAAGAGCTTCCGCTGTTGCATGCTATTTAAGGACAAGATTCGGAGTCAGCATGCTTGTATTATATTGTTTAAAACTGTATTCGGAAACATCTTTTGTTGTAACATATTATTAGCCATTATCTAATGGTCGTGTATAAACGTGTATTTTTAGATTATCATTGATTGATAATCTATATTATGTCAGTTAAACCTTTATCAATAAAATAAAGGTTATGGTTTGTTTTAAAAACGAATGCAATCTATGAAAAACGTCTCATATAGAGGTCAAAACCTCGCAATGAAACCAATTAATATGAAACGTTTATAATCGATATGAACGGGGCATTTTAGTTGGTATCAGAGCGTTGATCTTAGAGAACTAGAAATTTGGATTAGTGTATCTAATCGAGTTTGTTAGGATGCATTAGTGAGTCTGAACTTCGACCGTGTCTACTTTAAAAACGATTGGTTAACACTTTTGTTGGAAACTATAAGATATATTAATCTCTTAACGTGCTTGCTATTATGTGATTGACTTCATCCGATCATGTTAGTCTCTCAAGCGACTCAGATATTGAGTCAAAATCTTCAACCATTGTACCAAGGCTAAAGTTAGTCGATGGTGTCACCGATGAAGAAGAAAAATACTGGGAAGATTCACAACGTCCTGAGGAACCGGAAGAGAATTTCGAGGAGGATTCCGAATAGGAATCCGATGAAGTAGTAGAAATTAGACCGGCATAGTATAATAAAGGAAAGAAAAATAATTGGGGAAAATCTTTATCTATCAAAATAGGGAAACCCGATCCCAACCCCCATGGACCTTTAGTTATCAGGAATAACCCTGATCATTCATACCGTAAACACCCGTACTACTTAAACTTTGATTATCGACCTGGAACATCTAAGAGACTAGATTTTTATAAAAAGGGTGTGAAAAGGACTGCTCGTATTAGGGGTGGTATGGGCATCGGTAAGCAATTAGCAAAACGAACTAAGTCCGAAGAAGAAGAAGCAAATAAATCCGAATGAAGAGTTCGCAGTTATTACCTTTTATCATGCCTTGTAATATATGTATTATAGCATGCCTGTGCTTTTATGCTAGATGTGAAATTGCCTGTTATGTCTTGTTATTTTCCATCATCTTCTTCTATAGATCTAAGTACAATTTTAATCTCTTTTACAGTATAAAATGAAATACAAAATGGATGTTAGGGTTAGACAACCGAATATTTTAGAAGATGTGATGACCCGGATTTTTTCGACTATTTGATTATACTATTTACATGATTTAATAATTCCGACGTGATAAGCAATGAATTTTAATAAGTCTTGAACCTCCGGAAAGAGTTTTACACAAGCTTTTGGTCACCCTTTTATTCCGACGATTCACGAACGTCATAACTTGTAATAATTATATATTGGTGTATATATATCTAACTTGTTAATATGGTAATTAAGTACCTCATTAAGTATATTAACAATAGGTTATATATATAAATTGAGACTACTAACTTAAGGGTTTTGAAACGATATATATATATGTAACGTTTAACGACTTAATAACTCTTAAGTTAAAATGAATATATATGTATTGTATTAAGAAGTATTAATACAATTTTTAAAGACTTAAATACATATATCAATATACTTATACTCAACAAAGATAACTATACTCGTATTCGCATTCGCATTCAATTTCCTCACGAATTCTACTCGTATTCATACGGTATTTTTACCCGTATTATACACAGCTTCTAGAAGTATTTACTATTGGTATATACCAATAAAAATCTGCAATTATTTGTGTAATATGTCATCCATGACCTAATCAATTTAATATGTCATCCATGACTTAATACATTTTAACTTATACTAGATATTTTCACTAAAAACCAAATTTATAAGCTTATAAATAAGCACCATTTTTAACTCATTTTTACTTCACATTTTCTTAAACTAAAACACACACTTGAATGCTCTCATATCATACTTCAATCTCAGAAACTTTCCTCTTCATAATCAAGGTAAAATACTTCTCAAAATCCTTGTTCAATTCCTTATATAGTTGCTATCTTAATATGCTTATAAAACTTGTAAAAACTAGAACATAGTTTAGTTGATTCTAAACTTGTATGAAAAACTAATCTAATATTTCTAACTTAACTCTAATAACAATTATTTATATATATTATGATGTTATATTAAGTTAATATAAGAACTTATAACTTGTACATATGAAGAACACCTTGAAACTTAACATATATCGTTTAATCTCCATTTGGTAAAAAGCGGGCTGTTTTGGGTTGGGAATTAAAAACCTATCTTAGACTTTGAGTTCGAGTCTAAGACTCTAGAAATATGTTAATATATGTAAATAAAACTTCCAATAATTTTTTTATGATTTTATACAAAGTGAAAGTATTTTATTAAAAATCATATATCGGGTGGATGCCGGGATTCTTCCAAATCTGTCCATCGGCACAAAAAAGGGTAATACTCTAAAAATTACTACTTGGGCTGAACTTTTTGAATTGGTTTTGAAAAATTTACTTTTTAAGGAATCCATAGCAATTTTATTCACTTTAAACGGAGTTGTAATGAATATTTGGCAAGCAAAATAAAATCTGCTAGGATTAACATTGAATGGACAAAATTCATCTTATAAAAACTATATTAACCATTTCCTTGCTAATTTTTCCTGTATCCTATGTGACGACCCGAAAAATTTCGACTTATTTTGAACCAAATCTATATATATGATTTGATATTTCTGACAGGATAAGCAAAGTCTGTAATGTTGAGTCTCAAAAATTTCTGAACTGTTTTCATGAATTCATTTGACCTTCGACTATTCCCAACGATTCACGAACAGTAGTTTATGATTAGATGTGTGTGTGTATATATATATATATATATATATATATATATCATAATTTGCAAAATATTACAAAGTATTAAATGTTATACTCTGAGTTATTTGTTTCGATATATAATTAATATATTTAGCTACTTGATATTTAAAACATTATTATATATATAGTAGTTTATATATATATATATATATATATATATATATATATATATATATATATATATATATATATATATATATATATATATATATATATATATATATATATATATATATATATATATATATATATATGATTTCTATACATAATTACTGATTATATTGTAATATATTAAAATGTATAAATATTAAATATTCAATATAGGTTATTATATAATATATATTATATATTACATAATTAAGAATATATAATATTAATATATTAAATTTAATTACAAATTAAAATATGGTTGTCTTGTTAACACTAATATTATTATTACTACTTTCATTAATACTATTATCAATATTAGTATTATTATTATTATTATTATTATTATTATTATTATTATTATTATTATTATTATTATTATTATTATTATTATTATTATTATTATTATTATTATTATTATTATCATTAATAGTATTATTATTATTATTATTATTATTATTATTATCATTATTATTATTATTATTATTATTATTATTATTATTATTATTATTATTATTATTATTATTATTATTATTATTATTATTATTATTATAGTTATAAAATTCTAATAACTTTAAGATTATGATTATCAAAATAAAAGATTTTAAATATAAAAATTATTATAAGAATGACTAAAAATTTAGTTATGATTTAAATATTATTAGTAAAAAATATCATTTTTAACATAACTATTAAAAATTATCATTTTTATTTAAATTTATTATTATCATTATTTTTATTACTCTTATCATTATACTTATTATTATTATTATTATTTTGATATTATTATCATTAATATTAATATTATTTCTATTATTATTATTATTAGTATTTTTATTATTAATAATAATATCATCAATATTATTATTATTAATATATTTATTAATTATTAATATTAATTAAATATAAATTAAAAAGTTAAATAAGTGTACGAATCTGTTAACCTTCACTATCTGCTTTCTATTTATTTATTTTTTCTTCTCTTTTCTTGATTGAATCCTGTCGACCAATCTTTGCTACAAAATAATTTCGATCGAATCTAGTTACAGTATTTATCTCTCACTTGCTCTCTATATAACCTCTGATGCAATTCAAGAAGAAAAAGAAAAGAAAAAAATCAAAAATTTAAAGAAACTAACCGACGGCCCTGTTCTTGTTATCTTTTATTCGAAAGCTCAAATTAGAATGAATTTTCAAAATTTAAAAATGCAGTGTTGTTAGGAATTATCTAGTTAAACTACCTGCAAAGTTTCAACTTCCAATTCCTTTTATCGACTTTGAATTTTGAAGTCAAACTTTAAAAATAAAAAGTCAACAGAATTGTTCTTCATAAAATTCGAATTTGTTTTGATGTTTCTGGATGAATTGACGATTCATAAAGGTTCTAGGAATGATTTATAACGTATTTCATGATGTAATCATAGTCTAAAAATGTCTGGAAATCGAAATTAAATTTTGAGTTCATGTGACTCGTTACGTGTTGCTGCTACTTAAATTTTTGTCCGTTGAGCAAGTTGTCACAGAAGATCATTTCTGTTTCTATTTCAAGTCGTTAATCAAGCTAGTAATTAGTGCTTATGTTGGATTTCACCTATGTTCGATTTGAATTTAGGAAGAAGAAAAAGGAAACAGAGATAACGGGTTAAATATATTTAGGTTTCAAATAATATCAGAAACACATAGACAGAGAGATGGTTATGGGTGTTTGGTTTAACTGAGAGGTCTCGGGTTCGAGCTCTGGCTGTGGCATATTTTTTTGGGAAAGCTTATTATTAAAGGTAGTCTTATAATTATTATTATTATTATTATTATTATTATTATTATTATTGTTATTATTATTATTATTTTTAATTATTGTTGTTATTATGTAACTTTTATTATTACTAATATTAATAATATGATTATTATTATCATTAATATAATTAATATTATTATCATTATTGTTATTACTAGTATTATCATTAAGTATTATTATTATTATTATTATTATTATTATTATCATTATTATTAATTTTATCAGATTATTATTAATCTAAGTATTATTATTAATATTATCATTATTATTAATATGAGTATCATTATTAATATACTATTATTAAGATTATTATCATTATTATCATTAGTAGTAACATTATTATTATTACAGTTATTATTATTAACAGTATTATTATTAATATTATCATTGACATAATTTTTATATATAAACATTATTTTTATTATAATTATTATTATTAATTAACATTATTATTATTTTTATTATTATTAAAAGTATCTTTATTGATAAAAATATCATCACTAATAAAATTATCATTTTTACCAAAATTATCATTTTGTTATCATTAAAACTATTATTATTATTATTATTATTATTATTATTATTATTATTATTATTATTATTATTATTATTGGTATTATCAATATCATTATTATTAAAATTATTATGATTATGAAAATAAAAGTTTTAAAGATGTTGTTAAGGATATAAGTATAAAATAAAGATTATAAATATGAATATAAATGTTATTATGAAAATTATAAATAAGATTAAAATGGAATATCATTATTATTATTATTATTATTATTATTATTATTATTATTATTATTATTATTATTATTATTATTATTATTATTATTATTATTATTATTATTATTATTATTATTATTATTATTATTATTATTATTATTATTATCATTATTATTATTACTACCAATATTACTATTAATATTATCATTGTTATTACAACAAATATTATTTAGATACGAATATATTATCTACTATTATACTTTAATATATTAAATAATATTAATTATATTTATATAATATTATACATATAAATATTTTAATGAGAAACTTACTATATTAATAAACTTATTATGATAATGAATCAACAATTGTAATTATTTAAAATATATGAAACAAATATATATAAACATATAATTTATTAATATTAATATAAAAATTATATCATTAATAATAATATATAAATTTGTTCGGTTACGTGTGTTAATATATATTAATGATATAGGTTCGTGAATCCGAGGCCAACCATGCATTGTTCAGTTCCATCGTATACATATTTTTACTACAAAATATCGTATCTTGAGATTCATTACTATCTTTTTATATATATTTTTGGGCTGAGAATACATGCGTTGCTTTTATAACTGTTTTACAAAATAGACACAAGTACTTAAAACTACATTCTATGGTTGGATTACGAATACCGAATATTCCCCTTTTAGCTTGGTAACCTAAGAATTAGGGAAATGGCCCCTAATTGACGCGAATCCTAAAGATAGATCTATGGGCTTTGACACGCCCCAGTCAGTGATATGAACTGATTTAGTACTTCGAGGATTATACAAAACAGACGAGAGGTTCTGTATTTATCATACTGATTGCTTTATGCCTGTATGTTTTGGGGATATTCTATATGCATTTTGTTAATGTCGATTACCAGGTGTTCATCATATGAATGATTTTTATACAGATAGCTATATGCATGTATGACGTTTACGAAAATGAAATCTTGTGGTCTATTAAAATTATTGAAATGATTGTTTATGATAAACCTATGAACTCACCAACCTTTTGGTTGACACTTTTAAGCATGTTTATTCTCAGGTACGAAAGAAATCTTCCGCTATGCATTTGCTCGTTTTAAAGATATTACTTGAAGTCGTTCATGATATATTTCAAAAGACGTTGCATTCAAATCATTCGAGTTTAAAAAGAGTATTATTAAATGAATGATAGATTAGTCATTTATATTTTGGGAAACAGATTTATATCATTGGTATAGAGTGGATGTATTTTGAAATGGTATGCATACTGTCAACTTTCGTTGTAATGAAAGTTTGTCTTTTAAAATGAATGCAATGTTTGTAAAACGTATCATATAGAGGTCAGAACCTCACAATGGGACCAGATGTTGATGCATTCGTCCATATAAATTTGGACGGGTCATTACAGTTGGTATCAGAGCGTTGGTCTTAGCAAACCAGGTCTTGCATTAATGTGTCTAACTGATAGTTGTTAAGATGCATTAGTTAGTCTGGACTTCGACCGTGTCTGCATGTCAAAAGTTTTGCTTATCATTTCTTGTCGGAAATTACCTATTTATCATTCTTAAGTCTAGACACATCTTACTGCATTTATTGCATAGATAGTGTATAGACATATTCATATCTTAGTGTATCTGTTACTGTAAAATTTGCCTGACAACTTTCGAAAGTTCCTCCGTAATCTACGGGATCTTCTGTACTATATATAGGTATTCTATGTAATTAGAATATCATCCGATATCCGAAAATCATTTCATATCAAAAATCCTTTATCTAACCGTGTAAGATGAATTCTGCAACTAGTTCAAGTTCCTCGAATTCTGACAGCTATTCCGATATGGATTTTGTAATGGCCCGTCCAAATCCATATGGATGAACACAATAACATTTGGTCCCATTGTGAGGTTTTGACCTCTATATGATACGTTTTACAAACATTGCATTCGTTTTTAAAAGACAACTTTCATTACAATGATAGTTGACAAATATGCATACCATTTCACAATATAATCAGACTATAAATGACTTAATCTGTCATTTACTTTAATATAATCTTGTTGAACTCAACGACTCGAATGCAACGTCTTTTGAAATATGTCATGAATGACTCCAAGTAATATCTTTAAATTGGACAAATGCACAGCGGAAGATTTCTTTCATACCTGAGAATAAACATGCTTAAAAGTGTCAACCAAAAGGTTGGTGAGTTCATTAGTTTATCATAAATATTCATTTCTAACAATTTAATAGACCACAAGATTTTCGTTTTCATTTTCATTTCCATAATCATTATACAGGCATTTCGCAATCTGCATAAAGATAAAATCATTCATATGGTGAACACTTGGTAACCGAACTAACAGGATGCATATAGAATATCCCCCGCATACAGGCATTTCGCAATCTGCATGCTATATACCGGTCGTCGCAATCAGTATATATCAATCGAAGTACTAAAGCATTCGTACCCCGAATGGGACTTGTCAAGGTCCATAGATCTATCTTTAGGATTCACGTCAATTAGGGGCCATTTCCCTAATTCTTAGGCTACCAAGCTAACAAGGGGCGATATTCGGTATTTGTAATCCAACCATAGAATATAGTTTTAAATACTTGTGTCCATTTCGTAAAATCGTTTATAAAAACAGTTCATGTATTCTCAGCCCAAAAATATATATATATAAAGGGAGTAATGAAACTCACTTTCACAAATTTTCAATTCGTCGAAAAATAGACTTAGCCACGGATCGATTCACGAACCTATAACAAATATATACATATATATCAAAGTATGATAAATATATTCAAATCATATTTTTATTTACGTGTTGATGATTTAAGTTGTCAAGTTAGCAGTCCAACGTTAGTAGTCCATATATATAGTTCAATACATCACCCTGGAATAATCAAGACGTATTGTAAATATATTGTCTAAGACTCAATCACAACCCATTGTACAACTATTGTCTTTGAAGTTATCTCGACGTGTTGTGTACATGTGTCTTACGATTTATCTGACGTATTGTATATATATTGTCTAAGGTTTAATCACGACCCATTGTACAACTATTGTCTTTGAAGTTATCTCGACGTGTTTTGTACATGTGTCTTACGATTAACCAAGACTAGTATAGTACAAGAAAATATGTATAAATACATGTATAATACAAGAAAAGTTAGCTAGGACATGGTTAGTATAGATTTTTGCAAAATAATCACGTAGCTATTTTGGTGATTTCTAACCAATCTTGTTTTGCTCATATCTTCTTCGTTATAAATCGGGTTTGAGTGATTCAAATTGCTATGGTTTGGTAACGAACTGTAGTATTTAGAAATAAACTAAAAAAGTAGTGGTTTATAGTCGGAGTTACAGGTTACAAGTCCATATTTGAAAGAGGTAGTCATTTCCGTCGAAAGAACGACATCTTGATGACCATTTTGAAAAAACATACTT
This sequence comes from Rutidosis leptorrhynchoides, assembly GCF_046630445.1. Classification (NCBI taxonomy): domain Eukaryota; kingdom Viridiplantae; phylum Streptophyta; class Magnoliopsida; order Asterales; family Asteraceae; genus Rutidosis; species Rutidosis leptorrhynchoides. The sequence continues at coordinate 456,267,146 of NC_092336.1, read as the reverse complement.
CTACTTTGAGTTTAACCATAATTTTTGGATATGTTATCATGTTTATATGAAATATTATTTTCCCAAAATACAAAGCTTTAAATCAAAGTCTAAGATAGTTTTTTTTTTTTATTATCCAACCCGAAACAGCCCCCGGTTTTACTACGACAGCGTATATCCAGTTTTACGGTGTTCTTCGTGTTTCCAAGTTTTAACTCATTAAATTAGCATATCATATAGATATAAAACATGTGTTAAGTTATTTTTAAAAGTCAAGTTAGAAGGATTAACTTTGTTTGCGAACAAGTTTAGAATTAACTAAACTATGTTCTAGTGATTACAAGTTATTTTCTTCAAATAAGATGATTATATAAGTATGAATCGAACGATGTTATGAACATCATTTCTACCTAAAGTATAGTAGGTAAACCTACTGGAAATGACGAGAAATAAACTTGAGCTTTGAAGGATCTTGGATGGCTTGAAAATTCTTGAAGTAGAATCATGACACGAAAACAAGTTCAAGTAAGATTATCATTCGAATTAAGATAGTTATAGTTATAGGAATTGAATCAAAGTTTGTATATGAGTATTACCTTGATTTAGAATGATATCTTACTGTAAACAACAAGGATTTCTTGAGGTTGGATTATCACTTTACAAGATTGGAAGTGAGCTAGTAAACTTGGAAGTATTCTTGATTTTATGAAACTAGAACTTGTAGAATTTATGAAGAACACTTAGAACTTGAAGATGAAACTTGAGAGAGATCAATTAGATGAAGAAAATTGAAGAATGAAAGTGTTTGTAGGTGCTTTTGGTCGTTGGTATATGGATTAGATATAAAGGATGTGTAATTTTGTTTTTATGTAAATAATTCATGAATGATTTATACTATTTTTGTAATTTTGTGTAATAATTCATGCTAGTTGCCAAATGATGGTTCCCACATGTTTAATGACTCACATGGGCTGCTAAGGAGCTGATGATTGAGTGTATATACCAATGGTATATACATCTAGAAGCTGTGTATTGTACGAGTACGAATACGGGTGCATACGAGTAAAATTGTTGATGAAAATGAACGAGAATGTAATTGTAAGAATTTTTATTAAGTATAAGTATTTTGATATATGTTCTTAAGGCTTTCAAAAGTGTATTAATACATATTAATACAATACATATATATACATTTTAATTAAGTCGTTATTTCGTCGTTAATCGTTACTTGTATATATTGTTTCAAAACCCTTAAGTTAGTAGTCTCATTTTATGTATATAGTTCATTGTTAATACACTTAATGTTATACTTAATTATCATTATATCATGTTAAACATAATGTATTAATATATCTTAATACAATACATATGTATTTATTTTAATTAAGACATTATTACGTCGATAACCGTTACATATATATATCTTGTTTCAAATTCCTTAATTTAGTAGTCTCATTTTATATATATAACCCATTGTTAAAATACTTAATGAGATACTTAATTATCATAATACTATGTTATATATATATATATATATATATATATATATATATATATATATATATATATATATATATATATATATATATATATATATATATATATATATATATATATATATGTCCATATATATATCATCATGTCGTTTTTACAAGTTTTAACGTTCGTGAATCGTCGGACAAACTGGGTGGTCAAACGTTTATGTAAAATCCGTTTCAATTAATCAAGACTTAACAAGTTTGATTGCTTAACATGTTGGAAACATTTAATCATGTAAATATTAATCTCAAATATTTACATATATTTATATACATATCTTATTTACAAATAGTGGTTCGTGAATCGTCCGGAAAAGTCGAAGGTTACATGAACACAGTTCCAAATTTTTGAATTTCAACTTAACAGACTTTGCTTATCATGTCGGAAACATTAATTCATTTAAAGATTAAGTTTAAATTTGGTCAGAAATTTCCGGGTCGTCAAAGTACCTACCCGTTAAAGAAATTTCGTCCCGAAATTTGGTTAAGGAAAGTTTGATAATGGAAGTAAGATTATTCTTGTATCACGAACTATAACTTGAATTCTTATCATGAATTCGATCGTTCATATAATCATTATCAAGGAAATAGATTAATGGAGTATTTTGAATATCTTGAATGAGTCGAGTTCCGTTTATGAATAACACGAGTTCAATAAATATAGAGTTTTTCATCTTTGCGAAAATATGAATAGAACAATTCGATTACGCGAAGAGTATGAATGAAGCTATCGTAAAAGATGGAATTGAGGAAATAAAGTTTCGTCTTGATTTTTGACGTAGTCACAGTTGATTTCCGGATTTCAAGGAATGTAAAGAAAATCTTCGAAATCTATAAAAGATTTGATTTTTTTGGGATTTAAGGAAATTAGGATCCTCTTTAATTAAATGCGGTAATCTGCCTCGATTGCTCTGTCTGTTATATCCACTATAAATTGACCTCTTACGACTCATTATTATCACCATCCCTACTTTCTTCATCAATTCATACATCCAAAAGATTGTGAAAAATGCTCAATCCAGTTCTGGTTCTTGACCTAATATTGACGTTCGCCACCATTATCCTTCTTTTCCAGCTCCCTCCGGAGGAATCTATTTATTTCTATTATGCTCTAGGGATTGTTGTATTTATCATTCTCTCGTGCCTTTATATTGCTATACGCATTGATATACACGGTTTGTAATTTCTGATTTGTTATCGGGCTTTATATTTTCCTTTATATTTCGGAGCTCCATGCTTTTGTTTTCTCTTCTCAACTTTAAGTAAAGCGATCAAGACGTCACGATTTTGTAGGTACGAAATTTCGAATGAATATACCTAATGTTTTAAGCAGAAAGGAATTATAATAGCACGATTTAATTTGGTAAATTACCGGTATCACGGAAAAGATAGAACTATCAAGAAAATATGTTCTTGATATTTTTAGAGGTTAAATAGAATGAAAGAATCGTGTAACATGGCACACGATGACGATATAATCTGTGAATCATCATGTTCCATTAGAAACTCAGCATGACTTACTGTAATATAACCACGTTGATCAGGCGTCTTTATATTATACTAACTCATGCTTCGATTCCCAACAATACTTCAAAAACATTCATAATCTAAACTCGAAGTTTATAGAAATTTAGAAACTAAAACAGTTTCTTTTAAGATGTAACACAGATAGCACGAAGAGATAAGTAATTTCAGACAAGAATATTTATGAAAATATCCTCAAAAATATCGAGGATATTTATGATGATATTTTTGGAATTTCTAAGATCGAAGGTTGATGAGGAAAATTCTTCCGCAAGTAAATAGAATAAGTAAGGAGCAAGATATTCGCTAAAGATTTCATCGGATACAGAATCATCTGGATTCTTTATGTATAAGTTTAGTCCTTATAATTTGTTCACCGTCTCCTTCATAGTTTTGCTTAATCCGCTTTCTAGTATCAATTTTCTGTTGAGCGTTTCCAACACTCTATTCTTTATCGTCAAACTTTTGACTGTTAAGGTCGTTTACAGTTTTTGCTGCTTCTTCATCATTTTCAAAACTCAAAGAAGTAATTCGCAGGTTGGGGTGCTTTTCCGAATTCCAGAATTGGAGTACGTAAGTCCAGGAGATAGACGTCATATGTAAGTATATAACAGTTGACGTAGAAACGTTGCGAAGATTCGAAATAATGATTGATGCTTCCCGGTATGTGGTATGACAGTTATCGTTACAAGACGTTGATGAGTATATGATGGATTTCAATGAATAATGATAGTGATATTTCGGAGGGATTTAAGTTGCAAAGTAACGGAGTCGCTGGTACGTTTACTGCTAATATGGTGGAACATAAAAGGTTCCCCGGTAACAATGATAGAAAGGCAATCGTATATATCAAGGTTTAATTAAGGTTTCTCCAAATGAAACATCGAAGTTGTCTTGCTGAAGGTATGATAATACTGGATACTTGAAAAGGAATTGCAAAGTTTTTTTCAGTAGTAATAATGCCAAAGGATTTATCACGGATACGTGTTAAAGTCTTACTTAGCTTTTGAGAGCTTTCCAGGTGTATGACTATAAGTATAACTCTTTCTTTCTGTCAATAATGTGTGGTTGGTTCATCTTCTCGATTGATCAGTAGTTGAGGTATTTTCAAGAATCATAAAGGGTTTGAACGCATGTTGTAATCGTCAATATACATATGATGTTCAAGATGAAATCATTCAGGATTTTGAATGAATATATTTATGATTTTTATGAATAAGAGTGATGTTCTAGCACAGTTTTGAATTCAAAGTATGGTTTTGAAAGATGTAAGGATCTAAGAGTGATGCTATATGTTATATCTTGACTTGGATTCTGATCTGTCAAAATCAGAATATGTAATTGAATCTGAATGAAAATGGTTGTTTTGATTTCTATGGAAGAATATATATCGTTGTGAAAGTAGTGAGTATAGATAATGAATATCGAATAATTGAAGAGTGTACAGTGTAACATATTAATTGTGAACTTAAATATTTCTCGGTGGAAGATGTTGGTGTTCGTGGAATTCTTGTGAACTTCGTAAGGTACGAATGATATTTTCTAAAAAGTTTTAGGTACATCTAAAATGAAAGTATAAAATCAAACTTATAATTGAATAATACACTTGGTTTATTAGGGGATATAATTCTTTGAGGTGATGCAGAGATTTAGGTTGTTAACGAAGGATGTATATCATGACATTTTTGGTAATGTGAATTAATCGAGTAGTATTTACGCTTCAAAATTCACACGTATCAGATTAGTATGAAAAGATATAATATGGTTTCAAAATTCATATATAAAATATATATATATATATATATATATATATATATATATATATATATATATATATTCTTTGGAAAGAATGAGTTAATATTTCATAACTCGATAGTATAATATTCTTATTGGTGATTGATGTGTTGATATCTGCGGTGGTTATGGAACTTATGGAGATTTTGGTACTGTCGGTGTTGATGATGATGGTGAGACTGCTGGTGATACAGGTGCTGTTGATGGGGGTACTGGTGATGCCGGTGGTGTTGCTGGTGCTTGTAAGTTGTGCACCATATTCTCCAGATTGATTACTCGATCGCGAAGTTCGTTGACTTCTTCTATTACTCCGGGATGATGGGCGATCGGAATGAGCGGATGAATAAGGTTTAGAATAGTAGATATGACGTAATCATTGCGAGCTATTCTGGAAATGAGGGTGAAGACGGTGTTCCGGACAGGTTCGCCGGTAAGTGCTTCAGGTTCTTCGCCAAGAGGGAAATTTGGTGGATGGAAGGGATCGCCTTCTTCTTGTCTCCACTGATTAAGTCGACTACGAACCCATCCCCAATTTATCCAGAATTAGTGATGGCTTATTGGTTGATCCATTCCGGTTACACTGCTTTCGGAGCTCAGGTAGAAATCCATATCGGAATAGCTGTCAGATTCTGAGGAACTCGAACTAGTTGCAGGATTCATCTTGCACGGTTAGATAAAGGATTTTCAGTATGAAATTATTTTCGGATATCGGATGATATTCTATTTGCATAGAATACCTATATAGAGTATAAAGGATTCCGCAAATTACGGAGGAATTTTCGGAAGCTGTCAGACAAAGTTTACAGTAACAGATACGCTAAGATATGAATTTTGTCTATACACTAATCATGCAATCAATGCAGTAAGACGTGTCTAGGCTAAGAATGTTAAACAGGTAATTCCCGAAAAGAGATGATAAACAAAACTTTTGACATGCAGACACGGTCGAAGTCCAGACTCATTAATGCATCATAACAACTTATCAGTTAGACACACTAATGCAAGACCTGGTTCGCTAAGACCAACGCTCTGATACCAACTGTAATTAGTGGGGACGCATCCCACTCAGTACCTTCCCAGCTAACCGCTTGGTGACCACTGAGCGTACCTCAGACACTGATTTTACGGCCATGCCTCTCGACAAAGCCAACCATAATTGGACCGCGAGGAGTAAGAGCCAATGCTTCGTCACAGGTAACACTGTGAGAACCCCCTCTACGATTAAGCCGACGACACAGCTTAAACCAGCTCTGATACCAACTGTAATGGCCCGTCCAAATCCATATGGACGAACACAATAACATTTGGTCCCATTGCGAGGTTTTGACCTCTATATGATACGTTTTACAAACATTGCATTCGTTTTTAAAAGACATCTTTCATTACAATGATAGTTGACAAATATGCATACCATTTCACAATATAATCAGACTATAAATGACTTAATCTGTCATTAACTTTAATATAATCTTGTTGAACTCAACGACTCGAATGCAATGTCTTTTGAAATATGTCATGAATGACTCCAAGTAATATCTTTAAATTGGACAAATGCACAGCGGAAGATTTATTTCATACCTGAGAATAAACATGCTTAAAAGTGTCAACCAAAAGGTTGGTGAGTTCATTAGTTTATCATAAATATTCATTTCTAACAATTTAATAGACCACAAGATTTTCGTTTTCATTTTCATTTCCATAATCATTATACAGGCATTTCGCAATCTGCATAAAGATAAAATCATTCATATGGTGAACACTTGGTAACCGAACTAACAGGATGCATATAGAATATCCCCCGCATACAGGCATTTCGCAATCTGCATGCTATATACCGGCCGTCACAATCAGTATATATCAATCGAAGTACTAAAGCATTCGTACCCCGAATGGGACTTGTCAAGGTCCATAGATCTATCTTTAGGATTTGCGTCAATTAGGGGCCATTTCCCTAATTCTTAGGCTACCAAGCTAACAAGGGGTGATATTCGGTATTCGTAATCCAACCATAGAATATAGTTTTAAATACTTGTGTTCATTTCGTAAAATCATTTATAAAAACAGTGCATGTATTCTCAGCCCAAAAATATATATATATATAAAAAGGAGTAATGAAACTCACTTTCACAAATTTTCAAAAGTTCAAAAGTTCAGCATGCTCACACTTGGAAAACTTTGCATACAGTTGTTCACGTTTCAAAAGTTCCAACACTTGTCTTAAATGCTCAGCATGCTCGGATTCGGTTTTGGAGTACACTAAGATGTCATCAATGAACACGATAACAAACTTATCCAAAAACAGTTTACACACCCTATTCATAAGATCCGTGAAAATTTTTTGAGCGTTGGTTAACCCAAACGGCATCACTAAGAACTCATAATGACCATAACGAGTACGAAATGCAGTTTTAGGAATGTTAGATTCAGCAACACGAACCTGGTGATATCCCGAACGTAGATCTATTTTCTAAAAGAACGAAGCTCCTTGAAGCTGATCAAATAAGTCATCTATTCTAGGAAGCGGATACTTATTCTTCACTGTTCTTTTATTTAGTTCACGATAATCTATACACATTCAGAGCGTACCATCTTTCTTTTTCACGAATAACACTGGTGCACCCCACGGCGAAGAACTCGGACGAATGAACCAGCGGTCCAACAGTTCTTGAATTTCAGACATCATTTCACGAATTTCTGAAGGAGCTAATATATAAGGAGCTTTAGCAACTGGCGTAACCCCTGGCACTAACTTGATCTTATATTCAACTTCCCTGATCGGCGGTAAGCCTGGCAATTCATCTGGAAACACTTCGGATATTCAGACACCACGGGAATATCGAACACTACCTTCTTTTCCTTCTTTACATCGATGACATAGGCTAAGAAAGAATCACATCCCTTGGCCAAAGATTTCTGAGCTTTCATCATTGATAATAATGGACAATGGAACCCGCCGTGATCACCACGAGCCACTACCCATTTCCCACCGGTCACCGAAAAATAGATAACTTTTCTATCGCACTTAATATTGGCCTTATGGTCACTAAGCCAATTCATGCCTAACACTACATCAAAGCTTGGTATAGGCATCACTAAACAAGTCACAGGGAAAAGACTACCCTCTATGTCAATAGTAATTTCAGACACAAACTTTGTGACTGAAACTGTTATACCATCACCCACTTCGATACTTAAAGGTTCATTTAATACACTAATAGGCACATTTAACTTAGCACAAAATGTAGTTGACACAAATGAGCGATTTGCTCCACAGTCAAATAGTACACGAGCTGGCACATAATTTACTAAGAACATACCGATGATTGCATCGTCAGTATCAGTGGCAGCATCTACTAACATCTAAAAGGCTCTAGCTTCAAGTGGTGGAGGATTCTTACGCTTCTGCCCCACAGAGGAAGAAGATGATCCCCCAGCTGACACAGCACGTATCCCTGACCCGGACCCCGCCCCGGAATAACTCTTTCTTACAGCTGGACACTCTGCAGATCTGTGACCCTCTTTATGACAATTCCAACACACATTATTCTTAAATGAACAATCTTGAGGATCATGTCCCACTATACCACAACGCAAACACCGTTTCGTTAATGTTGAACACTGTCCATTGTGCGAAGACTTACACGCTCTACACCATGTCTTCTGACTGCTTGACACTGATCCACCCTGGCTACATTGCCTTTTTGGCTTAAACTGACTTGATTTCTTTAATTGCTGGCTAGACTGACTTGCCGCTGGTTTTACTTGCAACACACTTTCAGTTTTCACACTTATGGCTGCCTTAATATCACTTTCAGTTACCTTTGCCAACATATACAATTGTGACAAAGTAGTAGCAAGTCTTGCAATCGTGCGATACTCAGGTCGCAAAATTTTTACAAACCGTTGCACTCTGGACTGTTCGTCAGCTATCCACTGATGCACGAACCTTAACTTGTCCATAAATTGCTCAAACGCTTCATCGACTGTCATGTATTCAGTCATCATCATTTGCATTAACTCTTGTTTCAATTGATTGATATCAAATGCAGTACAGTACTGCTCCTGAACCTTTGCAGCAAATTGTTCCCAAGTGACCTGATTGAGTTGCTGTTCGGACAACGGAGCAGTAATTGTATCCCACCAAACCATAGCTCGATTCTTCAACAATCTGCTGGCATAAGTTACCTGCAATTCTGGTTCACATTGACAGGCTTTCAGTGCCCGTTCAACTTCCCTTAGCCAATTCATTGTCACAATCGGATCGTGATGACCCGAATACTCAGAGGGCTTGCAGTCCATAAAATGTTTGAATGTACACTTTTTCTCCTTCACTACTTGCTGAAACAGAGGAGTTTGAAATGTATTCGTTGTCCCGTACTGATATTGAAAAGGGTATTGGTATTGTTGGGAAGATTGATATGGCACTTGAGGTTGAACTTGAGGTTGAGAAGCACTACCCGATGGTACAGATGCATAATGAGTACCAGTAAACCCTGGAGGTATTGGTGGATCATTAGCTTTAGACACCACAGCTGAATGCCTGATGTGGGCCTCCAATTCCTTTAACTTTTCTCGAGTTTCCTGTAACTGACTTTCTAACTGGTGAACATACTCATCTGGATCATTTTCTGGACTTTGTTCCACTGATGGCGCTCTAAATATTCCGGGTCTGGGATTCAAAGGGGCATCGTTAGTTCTGGTCTGGTCAGCCATACCTGTCTGCAAACACATCATCTCACAAGAGCTTAGTTGATAAACTGAAATGCCCCGTCCAAATCCCTTTAGACGTAGTACATCATTCATCGATTTCATTGCGAGGTATTGACCTCTATATGATACATTTTGTAAACATTGCATTCTTTTGAAATGGTACACTATCAATTGAATATATATATCCAAGGTTTTTGACATTTGATGATTTCTACGTATAAACAATCACCGTAAATAATAATTTTTGATAATACATCCGTTGACAATACAGTCAAAATAAGATACATGGTGATGATTTTGTGAATGCAAAGTTTTCTCGAATAAAGCATGTATGATTCCATGCACATAGCTTGTATAACGTATAAGCAAACAGCGGAAGACTTCTAGGGACTTGAGAATAAACATGCTTAAAAGTGTCAACACAAAGGTTGATGAGTTCATAGTTTTAATATCGCGCATAATTTGTATATAAAGGTGGACCATAAGATTTCAGTTATTTCATCCAAAACGTTTATCAAAATATTCTACGAAATTGAGCACCTTGGTAACTAAACTTAACATATATATAATAAGTACCCCTGTTTTAATATACATGCAACCAACATGTACAATACACGCAAACCAACGTGTACTAAACTCAAATAGCATACGTTCACTTTATAGTTCAGGCTAGAGTCTCTATACCTAGACCTGACGGGGATATCAAGCCCTATGGATCCATATACAACTACTCGCACTAACCAGTTCTTATAACTGGCAGTTACTAGTTACCAAAGCTAAGGGATTTTTGGTTTAAACTCTGTGTAGAATTAAGTATGTACTTGTGTCCATTATGTATAAATAAAGTACATGTATTCTCAGCCCAAAAATATTTAAAGCATTTAAAAAGGGATCTATAAACTCACATATCAATATTGTGGTTCAATATTGTAGGAAAAGTATCCAGACACAACGGAGATGACAAATGAAAGGTTAGCCTTTGATTCACGAACAATACCCACGGGCATCACCCATAACCTCCTTAGCCATAACCCATAAATTCCTTAGCTTTAACCCGTTTGAAAACCCATTTTTATAATCACCCAAACATAACTTCGTCGTAGTATTTTATGTATACTAATAATATCTTGAAATAATACGGAGTAAATATATATGTGTAAATCGATTGAGAGAGTTTAGAGAAAAATATTTTTAAGTTTTATGAAATAATGAAACCTATTGAATAGATTTTTGAATTATTAAAGTGAATTATTAAAGTATGAATTATTAAAGTGAATTATTAAAGTGAATTATTAAAGTATGAATTATTAAAGTAAATTATTAAAGTATGAATTATTAAAGTGAATTATTAAAGTATGAATTATTAAAGTAAATTATTAAAGTATGAATTATTAAAGTGAATTATTAAAGTTAAAGTAAAGTAAAAGTAAAGTTAAAGTAAAGTAAAAGTATAAAACTATTTACGTATAATACGCGTATAAATATATATAATATTCATTTAAATCGTTATATATATTTAATAAAATATAAATATCGTTATCTTTTAATATTTTCAAAATGTTTAATATTTAAATATATAATATATAAATATTTTCTAACAATATATTTTTGTTACGTCGTAAAATATATATATATATATATATATATATATATATATATATATATATATATATATATATATATATTAACATTTTGAAACATAAGTTTATACGTTTTATATTTAAAACACGATATTTATATATGAAATTGAGATCTTGTAACCTTAATTATATAAAATTTAGTTTTTCAAAACTAATTATATTCCTAAATTTTAAAAACATTTTAATAATAGAAGTTATTTTAACGTTTTCATTTAAGAAAGTAAAATCATATAATATATATATCTTGACGGGTTTTGAGTTTTAAATTATAGTTTGTTCGCGAACCGCAGGGTAAAGTCCAATGGAAATTATTGTAAAGCATGCATTGAAAAATGAGCATGAATCTCCACTAAATTTTGTCTAACTCCCGTTATATGACACTTTGTTCTAACATGTAGATTTACTTTACCATCTATTTCAAATACTCTCAAAAAGGAAAAGATTTTCCTAAATCAAAGTGGACCTCACAATAGAGACCTATAACCATATCACAATAGTTATGGAATTGTTCAATGCTAACAAAATATCTTCTAATTCAATCATTTGACATTATCTTTTAATTCTGTTGATAAATATATATTACATATATATTTAAAACAATTATGTTTAATGCAAAGCATTATACCTTTAATTCTTTGTTAGCGTTTTCAAGTTAGTTATATATATATATATATATATATATATATATATATATATATATATACATATATATATACATATCTATTTACATATAATTGTTCGTGAATCGTCGGTACTGGTCGAGGTTAAATGAATGTACGAAAATAGTTTAAAATTTTTGAGATTCAACATTACAGACATTGCTTATCGTGTCGAAAATATTAAATCATATAAAGATTAAGTTTAAAATTTGGTCGGAAATTTCTGGGTCATCACAGTACCTACCCGTTAAAGAAATTTCGTCCCGAAATTTGATAGAGGTTATCATGGCTGGCAATAGGAATATTTTTTATGACGAATATGAGTTGAAAATTTGAATATATCACAATCAAGTAATACGGATAAATCGATTCGATTATGCGAAGAGTATGAGTGAAGCTATCGCAAAAGAGTGAAATAGAGATTTGTTTTATCTTTTGACGTAGTCACGGTTGATTTACAGAATTAAAGAAAATCTTCGTAATCTGTATAAGATTTGATTTTTCGGTAATTAAGGAAATTCTGATCCTCTTTAATTAAATGCGGTAACCTGCCTCGATTGTTATGTCTGATATTTCGCTATAAATTAACCTCTTCCGTTTCATTATTCTCATCACTCATATACTTTCTTCCTTAATCCATACTTCCAAAGATTGTGAAAATGCTTAATCCAGTTTTGATCCTTGTTCTTATCTTGACTATCGCAACAATCATTCTTCTTTTCCAACTCCCACCGGAGGAATCTGTTTACTTCTACTTCGCACTAGGTGTGATATTATTCTTAATCCTACCGTGTCTCTATATTGCTATACGCATTGATATACACGGTTTGTAATTTTCTATTTTCTATGATTTATACTCTTATTTATGTTTCGAAGCTCCATGCTTCTGTTTTCTCTTCTCTACCTTAAGTAAAGCGATTAAGACGTCTCAGATTTTTAGATTAAATCTTTGAATTTCGAATGATCATGACTAACGTTTTAAGAAAGAAATGGTAATAGCACGATCTAATTTGTTAAATTACCAGAAGTCACGGGAAAAGATAGAACTATCAAGAAGATATGTTCTTGATATGTTTAGAGCTTAAGTAGAATAAAAGAGTCATGTAGCATGACACATGATGAGGGTATGATCTGTGAACCATCATCTCATCTCATTAGAAATTTAGCATGACTCACTGTAATATAACCACGTTGGCCAGGCGTCATTATATTATACTAACTCATGCTTCGATTCCCAACACTTCTCCAGAAATCATTCATAATTTAAACTTAAATTTTACTGAAATTTAGAAACTAAAATAGTTTCCTTTATGATGTAACACAGATAGCGCGAAGAGATAGATAATTTCGGACAAGAATAGTTATGAAGATATCCTCAGAAATATCGAGGATATTTATGATAATATCTTTGAATTTTAAAATATCTAAGATCAGAAGATGATGAAGAAATTTGTCTGCAATGGTTTAGAATAAGTAAGGAGCAAGGTATTTGCTAAAGATTGCATCGAATCATCTGGATTCTTTAAGTACATGTTTAGCCCTTGTGATTTGTCAACAGTCTCCTTTATAGTTTGCTCAATCCGTTTTTCAGTACCAAATTTTTCTATTGAGCATTTCCAACACTCTATTCTTTATCATCAAACTTTTGACTGTTAAGTTCCTTTATAGTTTTTGTTGTTTCATCAGTTTTTCGAAACTTAGAGAACTAATTTGCAGGTTGGGGTGCTTTTCGGTGACGACTCGGATTTTCCGACTACTTGATTATAATATCTACATGATTTAATAATTCCGACTTGATAAGCAATGAATTTTAATAAGTCTTGAACCTCCGGAAAGAGTTTTACACAAGCTTTTGGTCACCCTTTTATTCCTACGATTCACGAACGTCATAACTTGTATTAATTATATATGTACATATATGTATATATATATATATATTTAACTTGAAAATATGATATTAAAATATCTCATTAAGTATATTAACAAGGTATTATATATACATTTTCATACTACTAATTTAAAGAGTTTTCGAACAGTATATATGTTACTTTTTAAACGACGAAATTAACTTATGTTAAAATGTATTTACATACAATGTATTATGTTAAAATGTATTTACATACAATAAGTATAAATACACTTAGTAATATACAAATATAGATAAGGGATAGCTATATTCGTATTTTCATTCATTTTTCTCAAGAATTCTACTCGTATTTATACGGTATTTATACGCGTATTATACGCAGCTTCTAGAAGTATTTACTATTGGTATATACCAATAGAAATCTGCATGATTGATATATTATGTCATGCATGACATTATCAATCTTATTATGTCATGCATGACATCATCAATTTAACTTATACTTGATACTAGTCAAAAAAAGACAACATAAGTTGTCTATATATACCCTTAAAACGTTTTTATGCATACACCCATTTTTCCATTCCATTTTCTCATTCATACTCTCTAAATTCTCTCTCAAAATACTCCCATCTTTATACTAGATCATCCCCAAGCATTTTCTTCATCTTTTAGCTTCAAAAACAATCTATAATTATCATATAAGAAGCAATCAAGAACACTTACTTTGATTCAAGTTTTGCTTCCAAGTTTGGTTATCTTTAAGCTCTAATTAAAGGAGTCTTTCAAGCTCTAGAAATCCTCTTCATATTCAGCTATGTACCTTTCTTAAATCAAGGTATTAGCCTTACCAAAACTCTTGTTCAATTCGTATGATTATAGCTATATATATAAGAATTCATAACTAATAACTACTAGAACATAGTTTAGTTAATTTTAAACTTATTTGGAAAACTAATCTAATCTTTCTAATTTAACTCTAAAAACACTTATTTATATGTATTATGATGTTATATTAAGATATTATAAGAACTTATAACTTGTACATATGAAGAACACCTTAAAAACTATATTAACCATATCCTTGCTAACTTTTCCTATATCCTATATATATTTGGACATGTTATCATTAGTATAACAAAATATTATAATCTTGGTTGATTCCGAGCTTGTATATATATAATAATCTTGGTACGTTCCATGACAATACATATACAATAAGTTTTGATAAATCCTAAGTCAATACGTCTCTGGATTGATGCAAGACAATATGTACACAATACGCCGTGGGGTAATTCTAAGATTATATATATATACCGATTATTGGACTGTTGGACTTTTCGGACTATTTTGGACTTTTCGGACTATTTTGGACTACTAACAATGGACTACTAACAAAGGACTACTAACAATGGACTACTAATATAAAATGTTAAAAATTATTATATAAGTATTCTATGAACTTGCTATATTAATTTTGTTCACATGTATTATTATCCGAATCATTATTATTGTTATAAGTTCGTGTATCCAAGGACGTCGGCTATATTTTAATAAGTTGGAAACTTGTTAAAACTATACTTTTACGACAGTGAGTATATAGTCCCATTTTTTTAAACTCTTCAATAGTTTGGGATGAGAATACATGCATCTTTTTGTTTTTCGAAATAGACACAAGTACTTAAATATATATTCTACGTTGAGTTGTACCTTTGTATATATCCCTAATAGTCTGGTAACTATTTGTTACATGTGGTTAACATGTAAGCGCGAATCCTATTGATAGATCTATTGGGTTTGACAACCCCACTTGGGCTAGTTAGCACTAGTTCATAACGGGTGTTTAGTACTTCGTTTTACTACACTTGGTACGGTGTAGAGATAACTTTGAAAAGGGAATATGCACGGAAAACAACTGTTAAGTATAGTTACTGGGCGCTCAACAACATATAGAATATCTTTGCAGAAACGTTTATAACATGAAATCTTGTGGTCTATTATTATATCTTATGCTGGCTTTAAAACCTATATCTCACCAACCTTTATGTTGACAGTTTAAGCATGTTTATTCTCAGGTCTTTAAAAGTCTTCCGCTGATTGCTTGCTCATGGTGTTGCATGGCTTCGTTCATGCTTGCGTTTAAAGAAAGTTGCATTCTAATAAATGTTATCTTTGTCATGTAATATATTTGGCTATTATGCCCACGTTGTAATATTCCAAAACTTATGTATTCGGGGATCATTTCTCAAATGATTGCCCACATGTTTAAAACTTTCATTTATATATGAAAGGTTTGGTCGTTATGAAATAAGAATGCAATATTTTATAAAATGTATCATATAGAGGTCAAATACCTCGCTATTGAGATCAAGGAATAACGTACCTCGTTTATAGTAATATGAACGGGTCGTTTCAGTTTCAGAATTCCAGAATTGAAGTTCGTAAGTCCAGGAGATAGACGTTATATGTATATATATATATATAACCATTGACGTAGAAACGTTGCGAATTTTGAAATAATGATTGATGCTTCCCGGTATATGGTATGACAATTATCGTTACAAGGCGTTGATGAGTACATGATAAGGTTTCAATGAATAAATATAGTGATTTTTTGGAGAGATTTAAGTCGAAGAGTAACGGAGTTGCTGGTATGTTTACTGTTAATATGGTGGGATATAAAAGGTTCCCCGGTAACAATGACAGAAAGGGCAACCGTATATATCCAGGTTAATCCGAATGAAAAGTTGAAGTTGACTTGTTGAAAGTGTGATAAAAACTAAGTACTTAGAAAAGTAATTGTAAGGTTATTTTCATTATAAACAATGCTAAAAGATCTAGTACAGATACGTGTTAAACTTTTACTTAGCTTTCGAGAGTTTTCCCAGGTGTATAACTATATACATAAATCTTTCTTTTCGTAGATAACTTGTGGTCGGTTCGTTCCCTCGATTGTTCCTTAATTGAGGTGTTTTCAAGAATCATAAAGGGTTTGAACGCAGGTTGTAATCGACAATATACATATGATGTTCAAGATGAAATCATTTAGGATTTTGAATGAAATGAATATATTTATGGGTTTTCTGAATAAGAGTGATGCAATCTGTTATATCTTGACTTAGATTCTGATATGTCAAAATCAGAATATGTAATTGAATTTGAATGAAAATGGTTGTTCTGATTTTTATGAAAGAATATATTTCGTTGTGAAAGTAGTGAGTATAGATAATGATTATTGAATAATTGAAGAATGTACAGTGTAACACATTAATTGTGAACTTAAATATTTCTCGATTATTACGTACCCGTTAAAATTTCACAAGTAATATTTTGTACAAAAGAATTTTTATTACAGTCTTTATGAAAATATATGTATGTATATTTTCTTCAGATGTAACACAGATTTAATGAGTTAATATAATATCAAACTCATTTGATTTTCGGCTGGAACTAGAAATAAATAATCTCTAAAACATTAGATATTACATAATCTTCGCGGAGTATTTCACTAATGTAATCGATACATCATTATTTATTCTTATTGATATTCCTCGATGTAAGATGTTGGTGCTCGTGGAATTCTTGTGAACTTCACAAGGCACAAATGATGTTTTCTAGAAGGTTTCAAGTACATTGGAAATGAAAGTGTAAAATCAAACATGTAAGTGAATAATACACTTGGTTTATTATGAAATAGAATTTATTGAGCTGAAGCAGAGATTATAGTTAACGATTGTTAAGTTGTTAAAGAAGGATATACATCATAGCATATTAGTAATATGAATTAACCGAGTAGTATCTACCCTTTAAAAATTCGTACGTAATAGCTTAGTACGAAAAGATATATTATGGTTTCAAAATTTATATATATAAAATATACATATAAATTCCTTGAAAAGAATGAGTTAATATTTATTGATATCTGCGGTGGTTATGGAGCTTGTGGTGCTGCAGATGTTGCTAGTGATACTGCTGGTGATGCTGGCAGTTCTGCTGGTGGTGCTTGTATAACAAGTCTAGCTTGTAAGTCACACATCATTCTTTGTCAGGGTTTCTACACTACCCTCTATCATTCCTATCCCTCCATCCATCTGATCTACGGTTAGAACTAGAATAAATAATCTCTAAGAGATTACATAATCGCTGTAGAATATTTCTCCAATGAAGTTATGAATCAATACTTCATCGTTTGTCGTTGTTGGTTTTCTTTGGTATCTACGGGGCGTATGATGTTGATGTAGAACGATATGCAGAACAAAAATGAGGGATGTAGGACGAAGATTATGCTCGAGGTACGGATTGTGATGTTGAGGCGTGTGATGCGGATGTTGTTGTTGGTGGCATTGGTGCTGTTGGTGCTGATGCTAGTGGCGCTTGTGATGCCTGCAAGTTGCGCATTATATTCTCCAAAGTCACCACTCGAGCGCGAAGCTCGTTGACTTCTTCTATTACTCCGGGATAATTGGCAGTTTGAACAAGGGGTGAATAAGATTTAGAATAGTAGATATTACGTAATCGTTGCGAGCTATTCTGGAAATGAGGGTGAAAATGGTGTTTCGGACCGGTTCGTCGGTAAGTGCTTCGGGTTCTTCGCCAAGAGGGAAATTTGGTGGGTGGAAAGGATCGCCTTCTTCCTGTCTCCATTGGTTAATTCGACTACGAACCCATCCCCAATTCATCCAGAATTGATGATGGCTAATTGGTTGACCCATTCTGGTTACACTGATTTCGGAGCTCAGGGAGAACTCCATATCAGAATAACTGTCAGAATCCGAGGAACTCGAACTAGTAGCGGAATTCATCTTACACGGTTATATAAAGGATTTTCGATATGAAATGATTTTCAGATATCGGATGATATTCTAATTACATAGAATACCTATATATAGTACAAGGGATCCCGCAGATTATGGAGGAACTTTCGGAAGCTGTCAGGCAAAGTTTACAGTAACAGATACGCTAAGATATGAATTTTCTCTATACACTATTCATGCAATCAATGCAGTAAGATGTGTCTAGACTAAGAATGATAAGCAGGTAATTTTCAACAAGAAATGATAAGCAAAACTTTTGACATGCAGAAACGGTCGAAGTCCAGACTCACTAATGCATCATAACAACTATCAGTTAGACACACTAATGTAAGACCTGGTTCGCTAAGACCAATGCTCTGATACCAACTGAAATGCCCCGTCCAAATCCCTTTAGATGTAGTACATCATTCATCGATTTCATTGCGAGGTATTGACCTCTATATGATACGTTTTGTAAACATTGCATTCTTTTGAAATGGTACACTATCAATTGAATATATATATCCAAGGTTTTCGACATTTGATGATTTCTACGTATAAACAATCACCGTAAATAATAGTTTTTGATAATACATCCGTTGACAATACAGTCAAAATAAGATACATGGTGATGATTTTGTGAATGCAACGTTTTCTCGAATAAAGCATGTATGAATCCATGCACATAGCTTGTATAACGTATAAGCAAACAGCGGAAGACTTCTAGGGACCTGAGAATAAACATGCTTAAAAGTGTTAACACAAAGGTTGGTGAGTTCATAGTTTTAATATCGCGCATAATCTGTATATAAAGGTGGACCACAAGATTTCAGTTATTTCATCCAAAACATTTATCAAAATATTCTACGAAATTGAGCACCTTGGTAACTAAACTTAACATGTATATAATAAGTACCCTTGTTTTAATATACATGCAACCAACATGTACAATACACGTAAACCAATGTGTACTGAACTCAAATAGCATACGTCCGCTTTATAGTTCAAGCTAGGGTCTCTATACCTGGAACGAACGGGGATGTCAAGCCCTATGGATCCATATACAACTACTCGTGCCCACCAGTTCTTTTAACCGGTAGTTACTAGTTACCAAAGCTAAGGGATTTTAGGTTTAAACTCAGTGTAGAATTAAGTATGTAGTTGTGTCCATTACGTTTAAATAAAGTACATGTATTCTCAGCCCAAAAATATTTAAAGCATTTAAAAAGGGATCTATAAACTCACATATCAATATTGTGGTTCAATATTATAGGAAAAGTATGCAGACGCAACGGAGATGACAAATGAAAGGTTAGCCTTTGATTCACGAACAATACCCACAGACATCACCCATAACCTCCTTAGCCATAACCCATAAATTCCTTAGCTTTAACCCGTTTGAAAACTCATTTTTATAATCACCCAAACATAACATCGTCGTAGTATTTTATGTATACTAATAATATCTTGAAATAATACGGAGTAAATATATATGTGTAAATCGATTGAGAGAGTTTAGAGAAAAATATTTTCAAGTTTTATGAAATAATGAAACCTATTGAATAGATTTTTGAATTATTAAAGTGAATTATTAAAGTATGAATTATTAAAGTGAATTATTAAAGTATGAATTATTAAAGTGAATTATTAAAGTATGATTTATTAAAGTGAATTATTAAAGTTAAAGTAACGTAAAAGTAAAGTTAAAGTAAAGTAAAAGTATAAAACTATTTACGTATAATACGCGTATAAATATATATAATATTCATTTAAATCGTTATATATATATTTAATAAAATATAAATATCGTTATCTTTTAATATTTTCAAAACGTTTAATATTTAAATATATAATATATAAATATTTTCTAACAATATATTTTTGTTACGTCGTAAAATATATATATATATATATATATATATATATATATATATATATATATATATATATATATATATATATATATATATATATATTCATATACTAACATTTTGAAACATAAGTTTGTACGTTTTATATTTGAAACACGATATTTATATATGAAATTGAGATCTTGTAACCTTAATTATATAAAATTTAGTTTTTTAAAACTAATTATATTCCTAAATTTTAAAAACATTTTAATAATAGAAGTTATTTTAACGTTTTCATTTAAGAAAGTAAAATCATATAATATATATATCTTGACGGGTTTTGAGTTTTAAATTATAGTTTGTTCGCGAACTGCAGGGTAAAGTCCAATAAAAATTATTGTAAAGCATGCATTGAAAAATGAGCATGAATCTCCATTAACTTTTGCTAACTCCCGTTATATGACACTTTATTCTAACATGTAGATTTACTTTACCATCTATTTCAAATACTCTCAAAAAGGGAAAGATTTTCCTAAATCAAAGTGGACCTCACAATAGAGACCTGTAACAATATCACAATAGTTATGAAATTGTTAAATGCTAACAAAATATCTTCTAATTCAATCATTTGACATTATCTTTTAATTCCGTAGATAAATATATATTACATATATATTTAAAACAATTACGTTTAATGCAAAGCATTATACCTTTAATTCTTTGTTAGCATTTTCAAGTTATAATCTCTCTCTCTATATATATATATATATATATATATATATATATATATATATATATACATATATATATATATATATTTATATATATATACATATATATATATATATATACATATCTATTTACATATAATTGTTCGTGAATCGTCGGTACTGGTCGAGGTTAAATGAATGTACGAAAATAGTTCAAAATTTTTGAGATTCAACATTACAGACTTTGCTTATCGTGTCGAAAATATTAAATCATATAAAGATTAAGTTTAAAATTTGGTCAGAAATTTTCGGGTCGTCACATAAACTGTTAGTCCCTATCACTAAGCACAATCACCTAGGCACATATCTCTACATTCACTTATTCCCCACTCGGATGTTTGACACGACACATTCATAAGTTTGGGAGTAAGTCACTTACACAGTGCACATACTGCCAAACCTATGCTTTGATACCAACTTGTAACACCGTACTTTTTAGATACACATTTTTTTTTAAAGACACTCACAGCGGAAGACTTATTAAATTACACATCATATATTATATACATAAATATATGAGTACACAAATCACTGGTGTTACATTATTACTACAAACCGTCTAAACATATTGTTTATTACAAAAACATTTTAGTGACTCTGTGTCAAACATCTGCAGCTGCTCGGCAAAACCCACCTAAAGCTGTTAATACACACCTGCAGGGCAAAACACTGTGGGGGAATTAGCATAATGCTAAGTGAATGGCAATATCTAGGTAGACATCACTACAAGCATCAAGCACAACTTAAAGGCACTGGTCACTAATCACTTAAAGCCATACACAAGAGGACCGACAACCCATAGCTGATCAAGCTAGAATATACCGATAGTCCACACTACTGAGTCACTGGTATAGTCTTCCAGACGTGACGCACTCGTCATTCACACTACACCACCAAACAGTAACACTTGGACCCAATACTATTACCCTAAATACACAAGGTAAATAGCATTGACCTCTTACGTCGGAATTCTCCATCGACATTCACTAGGCGCGCACATAATCACATATAGTCACTGTACTGGTCACAGACTCATAAACAGTCTAATTATAAGCATGGTACAAATCACTACACTTGTCACTATATAATCATGCCCATAAAGATAGTCCCACTCACCTGGAAGCACAAGTACTCAGTTATCTTATATTACCGAGCCTTCACCTTTTCGTTTGTCACCTGAGAATATCATTTCTCTAGTTAGTACACTTTTCAATCGAATTACACATTAGCATAAATATCACAACAATACAGTAAATGGGTCAGAATTGCACTTGACCCAAACATACCAACACTGTCACTCGCACGGATGAGGTCTCACTCGTGCGACTGACTATGCTCACTGGCACGGGTGAGTATTCTCACTCACATGACTGACCTATCACTTATACTAGTGATTAACAAACCTACTCACACGGTTTAGTGTCTCACTCGTGCGAATGGACACTTCACTCGCACGAGTGAGTGCCTCAGACGCATGGTTGAGCAAGTACAGCAGCACAATTGCAATTCAAGCTTTTTATACCTAACCTAAAGTTTGATTTAGTATTTTAAAACCTTATCATTGGAAACTAGACCTCAAGATGATTCCAACGATAGTTTATTTGTCAAAAACGGAGTTACGGTTTGAAAGTTACAGCCTTTTTAATTTTACCAAAAGCTGACCACTGCTCAACCGCGTGGTTGAGCCCTCAACTGCGTGGTTGGGACCTCAAAAGTGTGCTCAAATGTGTGGGAGCTGAAGAACACCAGCTCGCCGTTTTTGAGTTTTTTTACACCAAAAACTCGATTTCTGCTTGTTTTGATCAATCCAATGACCCAAGAACACTATATAACACATATATAATCTATTTCTAACCTCAAACAAGCATAACGAACACATTAAAAGCAAGAATCAAACATAAAAGCTTACTTTTTCAAACCCACTTAAAACCCATTTCAATTGATCAAAATTGAAGATGTTTACCTTGCTTTTATTCTGAAATCACAGAGAATTTGATGCACGAAATTGCTAGCTTTGATTTACACTTGTTAATTTTAGGATTTAGAGAGCAAAAGGTTGATTAGGGTTGTTTAGTTTCTAAAAATGGTAAGTCAAGGAGCGTACAGTGTATATATCTATATTGGGTTTCTTCATTGTGAGGATACCCTACTCCGTATAACACACGAGTATTTACCAGTTATCTGAAACCTAAAATCTTTACTAACTTATTCATCCTAAGTCCAATTCATAAAAGGAAATATGTTATGTGACCCTTGTCACAAAACGCACATTATCCCATACACAATAATTATAAAACACATAATTATTAAAATCACTATTTTAGCACAGAAGGGTAAATAAGTCATTACCTACTAGGCCCAAAGGTAGGATGTTACAACGTCTCTTCCTGCTTAGAACATTAGGTTCATTTGAAACTCCATACCCACGAATTTTGGACCATTACTTGCTTTACTTAAATTCGAGAAGAGAATACAAAGGCATGGAGCTCCGAAATATAAGGGAAAATATAAAGCCCAACAACAACACGTAAATTACAAATCGTGTATATCACTGCGAATAGCAATATAAAGACATGGGAGAATTAAAAACACTATAACCCCAAGGTAATATTAGAAGTAAACAGATTCCTCCGGTGGTAAATGGAAAAGAAGAATGACAGATGCGATAGTTAGGAAAATATCAAGGATTAGAACTGGACTAAGCACTTTCACAGATCTTTTGGAAGTATGAATTAAGGAAGAAAGTATAGGAGTGGTGGAAATAATAAAACGGAAGAGGTTAATTTATAGTGAAATATCTGACATAGCAATCGAGGCAGATCACATCATTTAATTAAAGAGGATCATAATTTCCTTAATTACCTAAGAATCAAATCTTATATAGATTTCGAAGATTTTCTTTAAATCCCTTTAATTTCGAAAATCAACCGTGACTACGTCAAAGGTTAAGACAAATCTTTATTTTCCTCATTTCACTCTTGTGTGATAGCTTCTCTCATACGTTTCGAGTAATCGAATTGTTTTATCCATATTACTCAATGGTGATAAGACTCTATTTTTTAACTCGTATTTGTCATAAAAATATTCTTATCGTCAGCCATGACAACCTCTGTCAAATTTCAGGACAAAATTTATTTAACGGGTAAGTACTGTGACGACCCAGAAAATTTCGACTTATTTTGAACCAAATCTATATATATGATTTGATATTTCTGACACGATAAGTAAAGTCTGTAATGTTGAGTCTCAAAAATTTTTGAACTGTTTTCATGAATTCATTTGACCTTCGACTATTCTCAATGATTCACGAACAGTAGTTTATGATTAGATGTGTATATATATATATAATAATTTGAAAAATATTACAAAGTATTTAGTGTTATACTCTGCGTTATTTGTTTCGATATATAATTAATATATTTAGCTACTTGATATTTTAAACATTATTATATATATAGTATTTTAAACATATATATATATATATATATATATATATATATATATATATATATATATATATATATATATATATAGATAATTACTGATTATATTGTAATATATTAAAATGTATAAATATTAAATATTCAATATAGGTTATTATATAATATATATTATATATTACATAATTAATAATATATAATATTAATATATTAAATTTAATTACAAATTAAAATATGGTTGTCTTGTTAACACTAATATTATTATTACTACTTTCATTAATACTATTATCAATATTATTATTATTATTATTATTATTATTATTATTATTATTATTTTTATTATTATTATTATTATTATTATTATTATTATTATTATTATTATTATTATTATAGTTATAAAATTCTAATATCTTTAAGATTATGATTATCAAAATAAAAGATTTTAAATATAAAAATTATTATAAGAATGATTAAAATTATAATTTAGTTATGATTTAAATATTATTAGAAAAATTATCATTTTTAACATAACTATTAAAAATTATCATTTTTATTTAAATTTATTATTATCATTATTTTTATTACTCTTATCATTATACTTATTATTATTATTATTATTTTGATATTATTATCATTAATATTAATATTATTTCTATTATTATTATTATTATTATTATTAGTATTAGTATTTTTATTATTATTAATTATATGATCAATATTATTATTATTAATATATTTATTAATTATTAATATTAATTAAATATAAATTAAAAAGTTAAATAAGTGTACGAATCTGTTAACCTTCACTATCTGCTTTCTATTTTTTTTTGTTTCTTCTCTTTTCCTGATTGAATCCTGTCGACCAATCTTTGCTACAGAACAATTTCGATCCAATCTGGTTACAGTATTTATCTCTCACTTGCACTCTATATAACCTCTGATGCAATTTAAGAAGAAAAAGAAAAGAAAAAAATAAAAAATTTAAAGAAACCAACCGACGGCCCTGTTCTTGTTATCTTTTATTCGAATGCTCAAATTAGAATGAATTTTCAAAATCTAAAAATGCAGTGTTGTTAGGAATTATGTAGTTAAACTACCTGCAAAGTTTCAACTTCCAATTCCTTTTATCGAGTTTGAATTTTGAAGTCAAACTTTAAAAATAAAAAGTCAACAAAATTGTTCTTCGTAAAATTCGAATTTGTTTTGATGTTTCTGGATCAATTGTTGATTCATAAAGGTTTTAGGAATGATTTATAACATATTTCATGATGTAGTCATAGTCTAAAAATGTCTGGAAATCAAAATCAAATTTTGAGTTCATGTGACTCGTTACGCGTTGCTGCTGCTTAAATTTTTATCCGTTGAGCAAGTTGTCACAGAAGATCATTTTTGTTTCTATTTCAAGTCGTTAATCGGTTATGTTGGATTTCACCTCTATTTGATTTGAATTTAGGAAGAAGAAGAAGGAAACAGAGATAACGGGTTAAATATATTTAGGTTTCAAATAATATCAGAAAAACATAGACAGAGAGATGGTTATGGGTGTTTGGTTTAACCGAGAGGTCTCGAGTTCGAGCTCGGTCTGTGGCATATTTTTTTGGGAAAGCTTATTATTAAAGGTAGTCTTATTATTATTATTATTATTATTATTAATTATTGTTGTTATTATGTAATTATTATTATTACTAATATTAATAATATGATTATTATTATCATTAATATAATTAATATTATTATCATTATTGTTATTACTAGTATTATCATTAAGTATTATTATTATTATTATTATTATTATTATTATTATTATTATTATTATTATTATTATTATTATTATTATTATTATTATTATTATTATTATTATTATTATCATTATTATTAATTTTATCAGATTATTATTAATATAAGCATTATTATTAATATTATCATTATTATTAATATGAGTATCATTAATAATATACTATTATTAAGATTATTATCATTAATAGTAACATTATTATTATTATAGTTATTATTATTAACAGTATTATTATTAATATTATCATTGACATAATTTTTATATATAAAAATTATTTTTATTATCATTATTATTATTAATTAATATTATTATTATTTTTATTATTATTAAAAGTATCTTTATTGATTAAAATATCATCACTAATAAAATTATCATTTTTACTAAAATTATCATTTTGTTATCATTAAAACTATCATTATTATTATTATTGGTATTATCAATATCATTATTATTAAAATTATTATGATTATGAAAATAAAAGTTTTATAGATGTTGTTAAGGATATAAGTATAAAAATAAAAATTATAAATATAAATATAAATGTTATTATGAAAATTATAAATAAGATTAAAATGGAATATCATTATTATTATTATTATTATTATTATTATTATTATTATTATTATTATTATTATTATTATTATTATTATTATTATTATTATTATTATTATTATTATTATTATTATT
The DNA here is from genome assembly GCF_046630445.1 of Rutidosis leptorrhynchoides. Lineage (NCBI taxonomy): Eukaryota > Viridiplantae > Streptophyta > Magnoliopsida > Asterales > Asteraceae > Rutidosis > Rutidosis leptorrhynchoides. The sequence goes on along the minus strand of NC_092336.1, from coordinate 456,240,097 downwards.
ATTATTATTATTATTATTATTATTATCACTATTATTATCATTATTATTATTATTACTACCAATATTACTATTAATATTATCATTGTTATTACAAAAAATATTATTTAGATACGAATAGATTATCTAATATTATACTTTAATATATTAAATAATATTAATTATATTTATATAATATTAAACATATAAATATTTTAATGAGAAACTTACTATATTAATAAACTTATTATGATAATGAATCAACAATTGTAATTATTTAAAATATATGAAACAAATATATATAAACATATAATTTATTAATATAAAAATTATATTACTAATAATAATATATAAATTTGTTCGATTACGTGTGTTAATATATATTAATGATATAGGTTCGTGAATCCGAGGCCAACCTTGCATTGTTCAGTTCCGTCGTATGCATATTTTTACTACAAAATATCGTATCGTGAGTTTCATTACTCTCTTTTTATATATATTTTTGGGCTGAGAATACATGCGCTGCTTTTATAACTGTTTTACAAAATAGACACAAGTACTTAAAACTATATTCTATGGTTGGATTACGAATACCGAATATTTCCCTTTTAACTTGGTAACCTAAGAATTAGGGAAATGGCCCCTAATTGATGTGAATCCTAAAGATAGATCTATGAGCTTTGACACGCCCCAGTCAGTGATATGAACTGCTTTAGTACTTCGAGGATTATACGAAATAGACGAGAGGTTCTATATTTATCATACTGATTGCTTTATGCCTGTATGTTTTGGGTATATTCTATATGCATTTTGTTAATGTCGGTTACCAGGTGTTCATCATATGAATGATTTTTATACAGATAGCTATATGCCTGTATGACGTTTACGAAAATGAAATCTTGTGGTCTATTAAAATTATTGAAATGATTGTTTATGATAAACCTATGAACTCACCAACCTTTTGGTTGAAGCTTTTAAGCATGTTTATTCTCAGGTACAAAAGAAATCTTCCGCTGTGCATTTGCTCGTTTTAAAGATATTACTTGAAGTCGTTCATGACATATTTCAAAAGACGTTGCATTCAAATCATTCGAGTTCAAAAAGAGTATTATTAAATGAATGACAGATTAGTCATTTATATTTTGAAAAACAGATTTATATCATTGGTATAGAGTGGATGTATTTTGAAATGGTATGCATACTGTCAACTTTCGTTGTAATGAAAGTTTGTCTTTTAAAATAAATGCAATGTTTGTAAAACGTATCATATAGAGGTCAGAACCTCGTAATGAGACCAGATGTTGATGCATTCGTCCATATGGATTTGGACGGGTCGTTACATCCTACATGTCATGACTATTTCCTTGTAATATACTAGTCTGGGTAAATTTCGATACAATATAATATAATCTTGATTAGTTAAGACAATAGTTATACAATACGTTTGGATAAATCGAAAGACACCATGTGCACAATACGTCTGGGTTAATACTAAGACAATACGCGTACCATGGGTCATGATTGAGTCTATAACAATACGTATACAATACGTCTTGATTAATTCTAAGATTATATATTGAACTATTGGACTATTGGACTATATGTGGACTACTAACAAAGGACAACTAACATGAAAATGTTAAAAATTAATATATAAGTATTCTATGAACTTGCTTTATTTTATTCATATGTCGTATTATTATCTGAATCATTATTATTGTTATAGGTTCGTGAATCCAAGGACGACGACCATATTTTTAATAAGTTAAAAACTTGTTATTAATATACTTTTACTACCGTGAGTATATAGTCCCATTTTTAAACTCTAAAAATATTTTGGGATGAGAATACATGCATTTTATGTTTTACGCTATGGACACAAGTACTTAAAATATATTCTATGTTGAGTTGTACCACCTTGCATATTGTAACGACCCGTACTTTTCTATGAATATTATATGAGATTAATATTTACATGATTAAATGTTTCCAACATGTTAAGCAATCAAACTTGTTAAGACTTGAATGTTTGAAACGAATTTTACATAAACATTTGACCACCCAGTTTGTCCGACGATTCACGAACGTTAAAACTTGTAAAAACGACATGATGATATATATATGGATATATATATATATATATGTAATTAACATGATAGAATGATAAGTAAGTATCTCATTAAGTATATTAACAATGGTTTAGATACATAAATTGAGACTACTAAAATAAGGACTTCGAAACGATATATATGTAACGATTATCGACATAATAACGTCTTAACTAAAATAAATACATATGTATCGTATTAAGATATATTAATACACTATGTTTAACATAATAAAATGATAATTAAGTATATAATTAAGTGTAGTAACAATGAACTATATACATAAAACGAGACTACTAACTTAAGGGTTTCGAAACAATATATACATGTAACGATTAACGATGAAATAACGACTTAATTAAAATGTATATATATGTAATGTATTAAGAAGTATTAATACACTTTTAAAAGACTTAAATACATATATCAAAATACGTATACTTATTAAAGATAACTATAATCGTATTCTCATTCGTTTTCATCAAGAATTCTACTCGTATTCATACGGTATTTTCACCCGTATAATACTCAGCTTCTAGATGTATATACTATTGGTATGTACACTTAATGATCAGCTCTTAGCAGCCTTAGATAGTCAACAAACATTTGGAACCAACTATTAGACAACTAGCATGACTTATGAGCAAGAAAATAAAACTAGAACTCCTTTTAACCCCACTCACCACTCACCATTCACTTCATTTCATTTCCAATTTTCTTTCTAAATTCTCTCTCAACACACACACACACACATACACACACACACACACACACTCAAGAACGAATTTTCTAGCAAACTAATCATCATCTTCATCAAAAACTAAGTTAGAATCATCATAAGAAAGCTTGATCAAGAACACATCAAGATAGTCATCCAATTTCAAGTAGTTTGCTTTCAAACTTGTAATCCATTTCAAGTAATCATCTAACATCAAGAAACCTTTATTCATCTCAGTAGGTATTCATTCTAAATCAAGGTAATAATTATATTTAAGCTTTGATTAAATTCTATAAACATAAATATCTTAAATCAAGTAGTAATCTTACTTGAACTTGTTTTCATTCCATGATTCTACTTCAAGAACTTCTAAGTCATCAAAGATCCTTTGAAGCTCAAGATTATTTTTCATCATTTCCAATAGGTTTACCTACTATACTTGAGGTAGTAACGATGTTCATAACTTTAACGACCGGTCCTAATCCTCCCGGACGAAGTCATCAACAGTTGGTCCCATCGCGATGATCGACTCCAAGTAATGTCCTTAATATGAGCTAATGCACAGCGGAAGACTTAATTCGTACCTGAGAATAACATGCTTTAAAATGTCAACATAAAGTTGGTGAGATATAGGTTTAATGCTAGCAGCAATATAACTATGGACCACAAGATTTCATATATAAAAATATAATACACTCACAAGTGTATAAAATCATTCTGCTTATGTTGAGGCATCAGTAACCAACCTTAACAATAATATAATAAGTCATCTTCGCAAAAATGGATAAGTACACTCGCAAGTGTATAAATAATCCTCGAAGTACTAAACATCCGCCCACTAGTTCTTATGTCTAGTGCAGCCTACTGGATGGGGGTGTTAAACCCGATAGATCTATCTTTAGGATTCGCGCTTACATGCTATAATAACATATAACTAAATTACCTAGCACATCAATCCGCAGAATATCATTTTTAATCACTTGTGTCCATAACGTAAATCATTTATAAAAACAGCGCATGTATTCTCAGCCCAAAATATTTAAAGTTTAAAAGAGACTATATACTCACCATACTGTATTTTGTAGTAAAAATACATATAACATCATTGAACAAGTGTAGGGTTGGCCTCGGATTCACGAACCTATATCAAGTATATATATATATATATATATATATATATATATATATATATATATATATATATATATATATATATATATATATATATATATATATATATATATATATATATATATATATATATATATATATATATATATATATATTAACACATATCTCACTTAATCAACTGAGTTATTTACATTACAATATGTATTAAAATTAGTATTTTTATATTTATATATATAGGATTATATTAAGATATGTTTTTATATAACTACTACTTAATTTGGTAAAATAATATTTATACTAGAAAATAGTAATATTTTTATAATGATAATAATACTAATAATGACAATAATAATAAGTTATTTTATTTTTATAATAAAATCAACAACATTGATATTTATATCTAGTATTAATACTGAGTACTACTAATTAAAATAATAATTGATAAAATAAAATTTTTGCTAAAAATGTTAATCTTAATAAAAAGATAATTTTAGTTAATAGTAATGATAATAATAATAATAATAATCCTAATAACTAATAAATAGTACTAATAATAATCTTAGTCGTGTTAAAAATAATAATACATTCATTAATTTGGTGTTAATAATAATAATCATAATACTTGTGATAACCATAATTAATATTGATGATAAATATAGTAACACTATTAACAATATTAATCATATTAACAATAGTAAACTAATGATAATAATAATAATAATAATAATAATAATAATAATAATAATAATAATAATAATAATAATAATAATAATAATAATAATAGTAAATAAAAAAAAATAGAACTACCTTGAAAGTCATTTAACAAAAATAATTGCTGAATGCAGGGATCGAACCCTTGATCTATTGACAAACAACCCAACACCCGGACCATCTGAGCTACTGCTCTTTTCTGTTTTATAATCCATATAAAACTGTTTTAACTCGTATCTGTTTCTTCCCCTATCTTCTTCTTCAGGAACGAACCCAGATTTTAATTGATGTTATACTGTATTTCTTAAATAACTTTTAGGATTTGAAACTTATATAAAAACGACTCTCTAGTCGAATTACCCAACAGAAATAATTTAAAAAAAAATTATAAAAGACTTCAAGTGCTCCTGCTGCTGCCGTCGCAAGTGAAGAAGAAGAAAAAAATAGATATTGATTTTTAGAATGTATTGGCCAATAATTATAACATGAAATATATTAGAAATCTTTCATTGAAACTTTCCAAAACCTCAATTTAACTTGAAATATCAAAACATATTCGAATTTCTCAAAGGACTCATCGGTTGAATTTTTGACAAATAAGCTTTAACCTCAAAATTAGAACACTATAGGATAAATTGAAACGTGATATTTTGCAGATAGTTGAAGTAGACAATTCCTAACCAATCTGCGTTTTTACTTTTTGAAAATTCATTTGATTTAAAGCTTTTGAAAAATGGAATTCAAGAACAGAGGGTACGTTTTTAATTTTCTTATTATTTCTGTTCCCATTTTCGAATAGCAGTAGAGATATTATATAGGCTGTTTGAGTATAATGTTTAACTGTAAATTTTGGTCCTCATTGATTGGAAGTCGACAGCAGGAATAACACATAAAGTGAAAACGAATAAAAACAATAAAAAGAAAATTTGATTTGATAAATGGTTTTGGTGTTATCTGTTAATTAGATTCAGTTTGTTACAAATTTAGGGACAAAAAAAATATTTAAAACAGTAGGATGGTGATAGAATGCTGAATACGATTTCTTTTTTTTTTATATGTATTTAAACATGTATATATATGTATTTATTTAAATATATCTTGTATATGTATTTATAAAGTATATAACTGTATTTATTTGAATACTATATTTGTATCTAACCATATCTATATCTGCATTTTTTTTTAAAAAAATAATTATAATAATAATTGAATTTATAATTTTGCTAATAACAATGATACAAATAAAGTTATAATAATATTAATGATAACATAATAACTTTCATATTTTAACTTGTAAATTTAATTTAATATGTAAAATTTATATCTTATTAATTATCTAATAATTAATAAGTACGTTATATATATCCTATGACAACCTTTAGGTATTGAATATCTATCTATATAATTTATAAAATGTAATACCAATTATTAATAGGAATCGTATACATATACATATAGCTTCATCATAGTACGTTAATCATATCATTTAATGTTTTGTTAATACTTCTCAAATTAACAATCACATATTTATATATTTATTTACACACATTTGTTCGTGAATCGTCAGGCATAGTCAAGAGGTAATTGATTATCCGAATACAGATTTCAAACTTTCTAGACTCAATATTACAGATTTTGCTTATCGTGTCGGAAACATATAAAGATTAGGGTTTAAATTTGGTCGGAAATTTCCGGGTCGTTACAGTACCCACCCGTTAAAGAAATTTCGTCCCCGAAATTTGATAGAGGTTGTCATGGATAACAATAGAAATGTTTTTATGACAAATATGAGACAATAATGGAGTTTCATCAATATTGAGAGGTATGGATAAAACGATTCGATCAAGTGAAGCACCCGAGTGAAGCTATCACAAAAGAGTGAAATGAGTAATATGGAATCGTTTTAACTGATGACGTGGTTATGATTGATTTCCGGAATTTAAAGAAAATCTTACGTGATAAGATTTGGTTCTTCTCAAGATTTTATTTGATTTAATACGGTAATCTGTTTCGATTTCTTTGTCGGATATTTCAATATAAATCCACTTCATTCCCTTTCTTACTTCCATAACTCCCATCTTCTATCCTTTCTTCCTCAATTTATACCTTAGAGTATTCTTTAAAATGCTCCATCCCATTCTGATCCTTGATATACTCTTAATTTTCACATCTGTCATTCTTCTTTTTCATTTACCACCAGAAGAATCTATTTACTTCTACTATTTTCTTGGGATTATAGTGTTATTAATTCTCCCGTGCCTTTACGTGGCAATACGTATTGATATACACGGTTTGTAGTTTCAGGGTTGCTATTGGGTTTTATATCTTCACTTATATTTCAATGTCCCTACTTCTGTTTTCTATAATCATTGTCATCCATAGTTAATATCTCCTCCTATTTGCTGCAATTTTTGTCCTAATTTCTATTTCGGGGCCTTGTCCCTTTTGTTTCTTCTTCCCGTCCTCGAGTCAAGCGAGCAATGGTCCGGAATTTGTAGGTATGAAATTTCGGAATGAACATAGCTGCTGCTCTTAGAAAGAAATGGAAATGGCACGATTTTGATTTGTCAAATTACCAGAATATCCAGAAAGATAGAACTATCAAGATGATATGTTCTTGATATGTTTGGAGATTGGATAGAATGTAAGAGCCGTGTAACATGGCACATGATGATGGTACTGTGAATCATCACATTCCATTAGAAACTTAACATAACTTACTGTAATATAATGAAGTTGATCAAGTTTCATTATATTATACTAATTCATGCATCAGTTCCTAACACTACTTCAAAACATTCATATTTTAAATTCGAAGGTTTCAGAATTTAGAAACTAACATAGTTTCTTTTATGATGTGATACAGATAGCGCGAGAAGATAGATGATTTCCGATAAGAATAGTTATAAAAATATCTTCAGAAACATTGAGGATATTTATAATGAAAGATATGATAATATCTTGGAACTTTTAATGCCGAAGGATGATGATGAAGAATGGTGTCAGCAAAGGTTTTAGAGTAAGGAGTAGGGTATGTACTAAGGATTTCAGCAGGCACTGAATCTTTTAAATTCTTTGAAGTCAAACTTATTCTTTGTGATTTGTCCACGGCTTACTTCATAGTTTCGCATAATCCGCTTCTTGATACTAAATTTTCTATTGAGTGTTTCCAATACTCCGTTCTTTATCATCAACTTTTGGCTATTAAGACCATCTACAACATGCTGCTTCGTCAGCATTCTCAAAGTTAACGGATCTGGGTCATCGGTTATCAAACTGAGGTGGTTTCAGGAGAATTGTGTTTTTAGATGGTTAAACGCTGATGATGGAATATAAAAGATTCTCCGGTAACGACAGCGAAAGAATAACGTGTATATATATCGAAACTAACCTTTCTGAGAAGTCGAGGTTAACTTGCTGGAGCTGTGACAAAATTGGCTAATTTGAAAAGGGATTGCAAAGTTATTTTGGGTAATAATAACACTAAAGAAATTAACACTGCTGTGTGTTAAACGTTGACTCAGTCTCCGAGAGTCTTACAGGAGCATAAGTCTTTTCTTCCGTAGATGAAACGCGGTTGGTTCATCCTCTCGATTGAGGGGTTTTCAAGAATCATGAAAGATTTGAACACGCATTGTAATTGTCGAGATACAAATGAGGTTTAAGATGAAATCAAGTGGCAAGCTTGAAGAATTATTTAGTTTCATATGTTATAATCAATATTTTAATTTAATTCATTTTTAATTGTCCAAAATTAGCAGTCCAATAGTCCGATGGTTCAATGATTCATATATAATTTAATATATAATATTCGAATTAAATAATACATATCGTGACCCGTGTACCGGTCTCGGTGTCGATCACAACTCAAAGTATATATATATTTTGGAATCAACTCCGACCCTGTATAGCCAACTCCCATCTTCACATATAGAGTGTCTACGGTTGTTCCGAAATATATATATAGATGGGTCGATATGATAAGTCGAAACCTTGCATACGTGTCCCGTTATTTAAAGTGCGTAAAAGTAAATAACAGAAATTAAATGACGGTATATAAAATTGCGAGAATGTAAATTGCGATAAATTAAATGTTAATCAGTTAGCTGGGAACAGTTAGCCGGAACAGTTAGCGTGAAATCCTATCACAATTCCAATTAATTGATTCGTTTGTTTCTAACACTTTTTATTTTTGTCCAATGTTTTCTTCGTTATGCCACTTGTTGGATTCTGATAGATCAAAATCCAAATATGAAATTTGAATAGAAATGGTTATTCTGTGGTGAACGGATACGTATATCGATAGTTGTAAGTAGGATAGTAAATGATCATTGAATCAGATTCGAAGAAGGTACAGTGTAACTTATTAATGTGAATTCTAAATATTTCTCGGGTACTACCCACCCGTTAAAATATTTTCATCATTAACAGTTTGTACAAAAGAATTTTTAATTACAATATTTATGAAAATATACTTGCATATATATTTTCTTCGGATGTAATTATGAATTCAATGAGTCAATAGGATATTAAACTCATTTGATTTATCATTAATACTAGATTACATAATCTCTAAAACATTAGAGATTACATAATCGCCATGTCGAACGAAGATAAATGAGGTAGAACAATACGTAGAACGAAATTAATCGATGTAGAATGATATGTAAAACAAGGAGTATACTTGAAGTACAGATGATGATATTGAAGCGTGTGATGTTGATATCCGAGATACAGATCGTGATGTTGAGATTTACGACGTGATTGTGGTTGAGTGTTAAGAGTATTGTCGGCGTTGATGATGGTGGTACGGATTATGCTACTGGTGCTGCTGCTGGTATTTGTAACCCCCGCACCAGATTTTTCCAAAGCCATTACTCGAGCATGTAGTTCGTTAACTTCTTATATTATGTCGGGATGTTTGACGATTGAAACGAGCAGGTGAGTAAGATTCAAAATATAGGATATTATATAATCGTGACGGGATATTCTAAAAATGAGAAAGTAAATGGTTTCTCGAACAGGTTCGCCGGTAAGTGCTTTCGGTTCATCGCCAAGTGGGCAATTTGGTGAATGAGAAGGATCTTTGATGTGAAATGATTTTCGAATATAAAATGATATTCTAACCTCATAGAATATCTATATATAATACTAAAGATTTCGTAGCCTACAGAGGAACCTACGGCATATGACAAGCAAGTCTACAGATGCGCTAAGATATGAATTTCGTCTATACACTATCGATGCACTAAATGCAGTAGAGCGTGTTTAGACTTGAGAACGATAATCAGGCAATTTCCTAAGGATGATAAGCAGATGATTTCCGACTAGAAATGATAAGCAAAACTTTTAACAGGCAGACACGGTCAAAGTCCAGACTCACTAATGTATCCTAGCATCTATTAGTCAGACACATTAATGCAAGGCCTGGTTCGCTAAGACCATCGCTCTGATACCAACTTTAACGACCGGTCCTAATCCTCCCGGACGAAGTCATCAACAGTTGGTCCCATCGCGATGATCGACTCCAAGTAATGTCCTTAATATGAGCTAATGCACAGCGGAAGACTTAATTCGTACCTGAGAATAACATGCTTTAAAATGTCAACATAAAGTTGGTGAGATATAGGTTTAATGCTAGCAGCAATATAACTATGGACCACAAGATTTCATATATAAAAATATAATACACTCACAAGTGTATAAAATCATTCTGCTTATGTTGAGGCATCAGTAACCAACCTTAACAATAATATAATAAGTCATCTTCGCAAAAATGGATAAGTACACTCGCAAGTGTATAAATAATCCTCGAAGTACTAAACATCCGCCCACTAGTTCTTATGTCTAGTGCAGCCTACTGGATGGGGGTGTTAAACCCGATAGATCTATCTTTAGGATTCGCGCTTACATGCTATAATAACATATAACTAAATTACCTAGCACATCAATCCGCAGAATATCATTTTTAATCACTTGTGTCCATAACGTAAATCATTTATAAAAACAGCGCATGTATTCTCAGCCCAAAATATTTAAAGTTTAAAAGAGACTATATACTCACCATACTGTATTTTGTAGTAAAAATACATATAACATCATTGAACAAGTGTAGGGTTGGCCTCGGATTCACGAACCTATATCAAGTATATATATATATATATATATATATATATATATATATATATATATATATATATATTAACACATATCTCACTTAATCAACTGAGTTATTTACATTACAATATGTATTAAAATTAGTATTTTTATATTTATATATATAGGATTATATTAAGATATGTTTTTATATAACTACTACTTAATTTGGTAAAATAATATTTATACTAGAAAATAGTAATATTTTTATAATGATAATAATACTAATAATGAAAATAATAATAAGTTATTTTATTTTTATAATAAAATCAACAACATTGATATTTATATCTAGTATTAATACTGAGTACTACTAATTAAAATAATAATTGATAAAATAAAATTTTTGCTAAAAATGTTAATCTTAATAAAAAGATAATTTTAGTTAATAGTAATGATAATAATAATAATAATAATCCTAATAACTAATAAATAGTACTAATAATAATCTTAGTCGTGTTAAAAATAATAATACATTCATTAATTTGGTGTTAATAATAATAATCATAATACTTGTGATAACCATAATTAATATTGATGATAAATATAGTAACACTATTAACAATATTAATCATATTAACAATAGTAAACTAATGATAATAATAATAATAATAATAATAATAATAATAATAATAATAATAATAATAATAATAATAATAATAATAATAATAATAATAATAATAGTAAATAAAAAAAAATAGAACTACCTTGAAAGTCATTTAACAAAAATAATTGCTGAATGCAGGGATCGAACCCTTGATCTATTGACAAACAACCCAACACCTGGACCATCTGAGCTACTGCTCTTTTCTGTTTTATAATCCATATAAAACTGTTTTAACTCGTATCTGTTTCTTCCCCTATCTTCTTCTTCAGGAACGAACCCAGATTTTAATTGATGTTATACTGTATTTCTTAAATAACTTTTAGGATTTGAAACTTATATAAAAACGACTCTCTAGTCGAATTACCCAACAGAAATAATTTAAAAAAAAATTATAAAAGACTTCAAGTGCTCCTGCTGCTGCCGTCGCAAGTGAAGAAGAAGAAAAAAATAGATATTGATTTTTAGAATGTATTGGCCAATAATTATAACATGAAATATATTAGAAATCTTTCATTGAAACTTTCCAAAACCTCAATTTAACTTGAAATATCAAAACATATTCGAATTTCTCAAAGGACTCATCGGTTGAATTTTTGACAAATAAGCTTTAACCTCAAAATTAGAACACTATAGGATAAATTGAAACGTGATATTTTGCAGATAGTTGAAGTAGACAATTCCTAACCAATCTGCGTTTTTACTTTTTGAAAATTCATTTGATTTAAAGCTTTTGAAAAATGGAATTCAAGAACAGAGGGTACGTTTTTAATTTTCTTATTATTTCTGTTCCCATTTTCGAATAGCAGTAGAGATATTATATAGGCTGTTTGAGTATAATGTTTAACTGTAAATTTTGGTCCTCATTGATTGGAAGTCGACAGCAGGAATAACACATAAAGTGAAAACGAATAAAAACAATAAAAAGAAAATTTGATTTGATAAATGGTTTTGGTGTTATCTGTTAATTAGATTCAGTTTGTTACAAATTTAGGGACAAAAAAATATTTAAAACAGTAGGATGGTGATAGAATGCTGAATACGATTTCTTTTTTTTATATGTATTTAAACATGTATATATATGTATTTATTTAAATATATCTTGTATATGTATTTATAAAGTATATAACTGTATTTATTTGAATACTATATTTGTATCTAACCATATCTATATCTGCATTTTTTTTAAAAAAAATAATTATAATAATAATTGAATTTATAATTTTGCTAATAACAATGATACAAATAAAGTTATAATAATATTAATGATAACATAATAACTTTCATATTTTAACTTGTAAATTTAATTTAATATGTAAAATTTATATCTTATTAATTATCTAATAATTAATAAGTACGTTATATATATCCTATGACAACCTTTAGGTATTGAATATCTATCTATATAATTTATAAAATGTAATACCAATTATTAATAGGAATCGTATACATATACATATAGCTTCATCATAGTACGTTAATCATATCATTTAATGTTTTGTTAATACTTCTCAAATTAACAATCACATATTTATATATTTATTTACACACATTTGTTCGTGAATCGTCAGGCATAGTCAAGAGGTAATTGATTATCCGAATACAGATTTCAAACTTTCTAGACTCAATATTACAGATTTTGCTTATCGTGTCGGAAACATATAAAGATTAGGGTTTAAATTTGGTCGGAAATTTCCGGGTCGTTACAATAACCTTGCTCGATTCTTACTTATATAACTATCTTATTCGAAGAATATAACTTGTAATCACTAGAACATAGTTTAGTTAATTCTAAACTTGTTCGTAAACAAACTTAATCCTTCTAAATTGACTTTAAAAACAACTTCACACATGTATTATATCTATATGCTATGCTAACTTAAGGATTTAAGACTTGAAAACACGAAAAACATCATAAAACTGTACATACGCCGTTGTAGTAAAATCGGGGGCTGTTTTGGATTGGATAATTAAAAACTATCTTAAACTTTGAATTTAAAGTTTGTTTTCTGGAAAAATGATATTTCATATGAACATGATAACATATCTAAAAATGGTGGTTAAACTAAAAGTAGAAGTATGTTTTTCAAAATGGTCATCAAGGTGTCGTTCTTTCGACAGATATGACCACCTCTTTCAAAATGGACTTGTAACTTGTAACTCTGACTATAAACCCCCACTCTTTCTGTTTAGTTTTAGAAAATTGAGTTCATTACAAAACCATAGCAATTTGATTCACTTAAAACCGATTTGTAACGAAGAAATTATGGGCAAAACAATATTGGTTAGAAATAGCCTAAAATGGCTACAGGATTATTTTGATAAAATCTATACTAACCATATCCTAGCTAACTTTTCCTGTATTATACATGTATTTAAACATGTCATGACTATTTTCTTGTAATATACTAGTCTTGGTTAAGTTCGAGACAATATAATATAATCTTGATTGATTAAGACAATAGTTATACAATACGTCGGATAAATCGTAAAACACATGTACACAATACGTCTGGGTTAATTCTAAGACAATACGTGTTCATTGGGTTGTGATTGAGTCATGTAAAATACGTATACAATACGTCTTGATTAAATTCTAAGATTATATATTGGACTACTGAACTATATTTGGACTACTAACGTTGGACTACTAACATTGGACTACTAACATTGAACTGCTAACTTGGCAACTTAAATCATCACACGTAATTGAAAATATAATATAAATATAATGGTATTACATTTATATATATATATATATATATATATATATATATATATATATATATATATATATATATATATATATATATATATATATATATATATATATATATATATATATATATATATTGTTATAGGTTCGTGAATTGATTCGAGACCACGTCTGATTTTCAACGAGTTGAAAATCTATTCAAGTGAGTTATAGTCCCATTTTTACTATCTAATATTTTTGGGATGAGAATACATGCACCTTTGTAAATGTTTTACGAAATAGACACAAGTACTTGAAACTACATTCTATGGTTGGATTACGAATACCAAATATCACCCCCCTTTTGCTTGGTAACCTAAGAATTAGTGAACCAGTCCACTAATTGGCGCGAATCCTAAAGATAGATCTATCGGCACTAACACGCCCCAGTCAATGATATGAACTGCTTTGGTACTTCGATTATTATATTATATAGATGAGAGTTCCTATATGATGGGGGATATTCTATATGCATTTTGTTAATGTCGGTTACCAGGTGTTCACCATATGAATGGATTTTGCACTGAGCATACCTACACATTGTTTACGAAAATGAAATCTTGTGGTCTATTATTACGAATTATTATATAGGTTAAACCTATGACTCACCAACATTTTTGTTGACATTTTAAGCATGTTTATTCTCAGGTGATTATTAAAAACTTCCGCTGTTGCATGCTATTTAAAGACGAGATTTGGAGTCAGCATGCTTGTATGATATTGTTTAAAAACTGTATTTGGATGTCTATGATTGTAAAATATTGTAATGGTTGTGTAAAAACTTGGTATTTTTAGATTATCGCCGATTGATAATCTAGGTTATGTCTTTTATACCTTTGACGATAAAATAAAGATTATGGGTTGTTTTTAAAACGAATGCAGGCTTTGAAAAACGTCTCATATAGAGGTCAAAACCTCGCAATAAAACCAATTAATATGAAACATTTATAATCAATATGAACGGGGCATTTCAGTTGGTATCAGAGCATTGGTCTTAGAGAACCAGAAATTTGCATTAGTGTGTCTAATCAAGTTTGTTAGGATGCATTAGTAAGTCTGGACTTCGACCGTGTCTTTTTTAAAAACGATTGCTTAACACTTTTGTTGAAAACTATATATTCTTAACTTGTAAATATTATGTGATATATTAATCTCTTAACATGCTTCCTATTATGTGTTAGATGACTTCATCCGATCATGTTAGACTATCAAATGAATCCAATTACAGTAGTCACTCAAGCGACTCCAATTACAGTAGTCACTCAAGCGACTCAGATATTGAGTCAAAATCTTCAACCAATGTACCAAAGTTAAAATTGGTCGATGGTGTCTCCGCTGAGGAAGAAAAATACTGGGAAGATTCCTAATTTTCTGAGGAACTGGAAGAGAATCCCGATGAGGATTCTGATGAAGTGATAGAAATTACACCGGCTCAGTTTAATAAAGAAAAGAAAAGGGGAAAATCTCCATCTATCAAGATAGAGAAACCCGATCCCAAGCCCGACGGACCATTAGTTATCAGGAATAACCCTGACCGTTCATACCGTAAACACCCGTATTACTTAACCTTTGATTATCGACCGGGAACATATATAAGACTAGCTCCTTCTGAAAAGAGTGTGAAAAGGACTGCTCGTATTAGGAGTGGTATGGGTATTGGTAAACAATTAGCGAAACGAACTAAGTCTAAAGAAGATGAAACAACTGAGTCCGATTAAAAGTTAGCAGTTATTACTTTTATCATGCCTTGTAATATATGTATTATAGTGTGCTTGTGTTTCTATGCTATATGTGAAATTGGTTGTTATGGCTTGTTATTTACCATCATCTTCTTCTATAGATCTAAGCATAATTTTTGCCTCTTTTACAGTTTGAAACGAATTACAAAAATGGATGTTAGGGATAGACAACCGAATATGTTAGAAGATCTACCATCGAAAATGATTGTTGAAATCTTGTCTAAAGTTGGTCAAGATTCATCGGCCCAATTATTTATAGCAAAGTCGGTTTGCAAAGCATTTGAAAGGCATTCCGAGCATGCCTTGGTTTATAAAAGACTTTCATTTGATAGGTGGTGTATCTCACCTTGGGGAGACCCTAAGTTGGCCCATATTTTATTTATGGCTATGTATTCCGGAAACCCTAATGCAATTTTCCGCTATGGGTTAAGGGCTTATTTTGATTCTATATACCCCAATATAGGACTACATTCATTAGAAAAACCTGCAAATATGCAACTTAAAGAAGCATGTTATGTTTATGGTTTAGTCTTGTTTGCCTCACACCAAACACAGAAAAAGAACCTCGAATTATAAATTCTTAATCGAGCATTTCCACTGGTAACGGATTTAGTGGTTGAGGTGAGAAATAAGGTTTTTGACTTGTTACGGTGCTGTTGGGTATTATGTAACCCCCATCCTTTTGACGACGTCACAACACGCTGCACTATCAGGGGCTACAACGGTTATTTTCCACTTGACCAGGGATGGGAAATAATATTGGTTAAACCGTAATGCATGTCTTATTTTTGGTCCTACGAGTTGAGTGTGTTTACTGAATGATTTGAGTTTAACTAGTTTTGTTTCAGCAGCTACCATACTTCACGCCGTGTATAATAGTTATCGTGTGCTATGTAATATAGTGGTATTGTATGATTGTAAGATATTGTACCAAAGTTAAGCGTGAAGTATTAATGTAATTAGTTTTTCATGATAGAATTGTAGTAGTTAAATTGTGTGTTAGCTATTAAGTATGGACTTTAACAGGTAGGCACTACCCGAATTATAAAACGCTAATATTGTAACGACCCAGAAAATTTTGACTTATTTTTAACTCAAATCTATATATGATTTCATATTTTCGACACGATAAGCAAAGTCTGTTATCATGAGTCTCAAAATTTTTGAACTGATTCATAAATTCATTTAACCTCAACCAGTTTCGATGATTCACGAACAATTAATTGTAAATAGATATGTGTGATATTTGTGTGTATATATATATATAAAAATGGTAATTGGAAATATAATTTGAAATATTATATATTGTTGTTATTAAAATTAATTATGTAAAATAAAATAAAAATAGGATATTATAATAATAATTATTTAAAACATATCTATATATAAATAAAGTATATTAAAAATAAATATTTAATAATTGTAATACTTGTTTGATGTTCCGATTGATATTAAGCAAGTTAAATTCAAACTTATATGATTTTAAAATAAACAGTGATCCGAAAATGAGTTATATAAATTATAGGCTTATTAAAAATGTATTTAGAATCTAGTTTAATAAATTTTAACATTTCGAATATTTTATCTGCGATCGAGCGCTAATAGCTGATTTAGTTTTTATTTAATAATTTTAAACAATTCATGACCGTTTTTATAAAATAATGATTAGAATAAATATTTATATTTTATGTAAAAATATGGGATTTTTCCGAAGACTTTTTATCCGTCACTGATTATCAACGGAATATGAAATTCAGCCCGTAATAGACGACGGCTAACAATTCACACGTTTTAAATTTTAAACTATTATTATATTATTATTATTATTGATATTGAGAGATTGATTCACGGATGAGTACTATTTTGGTTGTTAAATGTTTCTATCATCTAAATATTTATATATACATAATACATAATGTAATGGCCTGTCCAAATCCATATGGACGAATACAATAACATTTGGTCCCATTGCGAGGTACTGACCTCTATATGATACGTTTTACAAATATTGCATTAGTTTTTAAAAGACAATCTTTCATTACAACGATAGTTGACAAATATGCATATCAATTCATAATATCTCCAAACTATAAATGATTTAATCTGTCATTTACTTAATAATAATCTTTTTGAACTCAACGACTTGAATGCAACGTCTTTAGAAATATGCCATGAATGACTCCAAGTAATATCTTTAATTTGAGTAAAAGCACAGCGGTAGATTTCATTCGTACCTGAGAATAAATATGCTTAAAAGTATCAACCAAAAGGTTGGTGAGTTCATTAGTTTAACATAAACAATCATTTCCATCATTTTAATAGACCACAAGATTTTCATTTTCATTTTCATAAACATTATACAAGCATTTTGCAATCTGCATAAAGATAAAATCATTCATATGGTGAATGCCTGGTAACCGAACTAACAAGATGCATATAGAATATCCCCCGCATACAGGCATTTCGCAATCTGCATGCTATATACTGGCCGTCGCAATCAGTATATATCAATCGAATTACTAAAGCATTCATAACCCGAATGGGACGTGTCAAGGTCCATAGATCTATCTTTAGGATTCGCATTAATTAGGGGCCATTTCCCTAATTCTTAGGCTACCAAGCTAACAAGGGGCGATATTCGGTATTCGTAATCCAACCATATAATATAGTTTTAAGTACTTGTGTCCATTTCGTAAAGTAGTTTATAAAAACGGTGCATGTATTCTCAGCCCAAAAATATATATATATATAAAAAAGGAGTAATGAAACTCACGCAAATCAGTTTTAGTATTTGTATTCATTTCATAAAACCGCGCATGTATTCCTAGCCCAAAAATATATATATAAAAAAGGAGTAATGAAACTCACTTTCACAAATTTTCAATTCGTCAAAAATCAGACTTACCCACGGATCGATTCACGAACCTATAACAAAAAAATATATATATATATATATATATATATATATATATATATATATATATATATATATATATATATATATATATATATATATATATATATATATATATATATATATATATATATATATATATATATATATATATATATCAAAATGTAATACAACTATATTCATATCATATTTTCAATCACATGTGATTGTTTAAGTTTATACTTTTAATCACGTGTGATTATTTAAGTTTATATTTTCAATCACGTGTGATTGTTTCAGTTTATATTTTCAATCACGTGTGATTGTTTCAGTTGTCAAGTTAGTAGTCCAATGTTAGTAGTCCACAATTAGTAGTCCAATGTTAGTAGTCAACAATTAGTAGTCCAATGTTAGTAGTCCACAATTAGTAGTCCAATGTTAGTAGTACATATATAGTTCAAAATATCACCCTGTAATAATCAAAACATAGTGTACACGTATTGTATATGACTCAATCATGACCCACAATACAGCTATTGTCTTTGAAGTAATCTCAACATATTGTATATGTGGTGTCTTTCGATTTATCCGACGTATTGTGTAACTATTGTCTTAACAAATCAAGATTACATGATATTGTCTCGGATTAAATCGAGACTAGTATATTACAAGGAAATACTCATTACATGTTAGAATATATGTATAATACAAGAAAAGTTAGCTAGGATATGGTTAGTATAGATTTTGTATAAAAATCCCGTAGCCTATTTTAGCCATTTTTACCCAATATTGTTTTGCCCATAACTTCTTCGTTACAAATCGGTTTTGAGTGTTTCAAATTGCTATGGTTTCATAATGAACTCTAGTATTTAGAACTAAACTTAAAAATTAGTGTTTTATAGTCGGAGTTACAGATTACAAGTCCATATTTGAAAGAAGTAGTGATTTCCGTCGAAAGAATGACATCTTGATGACCATTTTGAAAAACATACTTCTACTTTGAGTTTAACTATAATTTTTGGATATGTTATCATGTTTATATGAAATATTATTTTCCCAAAATACAAATCTTTAAATCAAAGTCTAAGATAGTTTTTAATTATCCAACCCGAAACTGCCCCCGGTTTTACTACATCGGCGTATGTCCAGTTTTACGGTGTTCTTCGTGTTTACAAGTTTTAAATCCTTATGTTAGCATATCATATAGATATATTACATGTGTTTAAGTGTTTTTAAAAGTCTAGTTAGAAGGATTAACTTTGTTTGCAAACAAGTTTAGAATTAACTAAACTTGTTTTAGTGATTACAAATTATTTACTCCGAATAAGATAGTTATATATATATGAATCGAACAAGGTTATGAACAAGGTTACTACCTCAAATCAAATGGATAAGGTTGCTGGAAAAATAAGGATATAATCTTGAGCTTGATGATGTTCTTGAAAGCTTGGAAACTTTTAAAGTAGAATCATGGAATGAAACAACGTTCAAGAAATATTACTACTTGTTTTAAGTTAGTTATGTTTATAGAAATTGAACCAAAGCTTGAATATGATTCTTACCTTTGATTTAGAATGAAAACCTACTGAGATTAAGAAAAGTTTCTTGATCTTGGATGATTACTTGGAATGGATTTGAAAGCTTGGAAGTAATCTTGCAAGTTTGAAAGATTTCTTGAAGTGTTCTTCAAAGGTTGTTTTTATGATGATTAAAGCTTGTAATTGAAGCTAAAAGATGGGGAAAATGCTTGGAGATGATCAAGTATGAAGTTAGAAGTATTTTGAGAGAGAATTTGGAGTGTAAGTATGAGAAAATGGAATGAAGAAATGGTGTGCATGCATAAAAACGTTTTTACTTGTTATAAAGAAAGAAAAGATTCTTAAGTTTGTTTTCTTGCTAAATAATTCATGCTAGTTGACAAATGGTTGGTTTCACATGTTCCTTAATCATTTAAGGCTGCTAAGGAGCAGATTTTTATTGGTATATACCAATAGTAAATACATCTAGAAGCTGGGTATTATACGGGTACAAATACTGAATGAATACGAGTAGAATTCTTGATGAAAATGAATGGGAATACAACTACAACCATCTTTGTTAAGTATAATTATTTTGATATATGTCTTGAAGTCTTTCAAATGTGTATTAATACTTCTTAATACATTACATATATATACATTTTAATTAAGTCTTTATTTCGTTGTTAATCGTTACATATATATATATATATATATATATATATATATATATATATATATATATATATATATATATATATATATATATATATATATATTGTTTCGAAACCCTTAAGTTAGTAGTCTCGTTTTATGTATATAGTTCATTGTTAATACACTTAATGATATACTTAATTATCATTTTATCATGTTAAACATAATGTATTAATATATCTTAATACAATACATATGTATTTATGTTAATTAAGACGTTATTACGTCGATAACCGTTACATATATATCTTGTTTTGAATTCCTTAATTTAGTAGTCTCATTTTATGTATATAACCCATTGTTAATATACTTAATGAGATACTTACTTATCATTGTATCATGTTAAATATATACATATGTTCATATATATATCATCATGTCGTTTTTACAAGTTTTAACGTTCGTGAATCGTCGGACAAACTGGGTGGTCAAACGTTTACATAAAATCCGTTTCAATTAATCACGTCTTAACAAGTTTTATTTATTAACATGTTGGAAACATTTATATATATGTAAATATCAATCTCAAATATATACATATATTTATATACATATCTTATTTACAAATAGTGGTTCGTGAATCGTCCGCAAAAGTCGAAGGTTACATGAACACAGTTCCAAAATTTTGAATTTCAACTTAACAGACGTTTCTTAACGTGTCGGAAACATTAATTCATTTAAAGATTAAGTTTAAATTTGGTCAGAAATTTCCGGTTCGTCACATTACCTACCCGTTAAAGAAATTTCGTCCCGAAATTTGGTTAAGAAAAGTTGATAACGAAAACCAGAATATTCTCATATCAAGGAATATGATATAACTTGAATTCTCATCATGAACTCGATGTTCATAAAATCATCATCAAAAGAATATAATAAAATGGATTAATGGAGTATTTTGAATACCTTGAATGAGTTGAGTTCCGTTTATGAATAGCATGAGTTCAATAAATATAGAGTTTTTCATCTTTGCGAAAATATGGATAAAACAATTCGATTATGCGAAGAGTATGAATGAAGCTATCGTAAAAGATGTAATTGAGAAAAATAAAGCTTCGTCTTAACTTTTGACGTAGTCACAGTTGATTTCCGGGTTTCAAGGAATGTAAAGAAAATCTTCGTAATCTATCTCAGATTTGATTTTTCGGGATTTAAGGAAATTAGGATCCTCTTTAATTAAATGCGGTAACCTGCCTCGATTGCTCTGTCTGATATTACCCCTATAAATTGACCTCTTCCGTCTCATTATATTCACCATCCCTACTTTCTTCCCCCAATTCATACATTCAAAAGATTGTGAAAATGCTCAATCCAGTTCTGGTTCTTGACCTAATATTGACATTCGCCACAATCATCCTTTTTTTCCAGCTCCCACTGGAGGAATTTGTTTACTTCTATTATGCTCTAGGGATTGTTGTATTTATCATTCTCCCGTGTCTTTATATTGCTATATGCATTGATATACACGGTTTGTAATTTCTGCTTTGTTATCGGGTTTTATATTTTTTTTTATATTTCGGAGCTCCATGCTTTTGTTTTTCTCTTCTCGACTTTAAGTAAAGCGATCATGACGTCTCGATTTTGTAGGTACGAAATTTTGAATGAACCTAACTAATGTTTTAAGCAGAAAGGAATTATAATAGCACGATTTAATTTGGTAAAATACCGGTATCACGGAAAAGATAGAACTATCAAGAAAATATGTTCTTGATATGTTTAGAGGTTAAATAGAATGATAGAATCATGTAACATGGCACATGATGACGGTATAATCTGTGAATCATCACGTTCCATTAGAAACTCAGCATGACTTACTCTAATATAACCACGTTGATCAGGCGTCATTATATTATACTAACTCATGCTTCAATTTCCAACACTACTTCAAAAACATTCATAATTTAAACTCGGAGTTTATAGAAATTTAGAAACTAAAACAGTTTCCTGTAAGATGTAATACGGATAGCATGAAGAGATAAATAATTTCGGACAAGAATATTTATGAACATATCTTCAGAAATATCGAGGATATTTATGATGATATTTTTGGAATTTCTAAGATCGAAGGTTGATGAGGAAAATTCTTCCGCAAGAATATAGAATAAGTAAGGAGCAAGATATTCGCTAAAGATTTCATCGGATACAGAATCATCTGGATTCTTTATGTACAAGTTTAGTCCTTGTGATTTGTTCACCGTCTCCTTCATAGTTTTGCTTAATCCACTTTCCAGTATCAAATTTTTTGTTGAGCGTTTCCAACACTCTATTCTCTATCGTCAAAATTTTGATTGTTAAGGTCGTTTACAGTTTTTGCTGCTTCTTCAGCATTTTCAAAACTCAAAGAACTAATTCGCAGGTTGGGGTTCTTTTCAGAATTCCAGAATTGGAGTACGTAAGTCCAGGAAATAGACGTCATATGTATATATGTAACCGTTGACGTAGAAACGTTGCGAAATTCGAAATAATGATTGATGCTTCTCGGTATGTGGTATGACAATTATCGTTACAAGACGTTGATGAGTACATGATAAGATTTCAATGAATAATGATAGTGATATTTCAGAGAGATTTAAGTTGCAAAGTAACAGAGTCGCTGGTACGTTTACTGCTAATATGGTGGAACAAAAAAGGTTCTCCGGTAACAACAATAGAGAAGGCAATCGTATATGCCAAGGTTTAATTAAGGCTTGTCCGAATGAAAAGTCGAAGTTGACTTGCTGAAGGTGTGACAAAACTGGATACTTGAAAAGGAATTTCAAAGTTATTTTCAGTAATAATAATGTCGAAGGATTTATCACGGATAAGTGTTAAAGTCTTACTTAGGTTTAGAGAGCTTTTCAGGTGTATGACTATAAATATAACTCTTTCCTTCTATCGATAATGTGTGGTTGGTTCATCTTCTCGATTGATTGAGGTGTTTCCAAGAATTTTTGAAGGATTTGAATGTAGGTTGTAATCATCGATATACATATGATGTTTAAAATGAATTCATTTAGGATTTTGAATGAAATGAATATATTTCTGGGTTTATGAATAAAAGTGATGTTCTAGTACAGTTTTGAATTCAAAGTATGGTTTTGAAAGCTGTAAGAATCTAAGAGTGATGTTATCTGTTATATCTTGGATTCTGATCTATCAAAATTAGAATATGTAATTGAATCTGAATGAAAATGGTTGTTCTGATTTCTATGGAAGAATGTATATCATAGCATTTTAGTAATGTGAACTAATCGAGTAGTATTTACCCTTCAAAATTCATACGTATCAGCTTAGTACGAAAAGATATATTATAGTTTCAAAATTCATATGTATATATAAAATATATATATAAACTCTTTGGAAAGGATGAGTTAATACATCATAACTCTGATTGAGGTGTTGATATTGTCGGTGGTTATGGAGCTTGCGGATATTGTGGTGCTGCAGGTGTTGCTGGTGTTGGTAATACTGCTGGTGATGTTGGCGGTTCTGCTGGTGGTGCTTGTATAACTAGTCTAGCTTGTAAGTGACGCATCAACTTTTGTCAGGGTTTCTATTCCACCCTCTATCATTATTATCTCTCCATCTATCTGATCTTATGGTTAGAGCTAGAATAAATAATCTCTAAGACTTTAGAGATTACATAATCGCCGTGGAATATTTCTCCAATGATGTTATGAATCAATATGTGCCGACCCGGATTTTTCCGACTACTTGATTATACTATCTACATGATTTAATAATTTCGACTTGATAAGCAATGAATTTTAATAAGTCTCGAACCTCCGGAAAGAGTTTTACACAAGCTTTTGGTCACCCTTTTATTCCTACGATTCACGAACGTCATAACTTGTATTAATTATATATATATATATATATATATATATATATATATATATATATATATATATATATATATATATATATATATATATATATATATATATATATATATATATATATATATATATATATATATATATATATATATATATATATAACTTGAAAATATGATAATTAAATATCTCATTAAGTATATTAACAAGGTATTATATATACATTTTCATACTACTAATTTAAAGAGTTTTCGAACAATATATATGTTACTTTTTAAACGACGTAATTAACTTATGTTAAAATGTATTTACATACAATGTATCATGGGTATAAATACATCCTTAAAAGTATTGAATACACTTAATAATATAAAAATACTGATAAGGGATAGCTATATTCGTATTTCCGTTCATTTTTCTCAAGAATTCTACTCGTATTTATACGGTATTTATAAAGTATTTATACGCGTATTATACGCAGCTTCTAGAAGTATTTACTATTGGTATATACGAATAGAAATCTACAATTATTGATGTATTATGTCATGCATGACCTAATGGTTTTTAACTTATACTAGATATTTTTCACAAAACAACAAAATAACAACTAGTATATAAAGACACTATATTTGATCAAATTTTTACCATTCCATTTTCTAATTTTTACTTCAAGTTTACTTACACACACATACTCTCTCTAGTTCTAGTATCCCTTTCTTTGTTCTTCATCTATTTCTAGCAAGTTCAAGCTTCAAAATCAAGGTATTAACCTTGCCTAAACTCTTGTTAAATTCATATGTTTATAGCTATCTATATAAGAGTTTATAAACTAGAACATAATTTGGTAGATTCTAAACTTGTTTGAAAAACTAATCTAATCTTTCTAACTTAACTCTAATAACACTTATTTATATGTATTATGATGTTATATTAAGTTAATATAAGAACTTATAACTTGTACATATGAAGAACACCTTGAAACTTAACATATATCGTTTAATCTCCATTCAGTAAAAAGCGGGCTGTTTTGGGTTAGGAATTAAAAACCTATCTTAGACTTTGAGTTCGAGGATAAGACTTTGGAAATATGTTAATATATGTAATTAAGAAAAAGTGGAAGTATTTTATCAAAAATCATATATCGGGTGGATGCTGGGATTCTTCCAAATCTGACCACCGGCACAAAAAGAGGGTAAAACTCTAAAAATTATTACTTGGGCTGAACTTTTCGAATTGGTTTTGAAAAACTAACTTCTTAAGGAATCCATAGCAATTTGATTCACTTTAAACGGAGTTGTAATGAATATTTGGCGAGCAAAACAAAATCTACTAAAATTAACTTTATATGGACGAAATTTATCTTATAAAAACTATATTAATCATATCCTTGCTAAATTTTCCTATATCCTATATATATTTGGACATGTTATCATTAGTATAACAAAATATTATAATCTTGATTGATTCCGAGATTGTATATATATAATAATCTTGGTACGTTCCATGACAATACGTATACAATACGTTTTGATAAATCCTAAGTCAACACCTCTCTGGATTGATGCAAGACAATATGTACACAATACGCCGTGGGGTAATTCTAAGATTATATATATACCGATTATTGGACTGTTGGACTTTTCGGACTATTTAGGACTACTAACAATGGACTACTAACAAAGGACTACTAACAATGGACTACTAACATAAAATGTTAAAAATTATTATATAAGTATTCTATGAACTTGCTATATTAATTTTGTTCACATGTATTATTATCCGAATCGTTATTATTGATATAGGTTTGTGAATCCAAGGACTTCGACTATATTTTAATAAGTTGAAAACTTGTTAAAACTATACTTTTATGATAGTGAGTATATAGTCCCATTTTTAAACTCTTCAAATATTTTGGGATGAGAATACATGCATCTTTTGTTTTTCGAAATAGACACAAGTACTTAAATATATTCTATGTTGAGTTGTACCTTTGTATATATCCCTAATAGTCTGGTAACTATTTGTTACATGTGGTTAACATGTAAGCACGAATCCTATTGATAGATCTATTGAGTTTGACAACCCCACTCGGGCTAGTTAGCACTAGTTCATAACGGGTGTTTAGTACTTCATTTTACTACACTTGGTACGGTGTAGAGATAACTTTGAAAAGGGAATATGAATGGAAAACATCTGTTAAGTATAGTTACTGGGCGCTCAACAACATATAGAATATCTTTGCAGAAACGTTTATAACATGAAATCTTGTAGTCTATTATTATATCTTATGCTGGCTTTAAAACCTATATCTCACCAACCTTTGAGTTGACAGTTTAAGCATGTTTAGTCTCAGGTCTTTAAAAGTCTTCCGCTGATTGCTTGCTCATGGTGTTGCATGGCGTCGTTCATGCTTGTGTTTAAAGAAACTTGCATTCTAATAAACATTATCTTTGTCATGTAATATATTTGGCTATTATGCCCACATTGTAATATTCCAAAACTTATGTATTCGGGGATCATTTCTCAAATGATTGCCCACATGTTTAAAACTTTCATTTATATATGAAAGGTTTGGTCGTTATGAAATAAGAATGCAATATTTTATAAAATGCATCATATAGAGGTCAAATACCTCGCTATTGATATCAATGAATAACGTACCTCATTTATAGTAATATAGAC
This sequence comes from Rutidosis leptorrhynchoides, assembly GCF_046630445.1. Lineage (NCBI taxonomy): Eukaryota > Viridiplantae > Streptophyta > Magnoliopsida > Asterales > Asteraceae > Rutidosis > Rutidosis leptorrhynchoides. The sequence goes on along the minus strand of NC_092336.1, from coordinate 456,212,581 downwards.
GGGTTGTTTCAGTTGGTATTAGAGCTGGTTTAATGCAGTCTCGTCGGCTTAATCGTAGAGGGGGTTCTCACAGTGTTACCTGTGATGAAGCATTGGCTCTTACTCCTCGCGATCCTTTTAGGGTTGGCTTTCGTCGAGAGGCGAGCCGTAAAATCAGTGTCTGAGGTACGCTCAGTGGTCACCAAGCAGTTAGCTGGGAAGGCACTGGGTGGGACGTGGTCCCCAACAGTTTCAGTTGGTATCAGAGCGTTGGTCTTAGCGAACCAGGTCTTGCATTAGTGTGTCTAACTGATAGTTGTTAAGATGCATTAGTGAGTCTGGACTTCGACCATGTTTGCATGTCAAGAGTTTTGCTTATCATTTCTTGTCGGAAATTACCTGCTTATCATTCTTAGTCTAGACACATCTTACTGCATTGATTGCATAGATAGCGTATAGACAAATTCATATCTTAGCATATCTGTTACTGTAAACTTTTCCTGACAGCTTCCGAAAGTTCCTCCGTAATCTGTGGAATCCCTTGTACTATATATAGGAATTCTATGTAATTAGAATATCATTCGATATCTGAAAATCTTTTCATATCAAAAATCCCTTATCTAACCGTGTAAGATGAATTCCGCTACTAGTTCGAGTTCCTCAGATTCTGACAGCTATTCCGATATGGATTTCTACCTGAGCTCCGAAAGCAGAGTAACCGGAATGGATCAACCAATTAGCCATCATCAATTCTGGATGAATTGGGGATGGGTTCGTAGCCGACTCAATCAATGGAGACAAGAAAAAGGCGATCCTTTCCATCAACCAAATTGCCCTCTTGGCGAAGAACCTGAAGCACTTACCAGCGAACCAGTTCGAAACACTATTTTCACTCTCATTGCCAGGATAGCTCGCAACGATTACGTAATATCTACTATTCTAAACCTTATTCATCCGCTTGTTCCAACCGCCAATCATCCCGGAGTAATAGAAGAAGTCAACGAGCTTCGCGCTCGAGTAGTGACTTTGGAGAGTATGATGCACAACTTGCAGGCATCACAGACATCACCAGCATCAGTACCAATAGCACCTGTACCACCAAAAACAACATCCGCATCACCCGCCTCAACATCACGATCCGTACCTCGAGCATAATCTTCGTCCAACATCTCTCATTTTTGTTTTGTATATCGTTCTACATCAACATCATACGCCTCGAAGACACCAAGGAAAACCAACAAACGATGAAGTATTGATTCATAACTTTATTGGAGAAATATTCCGCGGCGATTATGTAATCTCTAAAGTCTTAGAGATTATTTATTCTAGTTCTAATCGTAGATCAGATGGTTGGAGGGATAGAAATGATAGAGGGTAGAGTAGAAACCCTGACACAGAATGATGCGTGACTTACAAGCTAGACTTGTTATACAAGCACCACCAGCAGAACCGCCAACATCACCAGCAGTATCACCAACACCAGCAAAACCTGCAGCACCACAAACTCCACAAGCTCCATAACCATCGCAGATATCAACACCTCAATCATTATTAAATATATTGTATTACCGAGTTATGAAATATTAACTCATTCTTTTCAAGGAATTTATATGTATATTTTATATATATAAATTTTGAAACCATAATTTATCTTTTCGTACTAAGCTATTACGTCTGAATTTTTAAAGGGTAGATACTACTCGGTTAATTCATATTACTAATATGCTATGATGTACATCCTTCTTTAACAACTTAACAATCGTTAACTATAATCTCTGCTCCAGCTCAATAAATTCTATTTCATGATAAACCAAGTGTATTATTAAATTACGTGTTTGATTTTACACTTTCATTTCCGATGTACATGAAACCTTCTAGAAAACATCATTCGTGCCTTGCGAAGTTCACAAGAATTCCACGAGTATCAACATCTTTCACCGAGGAATGTCAATAAGATTAAATAATGAAGTATTGATTACATTAGCAAAATACTCTATGAAGATTATCTAAAGTTTTAGAGATTATTCATTTTTAGTTCCAGCCAAAAATCAAATGAGTTTAATATTAACTCATTAAATCTGTATTACATCTAAAGAAAATATACATACATATATTTTCATAAAGACTGTAATAAAAATTCTCTTGTACAAAATATTATTTGTGAAATTTTTTTTAACGGATAGGTAATACCCAAGAAATATTTAAGTTCACAATTAATATGTTACACTGTATACTCTTCAATTATTCGATAATCATTATCAATACTAACTACTTCCACAACGATATATATTCTTCCATAGAAATCAGAACAACCATTCCCATCCAAATTCAATTACATATTCTGATTTTGACAGATCAGAATTCAAGTCAATATATAACAGATAACATCACTCTTAGATCCTTACGTCTTTCAAAACCATACTTTGAATTCAAAACTGTAATAGAACGTCACTCTTATTCAAAAAACCTAGAAATATATTCATTTCATTCAAAATCCTAAATGATTTCATCTTGAACATCATGTGTATATTGACGATTACAACCTGCGTTCAAACCCTTCATGAGTCTTGAAAACACTTCAACTGATGAACAATCAAGAGGATGAACCAATTACACGTTATCTACGAAAAAGATTTACACATATATTCACACACCTGGAAAACTCTCTTAACTAAATAACAGCCTAAGACGTATCTGTGCTAGATCTTTTGACATTGTTATTACCAAAAATAACCTTACAATCCTTTTTCAAAGTATTCAGTTTTATCACACTTCCAACAAGTCAACTTCGACTTCTCATTTGGATTAGCCCTATTATAATCTTGATATATACGTTTGCCTTTTTGCTTTTGTTACCGGGGAACCTTTTATATTTCACCATATTAACAGTAAACGTATCAGCAGCTTCATTACTCTTTGGCGTAAGTCTCTCCGAAAAATCACGATATTCATTCATTAAAACCCTATTATGTACTCATCTGCATCACGTAATGACAATTGCCATACCAAATATCGGGAAGCATCAATCATTATTCTCGAATTTCGCAGCATTTCTACGTCAACGGTTATATATATACATATAACGTCTATCTCCTGAACTTACGTACTTCAATTCTGGAATTCTGAAAAGCACCCCAACCTGCGAACTAGTTCTCTGAATTTTGAAAATACTGAAGAAGCAGCAAAAACTGTAAACGACCTTAACAGTCAAAAGTTTGATGATAAAAAAAATGATGTGGTGGAAAAGCTCAGAAAAGCGGATTGAGCCAATCGTGAAAGAGGCTGTGGACAAATCACAAGAACTAAACCTACACCTAAAGAAATCTAGATATTCAATTTCTGATGGAAATCACAAAAGATCTCTCTACGCATTCTAAACCATTACGGAAGAATTTTCCTCATTATCCTTCAACTTTAGGTATTCTAAGATATCGTCGTATCTTTCATTATAAATATCTTCAATATTTCTGAAGATATCTCCATGACTATCCTTGTCCAAAATAATTTATCTCTTCTTGCTATCTATAATACATCATAAAGGAAACTAATTTAGTTTCTACATTCTGTAAAATTCGAGTTTAAATTATGAATGTTTTTGAAGTAGTGTTGGAAATTTAAGCATGAGTTAGTATAATATAATGACGTCTGATCAACGTGGTTATATTACAGTAAGTCATGCTGAATTTCTAATGGAACGTGATGATTCATAGATCATACCCTCATCATGTGCCATGTAACACGATTCTTTCATTCTATTTAACCTCTAAACATACCAAGAAAATATTTTCTTGATATTTCTATCTTTTCCGTGATTTCTGGTAATTTAACAAATCAGATCATGCTATTACAATTTCTTCCTTAGAACATTAGTTATGTTCATTCCGAATTTCATACCTACGAATTCTGGACTATTACCTGCTTTACTTAAAGTCGAGAAGAGAAAACAAAAGCATGGAACTCCGAAAATTAAAGGAAAATATAAACACGACAACAACATAGAGATTACAAACTGTGTATGTCAATACGTATAGCGATATAAAGACACGGGAGAATGATAAAAATAATAATCCCTAGAGCATAGTAGAAGTAAACATATTCCTCTGGTGGGAGTTGAAAAAGAAGGATGATTGTGGCAATAGTCAGAATAATGTCAAGAACCAGAGCTGGATTGAGCATTTTCACAATCTTTTGGAAGTAGAAATTGAGGAAGAGAATATAGGAGTAGTGAAAAATAATGGAACGGAAGAGGTTAATTTATAGTAGAAATATCAGACAGAGCAATCGAGGCAGATTATCGCATTTAATTAAAGAGGATCCTAATTTCCTTAAATCCCAAAGAATCAGATCTTATATAGATTACGAAGATTTTCTTTAAATTCCTTGAATTCCGGAAATCCACCGTGACTACGTCAAAAGTTAATACGAATCCCTATTTCTTTATTTCACTCTTTGCGATAGCTTCTCTCATACACCTCGAGTAATCGAATTATTTTATCCATATTACTCAATGATGATAAAACTCTATTTATCAACTCATATTTGTGACGACCCGAATTTTTCCGAATACTTGATTATACTATCTACATGATTTAATAATTCCAACTTGATAAGCAATGAATTTTAATAAGTCTTGAACATCCGGAAAGAGTTTTACACAAGCTTTTGGTTACCCTTTTATTCCTACGATTCACGAACGTCATAACTTGTATTAATTATATATATATATATATATATATATATATATATATATATATATATATATATATATATATATATATATATATATATATATATATATATATATATATATATATATACATATATTATATTTAACTTGAAAATATGATAATTAAATATCTCATTAAGTATATTAACAAGGTATTATATATACATTTTCATACTACTAATTTAAAGAGTTTTCGAACAATATATATGTTACTATTTAAACGACGTAATTAACTTATGTTAAAATGTATTTACATACAATGTATAATGAGTATAAATACATCCTTAAAAGTATTAAATACACTTTATAATATACAAATACAGATAAAGGATAGCTATACTGGTATTTCCGTTCATTTTTCTCAAGAATTCTACTCGTATTTATACGGTATTTATACGAGTATTATACGCAGCTTCAAGAATTATTTACTATTAGTATATACCAATATAAATATACAATTACGTATTTATACGGTATTTATATGCGTATTATACGCAGCTTCTAGAAGTATTTACTACTGGTATATACCAATAGATATCTACAATTATTGATGTATTATGTCATGCATGACCTAATGGTTTTTAACTTATACTAGATATTTTTTACAAAACAGCAAAATTACAACTAGTATATAAAGACACCATATTTGATCAAATTTTTACCATTCCATTTTCTAATTTTTACTTCAAGTTTACTTACACACACATACTCTCTCTAGTTCTAGTATCCATTTCTTTGTTCTTCATATATTTCTAGCAAGTTCAAGCTTCAAAATCAAGGTATTAACCTTGGCTAAACTCTTGTTCAATTCATATGTTTATAGCTATCTATATAAGAGTTTATAAACTAGAACATAGTTTAGTTGATTCTAAACTTGTTTGAAAAACTAATCTAATCTTTCTAACTTAACTCTAATAACAATTATTTATATGTATTATGATGTTATATTAAGTTAATATAAGAACTTATAACTTGTACATATGAAGAACACCTTGAAACTTAACATATATCGTTTAATCTCCTTTCGATAAAAAGCGGGCTGTTTTGGGTTGGGAATTAAAAACCTATCTTAGACTTTGAGTTCGAGGCTAACACTTTGGAAATATGTTAATATATGTAGTTAAGACTTCCAGTAATTTTTTCATGATTTTAGACAAAGTGGAAGTATTTTATCAAAAATCATATATCAGGTGGATGCCGGGATTCTTCCAAATCTGACCACCGGCACAAAAAGAGGGTAAAACTCTAAAAATTACTACTTGGGCTGAACGTTTAGAATTGGTTTTGAAAAATTAACTTCTTAAGGAATCCATAGCAATTTGATTCATTTTAAACGGAGTTGTAATGAATATTTGGCGAGCAAAACAAAATATGTTAAAATTAACTTTATATGGACGAAATTCATCTTATAAAAACTATATTAACCATATCCTTGCTAACTTTTCCTATATCCTATATATATTTGGACATGTTATCATTTGTATAACAAAATATTATAATCTTAGTTAATTCCGAGATTGTATATATATAATAATCTTGGTACGTTCCATGACAACACTTATACAATACGTTTTGATAAATCCTAAGTCAACACGTCTCTGGATTGATGCAAAACAATACGCACACAATACGCCGTGGGGTAATTCTAATATTATATATATACCGATTATTGGACTGTTGGACTTTTCGGACTATTTTGGACTTTTCGGACTATATTGGACTTTTCGGACTATTTTGGACTACCAACAATGGACTACTAACATAAAATGTTAAAAATTATTATATAAGTATTCTATGAACTTGCTATATTAATTTTGTTCACATGTTTTATTATCTTAATCGTTATTATTGTTATAGATTCGTGAATCCAAAGACGTCGGCTATATTTTAATAAGTTGAAAACTTATTATTTCTCTATCTTACTACCGTGAGTATATAGCCCCATTTTTAAACTCTACAAATATTTTGGGATGAGAATACATGCATCTTTTGTTTTTCGAAATGGATACAAATACTTAAATATATATTCTATTTTGAGTTGTACCTTTGTATATATCCCTAATAGTCTGGTAACTATTTGTTACATGTGGTTAACATGTAAGCGCGAATCCTATTGATAGATCTATTGGGTTTGACAACCCTACTCGGGCTAGTTAGCACTAGTTCATAACGGGTGTTTAGTACTTCGTTTTACTACACTTGGTACGGTATAGAGATAACTTTGAAAAGGGAATATGCACGGAAAACATCTGTTAAGTATAGTTACTGGGTGCTCAACAAACATATAGAATATCTTTGCAGAAACGTTTATAACATGAAATCTTGTGGTCTATTATTATAACTTATGCTGACTTTAAAACCTATATCTCACCAACCTTTGTGTTGACAGTTTAAAGCATGTTTATTCTCAGGTCCCTAGAAGTCTTTCGCTGTTTACTTATACGTTATACAAGCTATGTGCATGAAGTCATATATGCTTTATTCGAGAAAACTTTGCATTCACAAAATCATCATCATGTATCTTATTTTGACTGTATTGTCAATGAATGTAGTATTGTAAACTATTATTTACTGGGATTGTCTATACGTAGAAATCATCAGATTTCAAAAACTTTGGATTTTATATATTCATTTATGGTGTGTCTTTCAAAAGAATGCAATGTTTACAAAATGTATCAAATAGAGATCAATACTGATAATGCTACAAACGAACATATATTTCATAGCATTATCCTTCCAGAAAGACAAGCTTTTAGTTGCAATTGTTCTATTTACAAGTGATATTCGTTTAAATAATAAAAGGTGAAGACAAAAGGCAGAATTGACGATTTGAAGACGCAAATGGCCAAAAGGCTAAAAATACAAGTTACAATCCAAGTGGTTCAATTTATTGATAATTAACGTCTAAAAATGACAAAAGTACAATCCGCGAAACGCAAAGTACAAGATATCTAAGCATACGAAATAGCGTTCGAAAATCCGGAAGCGACACATGAACCAACTATCAACGTACGACTCAACGGAGCTAAAATTTCAAGTCAACTATGCACGAGAATATAATATAATATTTAAATAATTCTTAAATATTATATTATATAATTTATGTCGGCAGCCCACGTTTTGAATTCAAGGCACCAGCTGGAAATGGGACCTCCGCGATCGCAAAGCTCCAAGGGTAAAAACCATCGTGATCGCGGAGCAGTGAAATATCAAAATGCCTATAAAAGCCATCGAGTTCTGCTTAATCCATTACACAAAAAATACACCAGAGATTTTAAATCTCTTCTTCTTTCTCTATTTCTATATCTATAATTGTGTTATAATTTGAAGTTAAGTTAATAATAAGGTTATTGTAACAAATGTTTTAAAGTTTTGTAAGTCAAAACTCTGTCCGTGTAACACTACGCGATCAATACTCATTGTAAGTTATGTTCAACCTTTTTAATTTAATGTCTCGTAACTAAGTTATTATTATGCTTATTTGAGCCGAAGTAATCGTGATGTTAGACTAAATATTAAAGACTGGGTTATTAAATTTTGGACCATATAAAATGTTTGGACAAAGACCGCCACTTGTGGACATTGGACTATGGACTATTAATAGGTGGGGGGTATTGTCTAATCGAGTGACAACTCATTGGAGTCTGTCGAACCTATCTTCAAATTAATTGGCCTAATAATTAATAATGATTATGGTTGTCCTATTTAGTGACGTTCATACGGAGTCTATTATAATCATTTAATTAATTATTCGGGTTGGGTAATTGGTTATTCAAACTGATCAAGTGGGTAAATTAATATTCATATCTAATTAAAACAGGGGTGGATTACATACATTGATAACTGGTGTAATTGTTGACAGAAGTGATAACTGCGTCACAGTTTAAATCCATAATTAGTTGGACTATTTGACTTCGGATATAAGGGTAATTTGACGAGGACACTCGCACTTTATATTTATGACCGATGGACTATTATGGGCAAAAGCCAGATAGACGTATCAAATAAACAAGGCAAAATAACAATTAACCCGGGGTAATAATATATAATTAAAACGTCAAACATCATGATTACGGAAGTTTAAATAAGCATAATACTTTTATTTCATATTTCATCGCTATTTTATTTACTCGCAATTTATTTTATCGCAATTTATCTTTATGCAAAATATAAAAATTTGACAAACCGGTCGTTAAACGGTAAAACCACCCTTTTATAATATTAATACTTATTATATATTTATATATATTTTGTACAAATATAGTTTATAAAATATAGTACGCTTTAAATTTGTATCCCTGTGGAATGAACCGGACTTACTAAAAACTACACTACTCTACGATTAGGTACACTGTCTATAAGTGTGTAGCAAGGTTTAGGTATATCCATTCTATAAATAAATAAATAACTTGTGTATATTGTAGCGTAATTAATAGTATTTCTATATATATTTTATATATACCTAGCGACACATCAAGTATTTTTGGCGCCGCTGCCGGGGACCCGGCTAAACGCTATATTTTTGTAAACTGTAAAAATATATAGTTTTTATTTTTAATTTTGTAAAAATATATTATTTTGTAATAGTATAAAATATAAAACTAAAAACCCAAAATATATATATTTATTTTTAAGATTTTTATTTATAAAATTAATAAATATTTTTATTTTAAGTTTTAAAAAAAATAAGTTTATTTTTATTTTATATAAATACGAACTGGGCCAGATTTAATCGAAGCCCAAAGTTAATTTTTTTTTAAATCAAACTGGGCCGAAACTGTTTCAGCCCAGTACCATTTGGATACTGTGCAACTCCGCGAACGCGGAGCAACAATGGCAAAAACCTCCGTGAACGCGGAGCAGTCTCTGACAGGAAACCTTAAACGCATTTATTACATAATTAGGGTTTTAATTATATTATTATTAATTAATTAGGGTTAATTAATTTAATAATTAATTTAGTTTTAATTTTAGTTTAAATTTGTAATATTTAAGTTTTAATTAGTTTTAATTATATAAAAATTAATACTTTTATAAAATAATAATATAAAAATTGTATTTTTATAAAAATTGTATTTTTAATACTTTAGTTTTATTTTTATATTTTGTATCTTTTTAATCGTTTAAATTAATAATTGTTATATTTATCATTCGTACTTAGTTTTAAGTTAGTATTTGCCGTAGTAAATTTTCATTTCTAGATTTTTAGACTTTGCCATAAAATCCCTTAAGTGCTTTTTCCTTAGAAATAAAATCTAGGCGCTTTAGAATTTTGCGACGCCATTTTAAAGTTTATAGATTTTAGTGCTTTTGAAGTAATTGTCATTTCCTGTTTAGAATTGCATTTTAAGTTTTAATACCTTTAGGCGCAACTTTTTAGATTTAGTTTTTAGACTTTTAAGTTTCGACGTTTTTTCTTTCTTATTTTTTATTTTTGACGTTTTTCGACGCGCTTTTTCTTTTTCATTTCTACGCTCTAGTTTTTAGGACTTAGAATTTTCTTTATTTTCTTTAAATTTCGTCGGAAAAATTATTGTAAGCAATTAAATTGATAGACATCCAAATTTTCTGGTTCGTAGTAATAGTTGGATTTGTTAGTGGCAAGTTGTGGACTTCCGATTTAAAGGGTCCTGGCTACCTGCTGCATCTTTTGGCTATTCGAAACGTGGGCAAAATCAGAAAAGTCTATTAATTTGATAACTTATATAATTTTTATCTTTTTAACTAATAGGATATTCAGTGAATGCACCGAGCAAAACGTTCACCACCTTTCGTATGTTCACCACCTGTAACTCGATCAAGGCATCTAGCAAATATTACTGCCATTGAATTTTTAAAATCATCATCTAGTCGAACAAGTACTTCAATTCAAATTTCTGATAATCCATTTTTTGAACCCGACTTCACAATTGAGAACCCGGAGGATATTCAGGGACAATTCCAAGATCCTGAACCATTAAACATTCCTCCTGAACCACAATTTATTCAAACGGAGTTTGTCGAAGAAGGAACCGTTAAATTAGAATCTTCTAGTGATTCGGATTCAACAAATTCAAATATGAAAGATCTAGAACCTCAAACTATGGAAGACCGAATGAGAGCCACACGTACAGGCCAAGGTCATGCCATTACTCAACCAGAAGTTAGACCACCAAATTTTGAAATCAAAGGACAAATCCTACACATGGTTACTAATCAATGTCAATTCGGTGGTACAGCAAAAGAAGATCCAAACGAACATCTTCGAACCTTTAATAGAATTTGTACTTTATTTAAAATCCGAGAAATTGAAGATGAAACGATCTATCTTATGTTGTTCCCTTGGACTTTAATTGGGGAAGCTAAAGATTGGTTAGAATCATTACCCGGAGGAGCAATTGATACATGGGATATCTTAGTGGAGAAATTTCTTCAAAGATTCTTTCCGGCATCTAAAGCCGTGAGACTTCAAGGAGAAATTGCCACATTCGAACAAAAGCCAAATGAAACGTTATTTGAAGCGTGGACAAGATTCGGAAAAATGTTGAGAGGATGTCCTCAACACGGTTTAGACACTTTTCAAATAGTTCAAATATTCTATAAAGGCGTTAATATCGCTTCAAGAAAGGACATAGACACAGCTGCCGGTGGTTCCATTATGAAGAAAATCGCAACTGAAGCTCACAAGATTATCGATAAAACAGCCTCCCACTCACATGAGTGGCACCAAGAGAAAGATATCTTACATTCATCTAAAGCGGCTAGAGCCGATTCTATCCATGACTTTGATTCCGTTTCCACAAAAATAGATGCTTTTGAAAGACGAATGGAAAAGATGACTAAAGATATTCACGTAATACAAATCAGTTGTGAGCAATGCGGTGGACCACACTTAACGAAAGACTGTAATATTGAGCAAACGATGGAACAACGTGAGAATGTTTCTTACATAAACCAAAGGCAGGGAAATAATTATCAATAGCCAAGGCAAAACCTAAACCGAAGTCAAAACATTCTTTATAATCCAAATGGACCCAACAATAACAATAATAATCAAAACAACACTTTTAATCAACAAAGGCCAGGCTTATATAAATAGACACAACAAACTGAAGTGAAAAAGTCAAATCTGGAAGAAATGGTATTAAAGTTAGTTGAATCTCAAAAACAATTTATTACATCTCAAACCCAAACAAATGAAAGGTTTGATCAGTCATTTAGAACTCAACAAACTTCCATTTTAAATCTAGAAAAACAAGTAGGTACTCTAGCGGGCCTAATGAGTGAAAGGAAACAAGGAAAGCTACCAAGTAATACTGAAGTAAATCTTCGTAATGAAAATTTTAACATGGTTTCAACGAATTCTGAAAAACCAGAAATAAAAGAGGAAAAGATTTCAGACGATGAAGAAATCACACCACCACCAGGTTTTGAAAAACCAATGTATGCACCATACAAACCACCTATTTCGTTTCCAATAAAAGTTGAAAATGAGCAAGAAATAGGTAATAAAGTTTGTGTTGGTGATACCTCAAAAAGGAAAAGGAAGAGTAAGCAAGAACAACAAACTAAAGCCGTAAAAATAGAACCATTGAATACTATTCCACCGAAATTTCCAGCTAAGTCGGGTGATCCTGGTGAATTTATTGTTCCTTGTTTACTTAGTGATTATGTCATGTATAATGCACTAGCAGATCTAGGTGCAAGTGTGAGTATTATGCCTCTTTCATTATATAAGAAGTTAGATATAGGTGGGTTAAGTCCAACAAAAATGAGTGTTCGATTCTTTGACCAAACCATTAGACACCCAGTTGGAATTGCTGATAACCTACCCATTCAAGTAGGTAATTTAACATTTTTAGTCGAATTTGTTGTCATAGACATAGAAGAGGACTCAAACTTTCCTCTACTTTTAGGTCGACCATTCTTAGCGTCCACCAAGGCATTAATTGATGTAAGAGAAGGTAGAATGACAATTAATGACGGTGAAAAATCTATCACCTTTGTGAGTCGAAAGTCTAGATCACCACCAACCAAAACCGTTGAACCAATAACTCCAACGGTAGTACTTAACAATGTTAAAACGCCTAAGTGTGGGGAAGATAAAGTAACACCTAATGATGACCAGATAACAAAGAACCCCATTATTGATACAAAATTAAATGACCTCGTTATTAACAGTTCAATGAAAAAGCTTTATAAATGGGTTCACGATGCTAGGATTAAGGGAAACTTTAAGTTATGTAACCGATTAGTATCCAATCTGTCATCGAAAGAAAAAGAGAAATTAGTTGATTTGTGAAAATTACAAAAGAAACCGACCAATGGATTAAAGCAAAAATCACAGATATGCAAGTTAATGATGGTCTGATGACAGTTGATGATGAAGTTAATCATGATTTCAACACCACAGCTAACTAAGTATGGGGAGATTCAAAAGTTTTAAAGATAATTTCATGCTATCTAGAAGTTAGATATTATGTTTTCGTGTAGTTCCGAGAATGGAATCCGATTGGTCTTTTCTACTAGTAGACCCTAAAGAACTAGTCCTCTTCCCCCATTCTGAATTTTTTGTTTTTAGGTTTTACAAGATGAAGCATGCATTTGATATTAGCCATGATTTAATAAGCTTCAAAGGTAAGTTTTTATTTATTTTATGCTTTTAACCTTTTGTTTTTAAATGCTAAATTGTCGCTATAAAGTATTAAATTGATATTCATTTAAAAATAGGTATAATAAACCGAAATTACTAATATCAATACAAAAATTTAATCCATCACTGCAAAATTTACCGTTTATTCATAAGATATAAATATCTTTAATCAATCAACTCAAAATATTTCAAAAATTCGTCAGGAGTAAAACTAGGTAATATAGCCGAAATTACTTTAAAGGGACGTATATTTTTGTTAATATTTGATTGTTTAAAGTGGGATAAAAGACCAAAAAGATTTTTATTTTTTATTTTTCCTTCTTTTTATAATTAATATATAACTATTTTATTTTAATATTTTATTATAGTATTTTAAAATTTATAAAATTAATGTATAAAAATATTAATAATATTTAAATTTTATTAATATGCATTTTAAAATTTAAATTTTGTGTGAATTTAAAAAAAAACAAAATTTACTTTATTTCATTAAGTTAAAAATATGATTTCTAAAATTCGTCGTGAGTTAAACATTAGGTCTTGAACCGAAATTGCTTTACCCGAGGGAGGGGCGAAAAATTTTGTTATCATTATTTTTGATCTTATTAATTTAAAGTATGCCAAAAAAATTAAAAAATCCAAAAATATTTGCTTTTAAAATAATCGCTTTAAAACAAAATTTTTTAAATTTTTGTTGAAGGACGTACTAGGTGAACGTACCGAAACTACCTCACCCTATAAAGAAAACAAAATTTTAAAAAATTATTAATCATTTTTATTGTTTTAATAAGTATAGGTTTTATAAAAAAAAATATATATATATACTGCTCCGCGATAGCGGAGCTGTGAGGGTATATCTCTCCGCGATCGCGGAGAGACCAATTTCCAGACCAAAAATACTGGTCGACAGCAGAACTCTCATTCATCCCCATTTTATTTTTTTGCTGCGAAAATACCCGAAAAATACACACATAAATCACGATTTTACACCGTTTTTCACCAAATTTCTCACTAAAAATACGATGAGGAGATATCTACCAAGGTGTTTTTGAAGGAAAAGGGTAAATTTCTACACACTACACTCTTTAATTCGGATTTATAGTGTTCTTGAACATATTTTTACCTAATTTGATTTTGATGATTTCTAGCTTGTTTATAGTTAAATTATTTGTATATTATGATTGTATAGCCTAGATTGATGCTATTTGTCATGATTTGAAGCCTTAAACTTCAAAATTTTTAGAAATCTAGGGTTAGTATGTGACGGCCTAGAAATTTCCGACTAAATTTGAACATAATCTTTGAATGATACGGACACGATAAGCAAAGTCTGTAATGTTGAGTCTTGAAAATTCTGGAAACTATGTTCATGTATTCAAATTACCCTTTGACCAATCCTGATGATTCACGAACAATTATGTGAAAATAAATATATATAGATATATAAATGAATACTGTACACAATTAATACTATATGAATGTAGTAATATAAATATAGATATATAAATATTAAATATTCAAATATGTTATTTATAGTAAAAGTATAAGTATTACAAAATTTATAAAAAGGTAATATTATAATATTAAACTAAATTACAAGTTAAGACACAGTTATTATATTACATTATTTCTTAATACTAATACCAACATTATTAACTTAATATCTAGTAAATATATATATATATATATATATATATATATATATATATATATATATATATATATATATATATATATATATATATATATATATATATATATACATATACATATATATGAAATCGATATGTATATTATTATCATTTTATTTTGATTATTATTATTAAACTTATTAAAATTTCCATTCTTACTTATTTATTATTATTATTACTATTATTGTTATTATTATTAGAATTATGGATATCATTATCATTATTATTAATTTTATTATTATTATTATTATATATATATGTATATATATATATATATATATATATATATATATATATATATATATATATATATATTATTGATATTATTATTGGTACATGAGTATATTTAGTAATAGAGATAAAAAAATCAGATACATACTCATATACATATACAGAATACGATTATATATAAACAAATACAGATACAGATTTATATTAATATAAATACGGTATGTACATATACTAATAAAGATAAATTCGTAATTATAATTAAAAGATCAAATTCAGTTCTAGTTACCATCAAGCTGTAATTCCTGTCTCCTTAATTGATAATTATACTAATCAATTGTACAAGCAAGTTGAATTTATAAATTGTCTTTATTCCAATTTTCCTGAGCGAATATTGAGTTGTCGACCCAATTATAACTATAAAACAAACATAATCGAATCTTACTGCTTTATTAGGTATTAATTATCATATTATATATGTACAATTGCTGAAATCGTGAGCCAAAAACACAAAAATCAACAGCATACACCTCGTCTGCTCTATGATTGTGTCATTTAATCAATACTTCAATTCGAATGTCAATTCAAAATCTATTAATGGAGTTTTATTAGAAATCTTTTATTTAATCTATCTGTAATGTTTCACGTCCTAATTCTTTAAACCGACTACGAATTTTAGAAGTCAAAGTTGATTTTAAAAAGTCAATTAATATGTTCTTGGTAAAAATTCGCAAATTCTGTTATGTTTAAAGTTAATTATACAATCCAAAAAGTCTCTAGGAGTTACTTAGGACCTAATTCATGAAGAAACCCAAAGCTAAAAACCTCTGAAATTTAAAAATCACTTAATGAGTTCATCGCGTTTTGTTCTAATACAGCTAGATTTTTAAATTTCTGTTTGAAATCAATTCAATTGTTTACTGAAAGACGTTTCTGTTTAAACCTCTTTATATGATGTAGCTGTTATGATTTTATTTTGGTTAATGATCGATTGGGTTGTAGGAAATGAAGATGAATCAGTTTGATATATAGGTTATATTGTTTAAAACGGGTATTAAAACAGAAAACTAAGCAGCAGAGCAATGGTTTGTTAGAGTGTCGGGTTAACGTGAGGTCAGAGGTTCGAGTCCCTGGGGAGGCAGCCTATTTTTTTTTTAGGATTCATTCTTTGGAGGTAGTTCACTTTTTATTAAGTTTTATTATTATTATTATTATTTTCATTATTATTTTCATTATTATTATTGTTATTATTATTAATCTTATAATTATTAATATTGTTAATTACCATTTATTATTAGTATTATAATTATTGTAATTATAATTAATATTGTTATTATTAATTAGTATCAATTCTAAGTATTATAATTTAGTATTATTATTATTATTATTGTTACTAATATTAACATAATTAATATTATTATTATGTTAATATATTACTAATTTTATCATTTTAGGTATCATTACTAAAATTATGATGATTGTTATTATTATTATTATTGTTAGTATTATAATTATTGTTAATAATATCATATTTATATTTATAAGTATTGAAAATGTTGTTAACATTAGTATTTCTATAAGTATTATTAACATTATTATTAATCTTACCATTCAAGTATGATTATTATTATGACTATGCTTATTAATGTTATCATTATTTTTAATTAATATTAGTATTGGTATCATTTATAAACATTTGTATTATTAATCTATTTATAACTAATATTATTATTTTATTAAACTTTTTGTTTTATTAAAAACTACTTTTATAATCATTAATATAAGATTTATCAGTAAAACTATCATTTATATTATTATTAATAAGATCATTAATATTATTATCATTATTATTAATACTAGTATTATCATTATCACTATTAATATTATTCTAGTATTAATATAATGACTATTTTAACAAATAAATGAAATATATACATATAAAATATCTGATACATATAACATAACAAAGGTTATATTTTTATATAGTAACAATAAGATACATAAATTACTAATATAAAAATTATATCATTAACACTAATATATATATATATATATATATATATATATATATATATATATATATATATATATATATATATATATATATATATATATA
This sequence comes from Rutidosis leptorrhynchoides, assembly GCF_046630445.1. Lineage (NCBI taxonomy): Eukaryota > Viridiplantae > Streptophyta > Magnoliopsida > Asterales > Asteraceae > Rutidosis > Rutidosis leptorrhynchoides. Next base: position 456,195,209 of record NC_092336.1, on the reverse strand, counting down.
TATATATATATATATATATATATATATATATATATATATATATATATAATTGTTCGATTACAAGAATATGTATTAATGAATATACAAATGATATAGGTTCGTGAATCCAAGGCCAACCCTGCATTGTTCAATGTCGTTATATGTATTTTTACTACAAAATACATTTTGTGAGTTTCATTACTCCCTTTTTATATATGTTTTTGGGCTGAGAATACATGCGCTGTTTTATAAATGTTTTACGAAATAGGCACAAGTACTAAAACTAATTCTATTTGGGTTTAAACCAGAAATATACCCTTAGCCTGGTAACATTAAACTACTTGTCTATGTACGGTAGGCGCGAATCCTAAAGATAGATCTATTGGGCCTGACAAACCCCATCCTGACTATGGGATGCTTTAGTACTTCGAGGTTATTTTAAACACACCTGATCTGGTGTACTTCAGAGGGTAAACCATGAACGTTAAGGCTTGTTACCGGGTGCTTACAGATTATAGAATACTTTTATACACTTGCGAGTGTACATATATTTATAAACGGAAATCTTGTGGTCTATTAATATTACTGAAATCATTATTTATGATAAATCTATGAACTCGCCAACCTTTTGGTTGACACTTTTAAGCATGTTTATTCTCAGGTACAAATTAAGTCTTCCGCTGTGCATTTGCTCGTTTGAAAGATATTACTTGAAGTCATTCATGGCATATTTAGGTCGGTACCTCGCAATGGAACCAAATGTTGAAGACTTCGTCCAGGTGGATTAGGACGGGCCTTGACAGTTGGTATCAGAGCAGAGGTCTTAGTGAACCAGGTCTTGCATTAGTGCATCTAACTGATAGTTGTTATGATGCGTTAGTAAGTCTGGACTTCGACCATGTCTGCATGTCAAAAGTTTTGCTTATCATTTCGTGTCGAAAATTTCCAGCTTATCATTCTTAAGTCTAGACACGTCCTATTGCATTTACTGCATAGAGAGTGTATAGGTAAATTCATATCTTAGCATATCTGTTATTTTAACTTTGCCTGATAACTCCCGAAAGTTCTGCCGTAATCTACGAGATCTTCTGTACTACATAAAGGTATTCTATGTAATTAGAATATCATTCCATATCCGAAAATCATTTCATACCAAAAAATCCTTTGTCTAACCTTGTAAGATGAATTCTGCAACCAGTTCAAGTTCCTCGGATTTCGACAGCTATTCCGATATGATTTTCCACACGAGCTCTGAAAATAGTGCAACCGGAATGGACCAACCGATTAGTCATTTTCAATTCTGGATGAATTGGGGATGGATTCGTGATCTACTTAATCATTGGAGACAAAAAGAATGTGATCCCTTTCACCCACCAAATTACTCACTTGGCGAAGAACCTGAAGCACTTACCGGCGAACCAGATCGAAACACCATTTTCACCCTCATTTCCTGAATATCTCGCCACGATTATATTCTATCTAAGATTCTAAATTCTATTTATCCATTCGTTTCGACCGACAATCATCCCAGAATAATAGAAGAAGTAAATAAGCTTCGCGCCCGAGTAATCAATCTGGAGAATATGGTGCACAACTTACAATCACCAGCAGCATCACGGGCACCAACTATACCACCAATATCAACATCTGTACCACCAACGACAACATCCGCATCACACGCCTCAACATCACAATCTATACCTCGAACTTAATCTTCGTTCTACATCCTGTTCTACATCGATTATCTTCGTTCTACGTAACGTTCTTCATCACATATCTTCGTTATAAATGACAAATATGTAATCTCTAATGTTTTAGAGATTATGTATTCAAGTTCCAACGGTAAATCAAATGAGATTAATATCATATTGACTCATTAAATCCATGATTACATCTGAAGAAAATATATATGTATGTATATTTTCATAAAGATTGTAATTAAAAATTCTTTTGTACAAACTGTTAATGAAGAGAATATTTTAACGGGTAGGTAATACCCAAGGAATATTTAGATTTCACATTAATAAGTTACACTGTACATTCTTCAAATCTGATTCAACAGTCATTTACTATCTTAGTTACATCCACAGATATACGAATTTGTTCACCGCAAAATAACCATTTTCATTCAATTTCATATTTAGATTTTGACTTATCAGAATCCAACAAGTGGCATAACGAAGAAAACATTGGACAAAATAAAATTTGTTAGAAACAAACAAATTAACTATGAGAAGAATTTTGTTAAGAATCCACGCTAACTGTTCCTAGTTAACTGTTCCTAGCTAACTGATTACATTTTATTTATCACAAGTTATTTATCGCAAGTTATATTCTCGCAATTTTATTTATCGTCATTTAATCTCTGTTATTTATTTTACACACTTTAAATATCGGGACACATATACAAGGTTTTGACATATCATATCGACGCATCTATATATATTATTTGGAATAACCATAGACACTCTATATGCGGTAATGCTCGAGTTAGCTATACAGGGTTGAGGTTGATTCTCAAATAATATATATACTTTGAGTTGTGATTGAGTCTGAGACATGTATACAATGGGTCACGATACGTATTAATTAATTCGAATATTATATATTAAAATATATATGAATTATTGAATTTCTAACTGTGGACTACTAACTATGGACTACTAACATTGGACAATTAAAATGAATTAAAATATTGATTATAATATATGAAACTAAACATTTCTTCAAGTTTGCCACTTGATTACATCCTTTGTAAGTTGATTTCATCTTAAACATCCTTTGTATCTTGATAATTACAATCAACATTCAATCATCTTAAAACAAATCTTCTCAGAACACCTCGAATTGATAACCACTGATTCTGATATGGTAACATTAAATGCAGAGGAAACAGCAAAATTGTAGATGGTCTTAATGGCCAAAAGTTTGACTATAAAGAATGGAGTGTTAGGAACGCTCGATAGGAAATTTGGTACTGAAAAACGGAGTGAGCAAACCATGAAGGAGACCAAGGACAAACACAAGGACCATACCCAATATTCAAAGAATCCAGGTTATTTTGGATCCGATGAAACCTTCAACGAATATCTTGCTCCTTACTCATATTAAAATCTTGCGGAAAATCTTTTCCATCAATCTTCGAACTTAGAAATTCCAAAATATCATCATAAATATCTTCGATATTCCTGAGGATATTTTCATAAATATTCATGTCCGAAATTATATACCTCTTCGTGCTTTCTGTATTTCATTATATTGGAAACTTCTGTATAAATTATGAATGAATTCTGGAGAAATGATAAGAATTTGAGCATGAGTTAGTATAATATAATGACACTTGGCCAACGTGATTATATTACAGTAAGTCATGCTGAATTTCTAATGGAACGTGATAAAGGATCACAGATCATACCTTTATCATGAACCATGTTACATAACTCTTTCATTCTAATCAACCACTGAAAATATCAAGAAAATATATTCTTGATAGTTCCATCCTCAGGGATTCTAGTAAATTGACAAATCAAATCGTGCTATTACATTCCTTCTTACTTAGAACATCAAGATCATTCAAAACTCCATACTTACGAATTCTGGACCATTACTCGCTTTAATAAAGGTCGAGAAGAGAATAAAAAGGGAAAGAGCTCTGAAATATAAGGGAAGATATAAAGCCCAACAACAACACGGAAATTACAAACCGTGTACATTAATACGAATAGCAATATAAAGAAATGGGAGTATGATGAACACGATAACCCCAATAGCATAGTAGAAGTAAACAGATTTCTCGGGTGGTAGTTGAAATAGAAGAATGACAGATACATGAGTTAGGAAAATATCAAGGATTAGAACGGGACTAAGCATTTTCACATTCTTTTGAATGTATGAACTGAGGAAGAAAGTATAGAAATGGTGCGGATAATGAAAAAGAAGATTTTAATTTATAATGAAAACATCAGACGTAGCAATCAAGACAGATGACCGCATTTAATTAAAGAGATCCTAATTTCCTTAAATCCTGAAGAATCAGATCTTATGGATTTCCAAGATTTTCTCTAAATCCCTTGAATTTCGGAAGTCAATCGTGACTATGTCCCCGGTTAAGACAAATCTGCATTTATACCTTTCGCTCTTTTGTGATAGCTTCACTTATACTCTTCGCGTAATCGAATTGTTTTATCTATATTATTCAATGATGATAAAACTCTATTTATCAACTCACATTCGTCATGAAAACATTTTTCTTGTTAGCCATGACCACCTCACCCAAATTTCGGGACAAAATTTCTTTAACGGGTAGGTACTGTGACGACCTGGAAATTTCTGACTAAATTTAAACATAATCTTTGAATGATACGGACACGATAAGCAAAGTCTGTAATGTTAAGTCTTGAAAATTCTGGAAACTATGTTCATGTATTCAAATTACCCTTTGACCACTCCAGACGATTCACGAACAATTATGTGAAAATAAATATATATAGATATATAAATGAATACTGTACACAATTAATACTATATGAATGTAGTAATATAAATATAGATATATAAATATTAAATATTAAAATATGTTATTTATAGTAAAAGTATAAGTATTACAAAATTTATAAAAAGGTAATATTATAATATTAAACTAAATTACAAGTTAAGACACGGTTATTATATTACATTATTTCTTAATACTAATACCAACATTATTAACTTAATATCTAGTAAATATATATATATATATATATATATATATATATATATATATATATATATATATATATATATATATATATATATATATATATATATATATATATATATATATATATATATATATATGAAATCGATATGTATATTATTATCATTTTATTTTGATTATTATTATTAAACTTATTAAAATTTCCATTCTTACTTATTTATTATTATTATTACTATTATTGTTATTATTATTAGAATTATGGATATCATTATCATTATTATTAATTTTATTATTATTATTATATATATATGTATATATATATTATTGATATTATTATTGGTACATGAGTATATTTAGTAATAGAGATAAAAAAAATCAGATACATACTCATATACATATACAGAATACGATTATATATAAACAAATACAGATACAGATTTATATTAATATAAATACGGTATGTACATATACTAATAAAGATAAATTCGTAATTATAATTAAAAGATCAAATTCAGTTCTAGTTACCATCAAGCTGTAATTCCTGTCTCCTTAATTGATAATTATACTAATCAATTGTACAAGCAAGTTGAATTTATAAATTGTCTTTATTCCAATTTTCCTGAGCGAATATTGAGTTGTCGACCCAATTATAACTATAAAACAAACATAATCGAATCTTACTGCTTTATTAGGTTTTAATTATCATATTATATATGTACAATTGCTGAAATCGTGAGCCAAAAACACAAAAATCAACAGCATACACCTCGTCTGCTCTGTGATTGTGTCATTTAATCAATACTTCAATTCGAATGTCAATTCAAAATCTATTAATGGAGTTTTATTAGAAATCTGTTATTTAATCTATCTGTAATGTTTCACGTCCTAATTCTTTAAATCGACTACGAATTTTAGAAGTCAAAGTTGATTTTAAAAAGTCAATTAATATGTTCTTGGTAAAAATTCGCAAATTCTGTTATGTTTTAAGTTAATTATACAATCCAGAAAGTCTCTAGGAGTTACTTAGGACCTAATTCATGAAGAAACCCAAAGCTAAAAACCTCTAAAATTTAAAAATCATTTAATGAGTTCATCGTGTTTTGTTCTAATACAGCTAGATTTTTCAATTTCTGTTTGAAATCAATTCAATTGTTTACTGAAAGACGTTTCTGTTTAAACCTCTTTATATGATGTAGCTGTTATGATTTTATTTTGGTTAATGATCGATTGGGTTGTAGGAGATGAAGATGAATCAGTTTGATATATAGGTTATATTGTTTAAAACGGGTATTAAAACAGAAAACTAAGTAGCAGAGCAATGGTTTGTTAGAGTGTCGGGTTAACGTGAGGTCAGAGGTTCGAGTCCCTGGGGAGGCAGCGTATTTTTTTTTAGGATTCATTCTTTGGAGGTAGTTCACTTTTTATTAAGTTTTATTATTATTATTATTATTATTTTCATTATTATTTTCATTATTATTATTGTTATTATTATTAATCTTATAATTATTAATATTGTTAATTACCATTTATTATTAGTATTATAATTATTGTAATTATAATTAATATTGTTATTATTAATTAGTATCAATTCTAAGTATTATAATTTAGTATTATTATTATTATTGTTACTAATATTAACATAAGTAATATTATTATTATGTTAATATATTACTAATTTTATCATTTTAGGTATCATTACTAAAATTATGATGATTGTTATTCTTATTATTATTGTTAGTATTATAATTATTGTTAATAATATCATATTTATATTTATAAGTATTGAAAATGTTGTTAACATTAGTATTTCTATAAGTATTATTAACATTAGTATTAATCTTACCATTCAAGTATGATTATTATTATGACTATGCTTATTAATGTTATCATTATTTTTAATTAATATTAGTATTGGTATCATTTATAAACATTTGTATTATTAATCTATTTATAACTAATATTATTATTTTATTAAACTTTTTGTTTTATTAAAAACTACTTTTATAATCATTAATATAAGATTTATCAGTAAAACTATCATTTATATTATTATTAATAAGATCATTAATATTATTATCATTATTATTAATACTAGTATTATCATATCACTATTAATATTATTCTAGTATTAATATAATGACTATTTTAATAAATAAATGAAATATATACATATAAAATATCTGATACATATAACATAACAAAGGTTATATTTTTATATAGTAACAATAAGATACATAAATTACTAATATAAAAATTATATCATTAATACTAATATATATATATATATATATATATATATATATATATATATATATATATATATGTATATATATATATATATATATATATATATATATATATATATATATATATATATATAATTGTTCGATTACAAGAATATGCATTAATGAATATACAAATGATATAGGTTCGTGAATCCGAGGCCAACCCTGCATTGTTCAATGTCGTTATATGTATTTTTACTACAAAATACATTTTGTGAGTTTCATTACTCCCTTTTTATATATGTTTTTGGGCTGAGACTACATGCGCTGTTTTATAAATGTTTTACGAAATAGGCACAAGTACTAAAACTAATTCTATGTGGGTTTAAACCAGAAATATACCCTTAGCCTGGTAACATTAAACTACTTGTCTATGTACGGTAGGCGCGAATCCTAAAGATAGATCTATTGGGCCTGACAAACCCCATCCTGACTATGGGATGCTTTAGTACTTCGAGGTTATTTTAAACACACCTGATCTGGTGTACTTCAGAGGGTAAACCATGAACGTTAAGGCTTGTTACCGGGTGCCTACAGATTATAGAATACTTTTATACACTTGCGAGTGTACATATATTTATAAACGGAAATCTTGTGGTCTATTACTATTACTGAAATCATTATTTATGATAAATCTATGAACTCGCCAACCTTTTGGTTGACACTTTTAAGCATGTTTATTCTCAGGTACAAATTAAGTCTTCCGCTGTGCATTTGCTCATTTGAAAGATATTACTTGAAGTCATTCATGGCATATTTAGGTCGGTACCTCGCAATGGAAGCAAATGTTGAAGACTTCGTCCAGGTGGATTATGACGGGCCTTGACATAGTGTTCTTGAGCAATTTGGGGCTTTTTGATATAAAGGGGTTATGGCCGATTTTTGTTGTGAATTTATGCTAAATTAAGTAGTGTAACATGTTTAGGTTACTAACTGATCCAAACTTTGATCCTAAACATGATTTTTGAGCAAGATTGTTGACTTTTTAAGTCAAAAATGCATGAATTTGATATGAATGTCATTTGGAACTCGTTTAATTGCTATAATGATTAATTTTGACATGTTTTAAAAGATGAATGCTTATGAACATTATATACATTTTCATATATGCTTATTTGAAAAAATGTAGAATTATTAAAAATATGAAAATGTGTATAAGTTTAATATTGTTTAAACATGTCATTGTAATTATTTTGATTTATGATTTTGCTAACACTAACGCATATTTAGATGCACAAATATTGTGTTTAATGTGTTTTGCAGACTGAAAGGGGTGAATCCTCATCCGCAGCTATAACAACCCTCACTTTTCGACTTCCGATTTTACTAAAATACCTAGAGTTGTTATATACGAATAAATTTAACGTTGACCGAATAAACGTACGCTTAAAATAAATAATATAATTATAAATATTATAAATAAGATTATGATATATAATATAACATAATTACATCAATGAATATATATATAATATTTATATTACTTTTGTTATTTAGTTAATAGAATATATAATTAACTAAATAATACATAATATTATAACATTTATAAAACTAATAAAAACTATAAATTAATAATCATAAATTTTAATTTTTATAAAAGCTAAATATAATAATAATTTTTATATAAAATTCGTATTTAATAATTAAACAAATATAGAAATAAAATGTTAAATGTTCTTAGAAATATATTAAACAAATTTTTTTTTTTAGAATTTTATACAAAAAAAAATCAAAACTATATCTACTTTTAATAAATAAATACAAAAATACAAACTACTTTTTCTTTTAAGATTTACTTTTAATAAAAATACAAACTACTTTTCTTTTAAGATTTACTTTTAATAAAAATACAAACTACTTTTTCTTATTTTAACTTTTAAGATTTACTTTTAATAAAAATACAAACTACTTTTTCTTATTTTAACTTTTAAGATTTACTTTTAATAAAAATACAAACTACTTTTTCTTATTTTAACTTTTAAGATTTACTTTTAATAAAAATACAAACTACTTTTTCTTATTTTAACTTTTAAGATTTACTTTTAATAAAAATACAAACTACTTTTTCTTATTTTAACTTTTAAGATTTTACTTTTAATAAAAATACAAAATACTTTTTCTTATTTTAACTTTTATGATTTTACTTTTAATAAAAATACAAACTACTTTTTCTTATTTTAACTTTTAAGATTTACTTTTAATAAAAATACAAAATACTTTTTCTTATTTTAACTTTTAAGATTTTACTTTTAATAAAAATACAAACTACTTTTTCTTATTTTAACTTTTAAGATTTTACTTTTAATAAAAATACAAACTACTTTTTCTTATTTTAACTTTTAAAATTTACTTTTAATAAAAATACAAAATACTTTTTCTTATTTTAACTTTTAAGATTTTACTTTTAATAAAAATACAAACTACTTTTTCTTATTTTAACTTTTAAGATTTACTTTTAATAAAAATACAAAATAATTTTTCTTATTTTAACTTTTAAGATTTACTTATTTTATTTTAATTTTTTTTTACCTAACATTTTCAACTATAAATACCACATACATTTCTCATTTCAAACTTACACCTTAATCTCTCATTTCTCTCTTAAAGAACTACTTCTAGTTGATATCTCGGTCACTTACTTGCTTTACTTTCCTTTCTTGCGTGGAATACTTCAACTGCTATTTAAGGTGAGTTTCATTTGCTCCCTTTTATATATTTTTGGGACTGAGAATACATGCGCTGTTTTTATAAATGTTTTACGAAATAGGCACAAGTACTAAAACTAATTCTACGTGGGTTTAAACCAGAAATATACCCTTAGCTTGGTAACATTAAACTACTTGTCTATGTACGGTAGGCGCGAATCCTAAAGATAGATCTATTGGGCCTGACAAACCCCATCCTGACTATGGGATGCTTTAGTACTTCGAGGTTATTTTAAACACACCTGATCTGGTGTACTTCAGAGGGTAAAACATGAACGTTAAGGCTTGTTACCGGGTGCCTACAACTTATAGAATGCTTTTATACACTTGCTAGTGTACGGATATTTATGAAACTGAAATCTTGTGGCCTATTATTATAACGGAAATGATTGATTTTGATAAACTAATGAACTCACCAACCTTTTTGGTTGACACTTTAAGCATGTTTTGTCTCAGGTGACGAATAAGATGATTGCCATGATTGCTACCTGATGAATTGAATGCTGCTACATGGAGTCTTCATTTCATTACATTTACTTTGCATTAAGACTATTATTATTATTTCAGTTTAAATTTGATGTAAAACTTTTAATGCTTCCGCTGTTTTATTAATAAATATTTTATTCAAAACGTCTCATATAGAGTCGTTCTCGTTTATACAACTGTGATTTGATATAATTAGTCACAAATACCCTAGGCCCTAATTTGAGGGTGTGACAGATTGGTATCAGAGCAGGTTGTTGTAGAGAACCAGGATTGCATTTTATGTGTGCCTTATACAATTAGGTACCTTAGCAATGTAGGACTACAACTTTCCTTGACCATAGTGCCTTTAATTGTTGCCTTTAATTGATAAATGCTACACTATACCTTAGAAACTATACTTAAATCTTAAGATTATAACATACACGATAATGTGAAATTACTCGAACGTCAACGCTACTTAAGGCCTAGGGTGATCCTTGGTACCACTATGGGACGCTTGTGGATTTCGAATGCCAAACTTAGATTTTGGTCGAGAATTCCTGGGCCAACCGGTAACAATTGATCATTCAAGTGACTCGGCGGTGGCATAGATGTTTGGGTATGGTGCACAATATCAAACCTGACTATAGTGATCATACAACACTTAGTCACTTACGCACTTAATAAGTGGTGAACTTATTAAGAACAACTCACTTAGTCATCTATCCTGGTTTTGTGTATTACATATGTATTACATGAAATATTATCCAAGATTTTTGAAACTCCTATAATTCATACTCAAACGTATATAACTCCCTGTTATATCACGAACCTATATGCCTTATGCCTTTATGCATCGGTTTGCGAACCGGTAAATGTCATTGGGTTATCACAGTATACGAATTGAAAGTCTTTAATCGAAAGATTATTAGATTACATACTTATCATTTTATAATCTCGACACGTCATACTGCCATTATTGGAGTATAGACAAATCATATCTTAGCATATCTATTCCCAATAGACCTTGTCTAACACTTTTCCTAAATTTCCTCCGTAAATTACGGAAATCTTTCTGCTATATATACGTATTCAAGGAGACGAATATATCATTCAATATTCAACACCCATTTCATATCAAACCCTATTCCAAACACATAATATGGATTTCTCACCTAATTCCTCAAGTTCTTCTAGCTCCAAAGATAGCGTGACAGGAGCACACCCACCGATCAATTACCGTGATTTCTTTAGAAAATGGGGATGGGTTCGCGAAATACTCACCCTATGGAGAAATGAAGAAGGTACTCCTTATCACGAGCCAAACTTACCACCAAACGTCGGAGTACTCGATTCGCTTACCGGCGAACCTGTTCGCAATACCGTTTTCACTCTTTTCGCAAGGATTTTCCGCCTCGAAGGTCGACTCGATGTAACCAACGACAATATTCGTCCTCTACTCCCGAATTCTAACCAGAAAGGGTTATTAGAAGAAGTTAGAAGACTTCGAACTAAATATCAAGAATTGACAAACCTTACAGAGGAATGGGTAGAACAAATCCATAGACTCGAGCTTAAAGTAGAAACCCTGGAGGAAATAGTGCGCGATTTGGTAGCTAGGCTCACACTTACTAACCAAGTACCACAAGCAGCACCAACAGCAGCACCAGCAGCAGCACCAGCACCACCAGTACTATCAGCATCACCACCAACAGCATCAGCTTCACCAACAACAACATCAGCATCCCACGTCTCAACATCATAATCGGTACCTCAAACATCGACATCATACGCCCATAGATACTAAGAAATAGTAGTAATAATGAGTTAAGATGTATTGACTCATTCTTCCTGAAGAATTATATATGTATACTTTATATATATATGGTTTGGAACAATAATAAATCTTTTCGTACTAAACTATTACGTGTGAATCTTAACTAGTATGTACTACTTGGTTAATTCATATCACTAATACGCTATGATGTACATCCTTCGTTAATGACTTAACAATCATTAATCACTGTTTCAGTACAATAAACTCCATTTCATAATAAACTAAGTGTATTATTCAAATGCATGTGTGATTTTACACTCCTATTTTTCGATGTACTCGAAAATTTCTCGAAAACATCATTTGTGCCTTATGAATTTCACAAGAAATCCACGAGCATCAACATCATTTACTGAGGTATATTAATAACAATGAACGATGAAGTATTGATTCATAACTTCATTAAAGAAATATTCCGCGACGATTATGTAATCTCTAAAGTTTTGGAGATTATTTATTCTCGTTTCAACTGTAAATCAAATGAGTTTAATATTATATTAACTTATTAAATCCATAATTACATCTGAAGAAAATATATATGTATGTATATTTTCATAAAGATTGTATTTAAAAATTCTTTTGTACAAACTGTTGATTGTGAAAATATTTTAACGGGTAGGTAATACCCAAGAAATATCTAACATTCACATTAATATATTACATTGTACATTCTTCAAAATCCTTGAAAACATATCGGATTGATAATCAATGATTCAGATCAGTTAACCTTGAGAATGCTGATGAAGCAGCAAAAGCTGTAGATGGCCTTAATGACCAGAAGCTTGATAATAAAGAATTGTGTGTTGGAAAAGCTCAAAAGAATATCTGGTATTGAAAGACGGATTGAGCAAAACATGAAGGAGACCAAGGACAAATCCCAAGGACTAAACCTATAACCAAAGAATCTAGATGATTCGATTTCTGAAGGAAATCACAGAAGATCTTTTTACGCATTCTAAATCCTTACAGAAGAATTTCTTCATTATCCATCGATTTTAGAAATTCTAAAATATCATCATATCTTTCGTTATAAATATCCTCGATATTTCTAAAGATATCTTCATAACGATTCTTGTCCGCAATTAATTATCTCTTTGCAATATCTTTATTACATCATAAAGGAAAACTGTTTAAGTTTCTATATTCCGTAAAATTTAAATTCAAATTTTGAATGATTTGAAGTAGTGTTGAGAATTGAAGCATGAGTTAGTATAATATAATGACGTCAGGCCAACATGATTATATTACAGTAAGTCAGGCTAAATTTTTAATGAAAGATGATGATTCATAGACTTTATAATCATCATTTGCCATGTTACACGACTCTTACATTCTACTTAATCTCTGAACATATCAAGAAAATATATTCTTGATAGTTCTATCCTCAGTAATTCTGGTAATTTACCAAATCAAATCGTGATATTACGCTTAGAACAGTAGGTCCATTCGAAACTTCATACCTACAAATTCTGGACCATTACTCGCTTTACTTAGAGTCGAGAGGAGAATAAAAAGGCAAAGAGCTCCGACATATAAGGGAAAATATGTAGCCCGATAACAATACCGAAATTACAAACCGTGTATATCAATACGTATTGCAACGTAAAGACATGGGAGAATTAAAAACACTATAACCCCAAGGTAATAGTAGAAGAAAACAAATTCCTCTAGTGGTAAATGAAAAAGAAGAATGACTGAAATGATAGTCAGAAAAATATCCAGGATAAGAACTGGATGGAGCATTCTCACAATCTTTGGAAGTATGAATTGAGGAAGAAAGTATAGAAGTGGTGAAGATAATGAAAAGGAAGAAGCTAATTTATAGCAAAATTCCAAACACAGCAATTGAAGCAATTCACCTCATTTAATCAAAGAAAATTTCAAATTCCTTAATTACCGGAGAATCAAATCTTATGGATTACGAAGATTTCCTTTAATCCCTTGAATTCCGACAATCAATCGTGACTACGTCAAAAGTTAAGGCGAACATTTAATTTCTCATTCACTCTTTTACAATAGCTTCGTTTATACGCTTCCTATAATCAAATCGTTTTATCCATATTATTCGGTAGTGATAAAACTTTATTTTTTCAACTTATATTCATCATTACAATATTCTTGTTGTAAACAATGATGATCTCTATCAAACTTCATGACTATAATTTTCATGAACTACTCTATGTTTTGTCTACCCTAATATTGTGACATAAACACTCAAAGTTTTAAATAAGCTCAATACTATTCATAACACATTTCATGTGTTCAGTTTACTAAAATGCTCGTATAACACCATCATCCCTTTTGAGAATAACCTAGTCAAATGACACTCTTATTAATCCTTTAGATAACCTCCGCATTAATGATAAAATGCACTTTATAGAAGAACCTGTAAGAAATTAGGGTTCGTATTATTTAAATGCATGAAACAGAACAATATTCTATCCGTTGGAATTCACGAAAGGCCCCGAACCTACCTGGGAACGTGAAGACCAGATAAAACGTAAATATCTTCGTTTAGGTACGAACAACGCCGATTGATGGCAAAAACTAAATTTCGGGACGAAATTTCTTTTAACGGGTAGGTACTATAACAACCCTCACTTTTCGACTTCCGATTTTACTAAAATACCTAGAGTTGTTATATACGAATAAATTTAACGTTGACCGAATAAACGTACGCTTAAAATAAATAATATAATTATAAATATTATAAATAAGATTATGATATATAATATAACATAATTACATCAATGAATATATATATAATATTTATATTACTTTTGTTATTTAGTTAATAGAATATATAATTAACTAAATAATACATAATATTATAACATTTATAAAACTAATAAAAACTATAAATTAATAATCATAAATTTTAATTTTTATAAAAACTAAATATAATAATAATTTTTATATAAAATTCGTATTTAATAATTAAACAAATATAGAAATAAAATGTTAAATGTTCTTAGAAATATATTAAACAAATTTTTTTTTTTAGAATTTTATACAAAAAAAAAAATCAAAACTATATCTACTTTTAATAAATAAATACAAAAATACAAACTACTTTTTCTTTTAAGATTTACTTTTAATAAAAATACAAACTACTTTTCTTTTAAGATTTACTTTTAATAAAAATACAAACTACTTTTTCTTATTTTAACTTTTAAGATTTACTTTTAATAAAAATACAAACTACTTTTTCTTATTTTAACTTTTAAGATTTACTTTTAATAAAAATACAAACTACTTTTTCTTATTTTAACTTTTAAGATTTACTTTTAATAAAAATACAAACTACTTTTTCTTATTTTAACTTTTAAGATTTACTTTTAATAAAAATACAAACTACTTTTTCTTATTTTAACTTTTAAGATTTTACTTTTAATAAAAATACAAAATACTTTTTCTTATTTTAACTTTTATGATTTTACTTTTAATAAAAATACAAACTACTTTTTCTTATTTTAACTTTTAAGATTTACTTTTAATAAAAATACAAAATACTTTTTCTTATTTTAACTTTTAAGATTTTACTTTTAATAAAAATACAAACTACTTTTTCTTATTTTAACTTTTAAGATTTTACTTTTAATAAAAATACAAACTACTTTTTCTTATTTTAACTTTTAAAATTTACTTTTAATAAAAATACAAAATACTTTTTCTTATTTTAACTTTTAAGATTTTACTTTTAATAAAAATACAAACTACTTTTTCTTATTTTAACTTTTAAGATTTACTTTTAATAAAAATACAAAATTATTTTTCTTATTTTAACTTTTAAGATTTACTTATTTTATTTTAATTTTTTTTACCTAACATTTTCAACTATAAATACCACATACATTTCTCATTTCAAACTTACACCTTAATCTCTCATTTCTCTCTTAAAGAACTACTTCTAGTTGATATCTCGGTCACTTACTTGCTTTACTTTCCTTTCTTGCGTGGAATACTTCAACTGCTATTTAAGGTGAGTTTCATTTGCTCCCTTTTATATATTTTTGGGACTGAGAATACATGCGCTGTTTTTATAAATGTTTTACGAAATAGGCACAAGTACTAAAACTAATTCTACGTGGGTTTAAACCAGAAATATACCCTTAGCTTGGTAACATTAAACTACTTGTCTATGTACGGTAGGCGCGAATCCTAAAGATAGATCTATTGGGCCTGACAAACCCCATCCTGACTATGGGATGCTTTAGTACTTCGAGGTTATTTTAAACACACCTGATCTGGTGTACTTCAGAGGGTAAAACATGAACGTTAAGGCTTGTTACCGGGTGCCTACAACTTATAGAATGCTTTTATACACTTGCTAGTGTACGGATATTTATGAAACTGAAATCTTGTGGCCTATTATTATAACGGAAATGATTGATTTTGATAAACTAATGAACTCACCAACCTTTTTGGTTGACACTTTAAGCATGTTTTGTCTCAGGTGACGAATAAGATGATTGCCATGATTGCTACCTGATGAATTGAATGCTGCTACATGGAGTCTTCATTTCATTACATTTACTTTGCATTAAGACTATTATTATTATTTCAGTTTAAATTTGATGTAAAACTTTTAATGCTTCCGCTGTTTTATTAATAAATGTTTTATTCAAAACGTCTCATATAGAGTCGTTCTCGTTTATACAACTGTGATTTGATATAATTAGTCACAAATACCCTAGGCCCTAATTTGAGGGTGTGACAGCAGCCCAGGCTTCTAATGCTCCTCCGGAGAATGAAGACGAACAACAGATCAACAACCAGTACAGGCAACATGAACCACATCCATTCATCCCATTGACAAACATAACCGAGGCGAATCTACACCCAAATTTAAGATTTGACAGATTTTGGATAGACTATCCAAAATATCAGAGGAACTTAAGCATTCTTCATCCTAAAGAGGTTGAAGTGCCCAGGGTGATAGATTGGGATCCATTAGAGACAGTGGGATTGGCCGAACCAATCAGAGAGTTACTTTACCAAAGGTATGGTAATTCTACCTTTAACGATTGGGAACATTTATTCACCATACGTAGGCCTATATATAAGGAATGGTGTGTTGAATTATTAAGTACAGTAGAAATAAATGATCAGGTATCTAGTATAACTGATCAGAGTTTTATTAAGATTTTTGTTAGGCGGTGTGATGCGCCGTATGTCTCTTTTAGAGATGGCTCAGGCTTTGTACATATATACGCCTGAGGAACTAGAATCTTATGATTGTAGGCAGTCAATATTTAATAGTAGACGGGTTGATGAAAACTTTGATATGAATAGATTATGGAGTAGAATGACTAGCCATAATCGATTTCGTGAGGGACATTACTCTTACACCGATATTGATAGAGCTGAGCTTAGAGTTATTCATAGATTTATAGCTAACTCAATTACACAACGAGGAAAGAATAAAGATAAGGTAAATGAAAATGATTTATCACAAAGCTTTGTGAACATACCTTATTGTGTGGGTTATTATTTATCGGTGATGGTAAGTGGTATGCGACATCATAGTATAATAGGAGGTGGTATTTTTATTACCTTGATTGCTGAGTATCTCAATGTGGATAGAACTCACGGGAGAGAATTAGTAGAAGTACCCGAACAACGCGAGAGAATTGATATACGCGTATATGCTGGTGCAAAGGTTTTATTGAAAAGACGTAACGTTGCACTACCATATGAAGGCAGACATCCACAGGTAGAACGGGATCAAGAGCAAGGTAATGTAGGTGGAGGAAACCAAATGACGGACATACAAAGGTTTATGGCCCAAAATGAATATGAAGCTGCTAGGCTACATGAGTTTCAAGCATGAGATTTCATCAACATCAAATCCAAGCCCATTTAGCCTACCAAGGTAGGAACTACATACCTACCGAGCCGGCCAACTTTCCTCCATGGACTGTAGATACAAGACCACCGTTTCCTACATACGATCCATTCCAAGCATATCAGGACACGTACCACGAACCCTGGAACCCCTACTGGTATCCTCATCAACCATAATTTTTCTTATTCTTATTTTCTTATTTTTATTTAATTTTTGTAATTTGTAAAGTTTATACTCTTTAATATTTATTTTGGTATTGTAATAGTTTATTAGTTTTCTAACTTTTTAATTTTAGATTTTATAAATTTTTGAATGTGGGGTTATAAAACCAAACTTCAAAAATATGTATATATGTTTGTAGTTTATATCATATACAAAGCAGGGTAAAACAACACATTTTCAAAGACTGGCATTAAGTTCAGCAAAAGCTACCAATTTTGATGACAAGACGAAAAACAAAAGTGATATAACAAATGATGGAATGAACAAATGATGTGCACCATTTATCATTCAAACAAACAATATGTTTGGAAACTTCGGTAAAATTTTAATCATTTTCTACGCTAATCACCCTCATGAATTTAAATTTTTACTGATTTCTTGCAAATGAGGGCATTGCAAGATCTTAAGTGTGGGGAGGGATTAAATTCTTTCGGTTAAACATATTATTAATACACTTAGTTTAATTGCCAAATTTTATGAAAATTTGAAAATTTTTCAATTAAATGAATTCAAAACCATGTTTATACATATTTATGAACGATAAAACTAGGTGATAAAACTGAAATTATCGTTGCCTCAAAAAGGACATAAATTGAGAAACAACCTGAAATGCTAGAATTCATTTAAGAATGGAATAGATGAGAATAAAAAGGAAAAGAAAAAAGATAAACAAAAGCTAAGTGTGGGAAAAATTACCAAGTTATTTAAAACATATATCACACCTTTTTGTACAAGATTATTGCAGGTACTTTTGCTTTGGACGATATTAATCAGTTTTACCCGGTATACTGTAATATAAATGAAAGAAAGATGGATCTACACGATGAATCAATTCCATCATTATAGGAAGTAAAGTCTTCCGAAAAAGACACGCGCTTCTTGATTTAGGTCAAGAAGTTGTCGTCCAGACCAGCTGTAGGTTGACGAAAAATCTAGAAAAGTCATCTCTAAAATCAGCAGGAAATCCACGGACCTCAGCATCAAACAGGGTCGCCAAGTGGTCAGACTTATCCTAACCATGAGAGGATCTGTCTCGTAAAATGGAGAGGGCACCATGCAAATTAGCTGGATAAGACTAATGAATCAGACCCCCAGAAAGGATAATCTCCTTAAAGATTAAAAATCAGCTTTTAAGCCTGATATTACTCAATCCTTGAGATTGATCTTAAAGATTGAGAATTCAAACTCATGGAATTCAAGGATATCTAAACTCGAGCTTGAACGAGAAAATATTTTGATCAAAACTAAAATCGATTTGTTTTCTGAAAAACCCATTTTTCAATGCGTTCATTACCATTGAACGTAAAATCCTAAGATTTCATCAGAATTCATTAGGTCACCTGAACCAAATTGGGTGTCAACCGTAAGAACGGTGGTTACATAGCATGGTCGAAGACAGGACCTTGTGTGAAATGTCCCGTTCTTATTGATTAAAAACGTTCCATATTAATTGATTTCGTTGCGAGGTTTTGACCTCTATATGAGACGTTTTTCAAAGACTGCATTCATTTTTATAACCTTTATTTCATAGATAAAGGTTTTAAAAAGCTTTACGTAGATTATCAAATAATGATAATCTAAAATATCCTGTTTACACACGACCATTACATAATGGTTTACAATACAAATATGTTACAACAAAATAAGTTTCTTGAATGCAGTTTTTACACAATATCATACAAGCATGGACTCCAAATCTCGTCCTTATTTAAGTATGCGACAGTGAAAGCTCTTAATAATCACCTGAGAATAAACATGCTTAAAACGTCAACAAAAATGTTGGTGAGTTATAGGTTTAACCTATATATATCAAATCATAATAATAGACCACAAGATTTCATATTTCAATACACATCCCATACATAGAGATAAAAATCATTCATATGGTGAACACCTGGTAACCGACATTAACAAGATGCATATATAAGAATATCCCCATCATTCCGGGACACCCTTCAGATATGATATAAATTTAGAAGTACTAAAGCATCCGGTACTTTGGATGGGGTTTGTTAGGCCCAATAGATCTATCTTTAGGATTCGCGTCAATTAGGGTGTCTGTTCCCTAATTCTTAGATTACCAGACTTAATAAAAAGGGGCATATTCGATTTCGATAATTCAACCATAGAATGTAGTTTCACGTACTTGTGTCTATTTTGTAAATCATTTATAAAACCTGCATGTATTCTCATCCCAAAAATATTAGATTTTAAAAGTGGGACTATAACTCACTTTCACAGATTTTTACTTCATCGGGAAGTAAGACTTGGCCACTGGTTGATTCACGAACCTATAACAATATATACACCTATATCAAAGTATGTTCAAAATATATTTACAACACTTTTAATATATTTTGATGTTTTAAGTTTATTAAGTCAGCTGTCCTCGTTAGTAACCTACAACTAGTTGTCCACAGTTAGATGTACAGAAATAAATCGATAAATATTATCTTGAATCAATCCACGACCCAGTGTATACGTATCTCAGTATTGATCACAACTCAAACTATATATATTTTGGAATCAACCTCAACCCTGTATAGCTAACTCCAACATTCACATATAGAGTGTCTATGGTTGTTCCGAAATATATATAGATGTGTCGACATGATAGGTCGAAACATTGTATACGTGTCTATGGTATCTCAAGATTACATAATATACAATACAAGTTGATTAAGTTATGGTTGGAATAGATTTGTTACCAATTTTCACGTAGCTAAAATGAGAAAAATTATCCAATCTTGTTTTACCCATAACTTCTTCATTTTAAATCCGTTTTGAGTGAATCAAATTGCTATGGTTTCATATTGAACTCTATTTTATGAATCTAAACAGAAAAAGTATAGGTTTATAGTCGGAAAAATAAGTTACAAGTCGTTTTTGTAAAGGTAGTCATTTCAGTCGAAAGAACGACGTCTAGATGACCATTTTAGAAAACATACTTCCACTTTGAGTTTAACCATAATTTTTGGATATACTTTCATGTTCATAATAAAAATTATTTTCTCAGAATAACAACTTTTAAATCAAAGTTTATCATAGTTTTTAATTAACTAACCCAAAACAGCCCGCGGTGTTACTACGACGGCGTAAATCCGATTTTACGGTGTTTTTCGTGTTTCCAGGTTTTAAATCATTAAGTTAGCATATCATATAGATATAGAACATGTGTTTAGTTGATTTTAAAATTCAAGTTAGAAGGATTAACTTTTTTTTGCGAACAAGTTTAGAATTAACTAAACTATGTTCTAGTGATTACAAGTTTAAACCTTCGAATAAGATAGCTTTATATGTATGAATCGAATGATGTTATGAACATCATTACTACCTTAAGTTCCTTGGATAAATCTACTGGAAAAGAGAAAAATGGATCTAGCTTCAACGGATCCTTGGATGGCTCGAAGTTCTTGAAGCAGAATCATGACACGAAAACAAGTTCAAGTAAGATCATCACTTGAAATAAGATTGTTATAGTTATAGAAATTGAACCAAAGTTTGAATATGATTATTACCTTGTATTAGAATGATAACCTACTGTAAGAAACAAAGATTTCTTGAGGTTGGATGATCACCTTACAAGATTGGAAGTGAGCTAGCAAACTTGAAAGTATTCTTGATTTTATGTAACTAGAACTTGTAGAATATATGAAGAACACTTAGAACTTGAAGATAGAACTTGAGAGAGATCAATTAGATGAAGAAAATTGAAGAATGAAAGTGTTTGTAGGTGTTTTTGGTCGTTGGTGTATGGATTAGATATAAAGGATATGTAATTTTGTTTTCATGTAAATAAGTCATGAATAATTACTCATATTTTTGTAATTTTATGAGATATTTCATGCTAGTTGCCAAATGATGGTTCCCACATGTGTTAGGTGACTCACATGGGCTGCTAAGAGCTGATCATTGGAGTGTATATACTAATAGTACATACATCTAAAAGCTGTGTATTGTACGAGTACGAATACGGGTGCATACGAATAGAATTGTTGATGAAACTGAACGAGGATGTAATTGCAAGCATTTTTGTTAAGTAGAAGTATTTTGATAAGTGTATTGAAGTCTTTCAAAAGTGTATAAATACATATTAAAACACTACATGTATATACATTTTAACTGAGTCGTTAAGTCATCGTTAGTCGTTACATGTAAGTGTTGTTTTGAAACCTTTAGGTTAACGATCTTGTTAAATGTTGTTAACCCAATGTTTATAATATCAAATGAGATTTTAAATTATTATATTATCATGATATTATCATGTATGCATATCTCTTAATATGATATATATACATTAAATGTCTTTACAACGATAATCGTTACATATATGTCTCGTTTAAAAATCATTAAGTTAGTAGTCTTGTTTTTACATATGTAGTTCATTGTTAATATACTTAATGATATGTTTACTTATCATAGTATCATGTTAACTATATATATATCCATATATATGTCATCATATAGTTTTTACAAGTTTTAACGTTCGTGAATCACCGGTCAACTTGGGTGGTCAATTGTCTATATGAAACATATTTCAATTAATCAAGTCTTAACAAGTTTGATTGCTTAACATGTTGGAAACATTTAATCATGTAAATATCAATCTTAATTAATATATATAAACATGGAAAAGTTCGGGTCACTACAGTACCTACCCGTTAAATAAATTTCGTCCCGAAATTTTAAACAGTTGAAGGTGTTGACGAATCTTCTAGAAATAGATGCGGGTATTTCTTCTTCATCTGATCTTCACGCTCCCAGGTGAACTCGGGTCCTCTACGAGCATTCCATCAAACCTTAACAATTGGTATCTTGTTTTGCTCAAGTCTTTTAACCTCACGATCCATTATTTCGACGGGTTCTTCGATGAATTGAAGTTTTTCGTTGATTTGGATTTCATCTAATGGAATAGTGAGATCTTCTTTAGCAAAACATTTCTTCAAATTCGAGACATGGAAAGTGTTATGTACAGCCGCGAGTTGTTGAGGTAACTCAAGTCGGTAAGCTACTGGTCCGACACGATCAATAATCTTGAATGGTCCAATATACCTTGGATTTAATTTCCCTCGTTTACCAAATCGAACAACGCCTTTCCAAGGTGCAACTTTAAGCATGACCATCTCTCCAATTTCAAATTCTATATCTTTTTTTTAATGTCAGCGTAGATCTTTTGTCGACTTTGGGCGGTTTTCAACCGTTGTTGAATTTGGATGATCTTCTCGGTAGTTTCTTGTATAATCTCCGGACCCGTAATCTGTCTATCCCCCACTTCACTCCAACAAATCGGAGACCTGCACTTTCTACCATAAAGTGCTTTAAACGGCGCCATCTCAATGCTTGAATGGTAGCTGTTGTTGTAGGAAAATTCTGCTAACGATAGATGTCGATCCCAACTGTTTCCGAAATCAATAACACATGCTCGTAGCATGTCTTCAAGTGTTTGTATCGTCCTTTTGCTCTGCCCATCAGTTTGTGGATGATAGGCAGTACTCATGTCTAGACGAGTTCCTAATGCTTGCTGTAATGTCTGCCAGAATCTTGAAATAAATCTGTCATCCCTATCAGAGATAATAGAGATTGGTATTCCATGTCTGGAGACGACTTCCTTCAAATAAAGTCGTGCTAACTTCTCCATCTTGTCATCTTCTCTTATTGGCAGGAAGTGTGCTCATTTGGTGAGACGATCAACTATTACCCAAATAGTATCAAAACCACTTGCAGTCCTTGGCAATTTAGTGATGAAATCCATGGTAATGTTTTCCCATTTCCATTCCGGGATTTCGGGTTGTTGAAGTAGACCTGATGGTTTCTGATGCTCAGCTTTGACCTTAGAACACGTCAAACATTCTCCTACGTATTTAGCAACATCGGCTTTCATACCCGGCCACCAAAAATGTTTCTTGAGATCCTTGTACATCTTCCCCGTTCCAGGATGTATTGAGTATCTGGTTTTATGAGCTTCTCTAAGTACCATTTCTCTCATATCTCCAAATTTTGGTACCCAAATCCTTTCAGCCCTATACCGGGTTCCATCTTCCCGAATATTAAGATGCTTCTCCGATCCTTTGGGTATTTCATCCTTTAAATTTCCCTCTTTTAAAACTCCTTGTTGCGCCTCCTTTATTTGAGTAGTAAGGTTATTATGAATCATTATATTCATAGATTTTACTCGAATGGGTTCTCTGTCCTTCCTGCTCAAGGCATCGGCTACCACATTTGCCTTCCCCGGGTGGTAAGGAATCTCAAAGTCGTAATCATTCAACAATTCAATCCACCTACGCTGCCTCATATTCAGTTGTTTCTGATTAAATATGTGTTGAAGACTTTTGTGGTCGGTATATATAATACTTTTGACCCCATATAAGTAGTGCCTCCAAGTCTTTAATGCAAAAACAACCGCGCCTAATTCCAAATCATGCGTCGTATAATTTTGTTCGTGAATCTTCAATTGTCTAGACGCATAAGCAATCACCTTCGTTCGTTGCATTAATACATAACCGAGACCTTGCTTTGATGCGTCACAATAAATCACAAAATCATCATTCCCTTCAGGCAATGACAATATGGGTGCCGTAGTTAGCTTTTTATTCAATAACTGAAACGCTTTCTCTTGTTCATCATTCCATTCAAATTTCTTCCCTTTATGCGTTAATGCAGTCAAGGGTTTTGTTATTCTGGAAAAGTCTTGGATGAACCTTCTGTAGTAACCAGCTAGTCCTAAAAACTGGCATATGTGTTTCGGAGTTTTTGGGGTTTCCCACTTTTCAACAGTTTCTATCTTTGCCGGATCCACCTTAATACTTTCTTTGTTCACTATGTGACCGAGGAATTGAACTTCTTCCAACCAAAATGCAAACTTTGAAAACTTAGCGTACAATTCTTCCTTCCTCAATACTTCTAACACCTTTCTCAAATGTTCACCGTGTTCTTGGTCATTCTTTGAGTAAATAAGTATGTCATCAATGAAAACAATGACAAACTTGTCAAGGTATGGTCCACATACTCGGTTCATAAGGTCCATGAACACAGCTGGTGCATTAGTTAAACCAAACGACATGACCATAAACTCGTAATGACCGTAACGTGTTCTGAAAGCAGTCTTTGGAATATCATCTTCTTTCACCCGCATTTGATGATACCCGGAACGTAAGTCAATCTTTGAATAAAAAGACGAGCCTTGTAGTTGATCAAATAAGTCGTCGATTCTCGGTAGTGGGTAGCGGTTCTTGATGGTAAGTTTGTTCAACTCTCGGTAGTCGATACACAACCTGAATGTACCATCTTTCTTCTTGACAAACAAAACAGGAGCTCCCCACGGTGATGTGCTTGGTCGAATGAAACCACGCTCTAAAAGTTCTTGTAATTGGCTTTGCAGTTCTTTCATCTTGTTGGGTGCGAGTCTGTAAGGAGCACGAGCTATTGGTGCAGCTCCTGGTACAAGATCTATTTGAAATTCAACGGATCGATGTGGGGGTAATCCCGGTAATTCTTTCAGAAATACATCGGGAAATTCTTTTGCAATGGGAACATCATTGATGCTCTTTTCTTCAGTTTGTACTTTCTCGACGTGTGCTAGAATAGCATAGCAACCTTTTCTTATTAGTTTTTGTGCCTTCAAATTACTAATAAGATGTAGCTTCGTGTTGCCCTTTTCTCCGTACACCATTAAGGGTTTTCCTTTTTCTCGTATTATGCGAATTGCATTTTTGTAACAAACGATCTCTGCTTTCACTTCTTTCAACCAGTCCATACCGATTATCACATCAAAACTCCCTAACTCTACTGGTATCAAATCAATCTTAAATGTTTCGCTAACCAGTTTAATTTCTCGATTCTGACATATATTATCTGCTGAAATTAATTTACCATTTGCTAATTCGAGTAAAAATTTACTATCCAAAGGCGTCAATGGACAACTTAATTTAGCACAAAAATCTCTACTCATATAGCTTCTATCCGCACCCGAATCAAATAAAACGTAAGCAGATTTATTGTCAATAAGAAACGTACCCGTAACAAGCTCCGGGTCTTCCTGTGCCTCTGCCGCATTAATATTGAAAACTCTTTCGCGGCCTTGTCCATTCGTGTTCTCCTGGTTCGGGCAATTTCTAATAATGTGGCCCGGTTTTCCACATTTATAACAAACTACATTGGCATAACTTGCTCCGACACTACTTGCTCCGCCATTACTCGTTCCGACACCATTTGTTCCTTTCGTTCTATTAACCCCTGGTCCGTAGACCTCACACTTCGCCGCGCTATGACCATTTCTTTTACACTTGTTGCAAAATTTGGTGCAGAACCCCGAGTGATACTTTTCACACCTTTGGCATAGCTGCTTCTGATTGTTGTTGTTGTTGCGGTTATTATTGTTGTTGGGATGATTATTGTAGTTGCTGCTGTTGTTGTTGTTGTTGTTGTTGTTGTTGTTGTTGTTGTTGTTGTTGTTGGGCCGTTTGTTGTAGTTGCGATTGATGTTGCGATTGTTGGGATAATTGTTGCGATTATTGTTGTAATTGCTGTTGTTGTTGTATTGGTGATTCTTATCACCGTTTTCCTCCCACTTTCTTTTGACTTGCTTCACATTGGCCTCTTCAGCAGTCTGTTCTTTAATTCTTTCTTCAATCTAGTTCACTAGTTTGTGAGCCATTCTACATGCCTGTTGTATAGAGGCGGGCTCGTGTGAACTTATATCTTCTTGGATTCTTTCCGGTAATCCTTTCACAAACGCGTCGATCTTCTCTTCCTCATCTTCGAATGCTCCCGGACACAATAGGCACAATTCTGTGAATCGTCTTTCGTACGTGGTAATATCAAATCCTTGGGTTCGTAACCCTCTAAGTTCTGTCTTGAGCTTATTGACCTCGGTTCTGGGACGGTACTTCTCGTTCATCAAGTGCTTGAATGCTGACCACGGTAGTGCGTACGCATCGTCTTGTCCCACTTGCTCTAGATATGTATTCCACCATGTTAACGCAGAACCTGTGAAGGTATGCGTAGCGTACTTCACTTTGTCCTCTTCAGTACACTTACTTATGGCAAACACCGATTCGACCTTCTCGGTCCACCGTTTCAATCCGATCGGTCCTTCGGTTCCATCAAATTCCAAAGGTTTGCAGGCAGTGAATTCTTTGTAGGTGCATCCTACACGATTTCCTGTACTGCTAGATCCAAGGGTATTGTTGGTATGTAGCGCAGCCTGTACTGCAGTTATGTTTGAAGCTAGAAAAGTACAGAATTCCTCTTCATTCATATTCACGGTGTGTCGAGTAGTCGGTGCCATTTCCTTCAAAATAGTCAAATGGAACAAGTTAATCATACAGAATATTAAGAGTAGTTAATAGTATTTCGTAGCATAATATGAACTCATTTATAAAATCTTTTTCTTCATATTAGCATTTTATAAGTTTAAATTCGGGTAGTACCTACCCGTTAAGTTCATACTTAGTAGCTAATATACAATTCAACTACTACAATTCTATATGAAAAACTGATTATAATAATATTTCGCGTTCAAACTTTTATACAATATTTTACAAACTTACAATACCGCTTATTTTACATAAAGCATGAAATATAGCACACAATAACTTTGATACAAGATAGTTGTGAAAATAATTCTAGCTAGTACACAAGTCGTTCAGCAAAGGCAATAAAGACACGTAATTCATACGTCCAGAAACAAGTCATGCATTCTGGTTTTACTAGGACTACTTCCCATCCTTGGTCTTGTGGAACATAACCGTTATGGCCGTTGATAAGACAGCGTGTTGTAACGTCGTCAAAGGGACGAGGGTTACGTAATGTCCAACAGTCCCGTAACAATCTAAAAACCTCATTTCTTACCCCAATTACCGACTCCGTCACTTGTGGGAACGTTTTGTTTAATAGTTGTAGGCCGATGTTCTTGTTCTCACTTTGGTGAGAAGCGAACATTACTAATCCGTAAGCATAACATGCTTCTTTATGTTGCATGTTAGCCGCTTTTTCTAAATCACGAAGTCCAATATTTGGATATATTGAGTCAAAATAATTTCTTAACCCATTGCGTAAAATAGCATTTGGGTTCCCCGCAATATATGCGTCAAAGTAAACACATCGTAACTTATGGATTTCCCAATGTGATATCCCCCATCTTTTAAACGAAAGCCTTTTATAAATCAAGGCATTCTTGGAACGTTCTTCGAATGTCTTACAAACTGATCTCGCCTTAAATAGTTGTGCCGAAGAATTCTGACCGACTCTAGACAAGATTTCATCAATCATGTCTCCGGGTAGGTCTCTTAAAATATTGGGTTGTCTATCCATTTTGTGTTTTTATACTGTAAAATAGACAAGAGTTAGATTCATAAAAAGAATACTTATTAATACAAGCAATTTTTACATATATCATAAAGCATAAGCACACTATATTACATATATTACACCACACGAATACAACTATCTTATTCCGACTCGCTTGTTTCTTCTTCTTCGGTTTTGGTTCGTTTTGCCAAGTTTCTAGGGATATATGATGTTCCCCTAATACGAGCCGTTGTTTTCCACATTGGTTTAGAAAAACCTGGTGGTTTAGAGGTTCCCGGGTCATTGTTACAACTTAATGACTTCGGGGGTTGACGATACATATAAAGTTCATCGGGGTTGGAATTAGATTTCTCTATTTTTATGCCCTTTCCCTTATTATTTTCTTTTGCCTTTTTAAATTCAGTTGGGGTAATTTCTATAACATCATCGGAATTCTCGTCGGAATCCGATTCATCGGAGAATTGGTAATCCTCCCAATATTTTGCTTCCTTGGCGGAAACACCATTGACCATAATTAACCTTGGTCGGTTGGTTGAGGATTTTCTTTTACTTAACCGTTTTATTATTTCCCCCACCGGTTCTATTTCTTCATCCGGTTCCGATTCTTCTTCCGGTTCCGATTCTTCTTTCGGTTCCGACTCTTCTTCCGGTTCCTCTTCGGGAACTTGTGAATCAGTCCACGAATCATTCCAATTTACATTTGACTCTTCATTATTATTAGGTGAGTCAATGGGACTTGTTCTAGAGGTAGACATCTATCACATAATATCAAACGCGTTAAGAGATTAATATATCATATAATATTCACATGTTAAAAATATATAGTTTCCAACAAAATTTGTTAAGCAATCATTTTTCAAGTAAACACGGTCGAAGACCAGACTCACTAATGCATCCTAACAAATTTGATAAGACACACTAATGCAAAATTCTGGTTCTCTAAGACCAACGCTCGGATACCAACTGAAATGTCCCGTTCTTATTGATTAAAAACGTTCCATATTAATTGATTTCGTTGCGAGGTTTTGACCTCTATATGAGACGTTTTTCAAAGACTGCATTCATTTTTATAACCTTTATTTCATAGATAAAGGTTTTAAAAAGCTTTACGTAGATTATCAAATAATGATAATCTAAAATATCCTGTTTACACACGACCATTACATAATGGTTTACAATACAAATATGTTACAACAAAATAAGTTTCTTGAATGCAGTTTTTACACAATATCATACAAGCATGGACTCCAAATCTCGTCCTTATTTAAGTATGCGACAGCGGAAGCTCTTAATAATCACCTGAGAATAAACATGCTTAAAACGTCAACAAAAATGTTGGTGAGTTATAGGTTTAACCTATATATATCAAATCATAATAATAGACCACAAGATTTCATATTTCAATACACATCCCATACATAGAGATAAAAATCATTCATATGGTGAACACCTGGTAACCGACATTAACAAGATGCATATATAAGAATATCCCCATCATTCCGGGACACCCTTCGGATATGATATAAATTTCGAAGTACTAAAGCATCCGGTACTTTGGATGGGGTTTGTTAGGCCCAATAGATCTATCTTTAGGATTCGCATCAATTAGGGTGTCTGTTCCCTAATTCTTAGATTACCAGACTTAATAAAAAGGGGCATATTCGATTTCGATAATTCAACCATAGAATGTAGTTTCACGTACTTGTGTCTATTTTGTAAATCATTTATAAAACCTGCATGTATTCTCATCCCAAAAATATTAGATTTTAAAAGTGGACTATAACTCACTTTCACAGATTTTTACTTCGTCGGGAAGTAAGACTTGGCCACTGGTTGATTCACGAACCTATAACAATATATACACATATATCAAAGTATGTTCAAAATATATTTACAACACTTTTAATATATTTTGATGTTTTAAGTTTATTAAGTCAGCTGTCCTCGTTAGTAACCTACAACTAGTTGTCCACAGTTAGATGTACAGAAATAAATCGATAAATATTATCTTGAATCAATCCACGACCCAGTGTATACGTATCTCAGTATTGATCACAACTCAAACTATATATATTTTGGAATCAACCTCAACCCTGTATAGCTAACTCCAATATTCACATATAGAGTGTCTATGGTTGTTCCGAAATATATATAGATGTGTCAACATGATAGGTCGAAATATTGTATACGTGTCTATGGTATCTCAAGATTACATAATATACAATACAAGTTGATTAAGTTATGGTTGGAATAGATTTGTTACCAATTTTCACGTAGCTAAAATGAGAAAAATTATCCAATCTTGTTTTACCCATAACTTCTTCATTTTAAATCCGTTTTGAGTGAATCAAATTGCTATGGTTTCATATTGAACTCTATTTTATGAATCTAAACAGAAAAAGTATAGGTTTATAGTCGGAAAAATAAGTTACAAGTCGTATTTGTAAAGGTAGTCATTTCAGTCGAAAGAACGACGTCTAGATGACCATTTTAGAAAACATACTTCCACTTTGAGTTTAACCATAATTTTTGGATATACTTTCATGTTCATAATAAAAATCATTTTCTCAGAATAACAACTTTTAAATCAAAGTTTATCATAGTTTTTAATTAACTAACCCAAAACAGCCCGCGGTGTTACTACGACGGCGTAAATCCGGTTTTACGGTGTTTTTCGTGTTTCCAGGTTTTAAATCATTAAGTTAGCATATCATATAGATATAGAACATGTGTTTAGTTGATTTTAAAATTCAAGTTAGAAGGATTAACTTTTGTTTGCGAACAAGTTTAGAATTAACTAAACTATGTTCTAGTGATTACAAGTTTAAACCTTCGAATAAGATAGCTTTATATGTATGAATCGAATGATGTTATGAACATCATTACTACCTTAAGTTCCTTGTATAAACCTACTGGAAAAGAGAAAAATGGATCTAGCTTCAACGGATCCTTGGATGGCTCGAAGTTCTTGAAGCAGAATCATGACACGAAAACAAGTTCAAGTAAGATCATCACTTGAAATAAGATTGTTATAGTTATAGAAATTGAACCAAAGTTTGAATATGATTATTACCTTGTATTAGAATGATAACCTAATGTAAGAAACAAAGATTTCTTGAGGTTGGATGATCACCTTACAAGATTGGAAATGAGCAAGCAAACTTGAAAGTATTCTTGATTTTATGTAACTAGAACTTGTAGAATATATGAAGAACACTTAGAACTTGAAGATAGAACTTGAGAGAGATCAATTAGATGAAGAAAGTTGAAGAATTAAAGTGTTTGTAGGTGTTTTTGGTCGTTAGTGTATGGATTAGATATAAAGGATATGTAATTTTGTTTTCATGTAAATAAGTCATGAATGATTACTCATATTTTTGTAATTTTATGAGATATTTCATGCTAGTTGACAAATGATGGTTCCCACATGTGTTAGGTGACTCACATGGGCTTCTAAGAGCTGATCATTGGAGTGTATATACCAATAGTACATACATCTAAAAGCTGTGTATTGTACGAGTACGAATACGGGTGCATACGAGTAGAATTGTTGATGAAACTGAACGAGGATGTAATTGTAAGCATTTTTGTTAAGTAGAAGTATTTTGATAAGTGTATTGAAGTCTTTCAAAAGTGTATAAATACATATTAAAACACTACATGTATATACATTTTAACTGAGTCGTTAAGTCATCGTTAGTCGTTACATGTAAGTGTTGTTTTGAAACCTTTAGGTTAACGATCTTGTTAAATGTTGTTAACCCAATGTTTATAATATCAAATGAGATTTTAAATTATTATATTATCATGATATTATCATGTATGAATATCTCTTAATATGATATATATACATTAAATGTCTTTACAACGATAATCGTTACATATATGTCTCGTTTAAAAATCATTAAGTTAGTAGTCTTGTTTTTACATATGTAGTTCATTGTTAATATACTTAATGATATGTTTACTTATCATAGTATCATGTTAACTATATATATATATCCATATATATGTCATCATATAGTTTTTACAAGTTTTAACGTTCGTGAATCACCGGTCAACTTGGGTGGTCAATTGTCTATATGAAACATATTTCAATTAATCAAGTCTTAACAAGTTTGATTGCTTAACATGTTGGAAACATTTAATCATGTAAATATCAATCTCAATTAATATATATAAACATGGAAAAGTTCGGGTCACTACATTGTGCCAGACCGAAAAACTATAGGGTGATCTTAACTATTGCTCCTACCAAGGATAGTAATTACATCCGACACGTTTTAGACCATGATCAAATGCATGTCATTAGACATCGCCTTAACAGTTGCTTGTTCATCGGTTTCCTTTACAACTGGACGGTCGTTTACTGAAAGGTAATATACGGGACAAGTAGACTGGACGTGTACTTTCCTAATACAAGGTTAGCAAGTGGGTGACACAAAACCGCAAGTTTTGAGCTAAAATTTTAAAATCTGAAACCGACAACCCACAAAAACAATTTTGCAAACACCGGTGAAGGGTTATTCTGGAAAACCTGTCTAGGGTAAAATCTAGCTTGAATTTTTAAAAGATCAAATGTTTTTATAAAGATCCAATTTCCTAAAGGATCTAAATTTTTATAGTCATGTGGGACTGTAAACCACAATGTTACTATCATTGTTCATACCGTCATATCAAAATCACTGATGTATAAAGTGTGAAGAATAAAGAAGTGATTAGTGTGATTCAAGTTCTATATTGTTTGAGGACAAGCAACGCTCAAGTGTGGGAATATTTGATAATGCTACAAACGAACATATATTTCATAGCATTATCCTTCCAGAAAGACAAGCTTTTAGTTGCAATTGTTCTATTTACAAGTGATATTCGTTTAAATAATAAAAGGTGAAGACAAAAGGCAGAATTGACGATTTGAAGACGCAAATGGCCAAAAGTCTAAAAAGTACAAGTTACAATCCAAGTGGTTCAATTTATTGATAATTAACTTCTAAAAATGACAAAAGTACAATCCGCGAAACGCAAAGTACAAGATATCTAAGCATAAGAAACAGCGTTCGAAAATCCGGAAGTGACACATGAACCAACTATCAACGTACGACTCAACGGAGCTAAAATTTCAAGTCAACTATGCACGAGAATATAATATAATATTTAAATAATTCTTAAATATTATATTATATAATTTATGTCGGCAGCCCACGTTTTGAATTCAAGGCACCAGCTGGAAATGGGACCTCCGCGATTGCGGAGCTCCAAGGGTAAAAACCATCGCGATCGCGGAGCAGTGAAATATCAAAATGCCTATAAAAGCCATCGAGTTCTGCTGAATCCATTACACAAAAAATACACTAGAGATTTTAAATCTCTTCTTCTTTCTCTATTTCTATATCTATAATTGTGTTATAATTTTAAGTTAAGTTAATAATAAGGTTATTGTAACAAATGTTTTAAAGTTTTGTAAGTCAAAACTCTGTCCGTGTAACACTACGCGATCAATACTCATTGTAAGTTATGTTCAACCTTTTTAATTTAATGTCTCGTAACTAAGTTATTATTATGCTTATTTGACCCGAAGTAATCGTGATGTTAGACTAAATATTAAAGACCGAGTTATTAAACTTTGGACCATAATTAATGTTTGGACAAAGACCGAAACTTGTGGACATTGGACTATGGACTATTAATAGATGGGGGGTATTGTCTAATCGAGTGACAACTCATTGGAGTCTGTCGAACCTATCTTCAAATTAATTAGCCTAATAATTAATAATGATTATGGTTGTCCTATTTAGTGACGTTCATACGGAGTCTATTATAATCATTTAATTAATTATTCGGGTTGGGTAATTGATTATTCAAACTGATCAAGTGGGTAAATTAATATTCATATCTAATTAAAACAGCGGTGGATTACATACAGTGATAACTGGTGTAATTGTTGACAGAAGTGATAACCGCGTTACAGTTTAAATCCTTAATTAGTTGGACTATTTGACTTCGGATATAAGGGTAATTTGACGAGGACACTCGCACTTTATATTTATGACCGATGGACTATTATGGGCAAAATTCAGATAGACGTATCAAATAAACAGGCCAAATAACAATTAACCCGGGGTAATAATATATAATTAAAACATCAAACATCATGATTACGAAAGTTTAAATAAGCATAATACTTTTATTTCATATTTCATCGCTATTTTATTTACTCGCAATTTATTTTATCGCAATTTATCTTTATGCAAAATAAAAAAATTTGACAAACCGATCGTTAAACGGTAAAACCCCCTTTTATAATATTAATACTTATTATATATTTATATATATTTTGTACAAATATAGTTTATAATATATAGTACGCTTTAAATTGGTATCCCTGTGGAACGAACCGGACTTACTAAAAACTACACTACTCTACGATTAGGTACACTGCTTATAAGTGTGTAGCAAGGTTTAGGTATATCCATTCTATAAATAAATAAATAACTTGTGTATATTGTAGCATAATTAATAGTATTTCTATATATATTTCGTATACCACTCGTTGCACATCAAATACCTCGCAATGAAATCGATGAATGATGTACTACGTCTAAAGGGATTTAGACGGGGCATCACAGTTGGTATCAGAGCGTTGGTCTTAGCGAACCAGAATTTGCATTAGTGTGTCTAACCTGAAATTGTTAGGATGCATTAGTGAGTCTGGACTTCGACCGTGTGTGCATGTCAAAAGTTTTGCTTATCATTCCTTGTCGAAAATTACCTGCTTATCATTCATAGTCTAGACACGTCTTACTACATTTATTGCATATCTAGTGTATAGATAAATTCATATCTTAGCGTATCTGTTATTGTAAACTTTTCCTGACATCTTCCGAAAATTCCTCCGTGATTTATGGGATTTTGGTATTATATATACATATGTAAATGTAAATTATGTATTGAAGAATACCAATCTAAATTCTATAATCTATTTCATATCAAAAATCTTTTCCCTGATCGTACAAGATGAATCCCGCAACTAGTTCGGGTTCCTCGGATTCCGATAGCTATTCCGATATGAATTTCTACCTGAGCTCCGAAAGCAGTGTAACCGGAATGGATCAACCAATTAGGCATCATCAGTTCTGGATGAATTGGGGATGGGTTCGTAGTCGACTAAATCAATGGAGACAAGAAGAAGGCGATCCCTTCCATCCACCAAATTTCCCTCTTGGCGAAGAACCTGAAGCACTTACCGGCGAACCAGTCCGAAACACCATTTTCACCCTCACTTCCAGAATAGCTCACAACGATTATGTAATATCTACTATTCTAAACCTTATTCATCCGCTCGTACCAACCGCCAATCATTCCGGAGTGATAGAAGAAGTCAACGAGCTTCGTGTTCGAGTAGTGGCTTTGGAGAATATGATGCAGAACTTACAGACATCACAGACACAGCCGGCATTAGCACCAACAACACCAGTACCACCAACAACCCAAGCCTTAACATCACACGCCTTAACATCACAATCTGTACCTCCAGCATGATCATCATTCTACATATCATTCTATATCAAAAATTCTTTTGTACAAACTATTAATGATGAGAATATTTCAACGGGTAGGTACGACCCGAGAAATATTTAAGTTCACAATTAATATGTTACACTGTACATTCTTCAATTATTCAATATTCATTATCTATACTCACTACTTTCGCAACGATATATATTCTTTCATAGAAATCAGAACAACTATTCTCATTCAATTTCAATTACATATTCTGATTTTGACAGATCAGAATCCAAGTCAAGATATAACAGATAGCATCACTCTTGGATCCCTACATCTTTCAAAACTATACTTTAAATTCAAAACTGTCCTAAAACGCCACTCTTATCATAAAACCCAGAAATATAATTTCATTCAAAATCCTAAATGATTTTATCTTGAACATCATATGTATATTGACAATTACAACCTGCGTTCAAACCCTTCATGATTATTGAAAACACTTCAATTAATGAACAATCGAGAGAATGAACTGATCACACGTTATCTACAGAAAGAAAGATTTATACATATAGTCATGCACCTGGAAAACTCCCGGAACCTAAGTAAAAGTTTAACACTTATCTCTGCTAGATCCTCGGCATTGTAATCACTAGAAATAATTTTGCTACTCTTCTTCCAAGCATCCAGTAATATCACACTACCAACAAGTCAACTTCAACTTTTCATTCGGATTAGCCTGGATATATACGGTTGCCCTTTCTGTCATTGTTATCGGGGAACCTTTTATTCCCCACCATTTTAACAGTAAACGTACCAGCAACTTCAATACTTTTTGACGTAAGTCTCTCCGAAAAATCATTATATTTATACATTGAAACCCTATCGTGTACTCACCTGCATCTTGTAACTATAATTGCCATACCAAATACCGGGAAGCATCAGTTATTATTCTCGAAATTCGTAACGTTTCTACGTCAACAGTTATATATATACATACAACATCTATTTCCTGGACTTACGAACTTCAAATTCTAAAAAGCGTCCCAACCTGCGAATTAGTTCTTCGAGTTTTGAAAAACTGGTGAAGCAGCAAAAACTATAAAGGACCTTAACAGTCAAAAGTTTGGTGATAAAGAATAGAGTGTTGGAAACGCTCAATAGAAAAATTTGGTACTGAAAAACGGATTGAGCAAATCATGAAGGAGGCTGTACACAAATCACAAGGACTAAACCTGTATTCAAAGAATCCAGATGATTATGTATTTGATGAAATCTTTAGCGAATACCTTGCTCTTTACTTATTCTAAATCCTTACAGAAAATTTTCTTCATCAACCTTCAATCTTAGAAATTTCAAAATATCATCATATCTTCATTATAAATATCTTCGATATTTCTGAAGATATTTTCATAACTATTCTTGTCCGAAATTATTTATCTCTTCGCGCTATCTGTATTACATTAAAGGAAACTGTTTTAATTTCTAAACTTCTAAAACCTTGGAGTTTAAATTATGAATGATTTCTGGAGAAGTGTTTGGAAATTGAAGCATGAGTTAGTATAATATAATGGCGCCTGGCCAACGTGGCTATATTACAGTAAGTCATGCTAAATTTCTAATGGAACGTGATGATTCACAGATCTTACACTCATCATATACCATGCTACATGACTCTTTCAATCTACTTAAACTCTAAACATATCAAGAAAATATTTTCTTGATAGTTTTATCTTTTCCTGTGACTTCTGATAATTTAACAAATCTGATCGTGCTATTACAACTTCTTTCTTGGAACATTAGTCTTGTTCATTCGAAATTCAAAGGTTTAAACTACGAATCCGAAACGTCTTAATCGCTTACTTAAAGTCAGGAAAGAAACAAAAGCATGAAACTCCGAAATATAAGGGAAGATATAAAGCTCAATGGCAACACATAAATTACAAACCATGTATATCAATACGTATAGCAATATAAAGACACGGGAGAGTTAAAAACACTATAACCCTAAGGTAATAGTATAAGTAAACGTATTCCTCCGGTGGCAGATGAAAAAGAAGAATGACGATACGATAACTAGGAAAATATCAAGGATCAGAACTAGATTTAGCATTTTCAAAAATCTTTTGGAAGTATGAATTGGGGAAGAAAGTATGGGAATGGTGAAAAATAATGGAACGGAAGAGGTTAATTTATAGCGAAATATTAGACATAAAAATCAAGACAGGTCACCGCATTTAATCAAAGAGGATCCTAATTTTCTTAATTACCGAAGAATCGGATCTTTTATAGATTACGATTGAAATCCGGAAATCAACCATGACTACGTCCAAAGTTAAGACGAATCTTTATTTCACTCTTTTACGATAGCTTCACTAATACTCTTTGCGTAATCGAATTATCTTATTCATATTACTCGATGGTGATAAAACTCTAAATTTCAACTCATATTCTTCATGAAAATATTCTTGTGGTCAACCGTGACGACCTCTGTCAAATTTCGGGATGAAATTTCTTTAATGGGTAGGTACTGTGACGACCCAAATTTTTCCGAATACTTGATTATACTATCTACATGATTTAATAATTCCAACTTGATAAGCAATGAATTTTAATAAGTCTTGAACCTCCGGAAAGAGTTTTACACAAGCTTTTGGTCACCCTTTTATTCCTACGATTCATGAACGTCATAACTTGTATTAATTATATATATATATATATATATATATATATATATATATATATATATATATATATATATATATATATTTAACTTGAAAATATGATAATTAAATATCTCATTAAGTATATTAACAAAGTATTATATATACATTTTCATACTACTAATTTAAAGAGTTTTCGAACAATATATATGTTACTATTTAAATGACGTAATTAACTTATGTTAAAATGTATTTACATACAATGTATTATGAGTATAAATACATCTTTAAAAGTATTGAATACACTTTATAATATACAAATACAGATAAAGGATAACTATACTCGTATTTTCGTTCATTTTTCTCAAGAATTCTACTCGTATTTATACGCGTATTATACGCAGCTTCAAGAAGTATTTACTATTGATATATACCAATAGAAATATATAATTACGTATTTATAAGGTATTTACACGCTTATTATACGCAGCTTCTAGAAGTATTTACTATTGGTATATACGAATAGAAATCTACAATTATTGATGTATTATGTCATGCATGACCTAATGGTTTTTAGCTTATACTAGATATTTTTCACAAAACAATAAAATAACAACTAGTATATAAAAACACCATATTTGATCAAATTTTTACCATTTCATTTTCTAATTTTTACTTTAAGTTTACTTACACACACATACTCTCTCTAGTTCTAGTATCCCTTTCTTTGTTCTTCATCTATTTCTAGCAAGTTCAAGCTTCAAAATCAAGGTATTAACCTTGCCT
Source organism: Rutidosis leptorrhynchoides (assembly GCF_046630445.1). Taxonomy (NCBI): domain Eukaryota; kingdom Viridiplantae; phylum Streptophyta; class Magnoliopsida; order Asterales; family Asteraceae; genus Rutidosis; species Rutidosis leptorrhynchoides. The sequence goes on along the minus strand of NC_092336.1, from coordinate 456,155,915 downwards.
AAACTCTTGTTCAATTCATATGTTTATAGCTATCTATATAAGAGTTTATAAATAGAACATAGTTTAGTTGATTCTAAACTTGTTTGAAAAACTAATCTAATCTTTCTAACTTAACTCTAATAACACTTATTTATATGTATTATAATGTTATATTAAGTTAATATAAGAACTTATAACTTGTACATATGAAGAACACCTTGAAACTTAACATATATCGTTTAATCTCCATTCAGTAAAAAGCGGGCTGTTTTGGGTTAGGAATTAAAAACCTATCTTAGACTTTGAGTTCGAGGCTAAGACTTTGGAAATATGTTAATATATGTAATTAAGAAAAAGTGGAAGTATTTTATCAAAAATCATATATCGGGTGGATGCCGGGATTCTTCCAAATCTGACCACCGGCACAAAAAGAGGGTAAAAATCTAAAAATTACTATTTGGGCTGAACTTTTCGAATTGGTTTTAAAAAATTAACTTCTTAAGGAATCCATAGCAATTTGATTCACTTTAAACGGAGTTGTAATGAATATTTTACGAGCAAAACAAAATCTACTAAAATTAACGTTATATGGATGAAATTTATCTTATAAAAATTATATTAACCATATCCTTGCTAACTTTTCATATATCCTATATATATTTGGACATGTTATCATTAGTATAAAAAAATATTATAATCTTGGTTGATTCCGAGATTGTATATATATAATAATCTTGGTACGTTCCATGACAATACGTATACAATACGTTTTGATAAATCCTAAGTCAACACGTCTCTGGATTGATGCAAGACAATATGTACACAATACGCCATGAGGTAATTCTAAGATTATTTATATATACCGATTATTGTACTATTGGACTTTTCGGACTATTAGAACTACTAAAAATGGACTACTAACAAAGGACTACTAACAATGGACTACTAACATAAAATGTTAAAAATTATTATATAAGTATTCTATGAACTTGCTATATTAATTTTGTTCACATGTATTATTATCTGAATCGTTATTATTGATATAGGTTTGTGAATCCAAGGATGTCGGCTATATTTTAATAAGTTGAAAACTTGTTAAAACTATACTTTTACGACAGTGAGTATATAGTCCTATTTTTAAACTCTTCAAATATTTTAGGATGAGAATACATGCATCTTTTGTTTTTCGAAATAGACACAAGTACTTAAATATATTCTATGTTGAGTTGTACCTTTGTATATATCCCTAATAGTCTAGTAACTATTTGTTACATGTGGTTAACATGTAAGCGCGAATCCTATTGATAGATCTATTGGTTTTGACAACCCCACTCGGGCTAGTTAGCACTAGTTCATAACGGGTGTTTAGAACTTCATTTTACTACACTTGGTACGGTGTAGAGATAACTTTGAAAAGGGAATATTCACGGAAAACATCTATTAAGTATAGTTACTGGGCGCTCAACAACATATAGAATATCTTTGTAGAAACATTTATAACATGAAATCTTGTGGTCTATTATTATATCTTATGCTGGCTTTAAAACCTATATCTCACCAACCTTTGAGTTGACAGTTAAAGCATGTTTATTCTCAGTTCCTTAAAAGTCTTCTACTGATTGCTTGCTCATGGTATTGCATGGCGTCGTTCATGCTTGTGATTAAAGAAAGTTGCATTCTAATAAATATTATCTTTGTCATGTAATATATTTGGCTATTATGCCCACGTTGTAATATTCCAAAACTTATGTATTCGGGGATCATTTCTCAAATGATTGCCCACATGTTTAAAACTTTCATTTATATATGAAAGGTTTGGTCGTTATGAAATAAGAATGCAATATTTTATAAAATGCGTCATATAGAGGTCAAATACCTCGCTATTGAGATCAATGAATAACGTACCTCGTTTATAGTAATATGGACGGGTCGTTTCACAATACTTCATCGTTTATTGCTGTTGGTTTTCCTTGGTATCTACGGGGTGTATGATGTTGATGTAGAACGATATACAGAACAAAAATGAGAGAGATTGGACAAAGATTATACTCGAGGTACGGATTGTGATGTTGAGGCGGGTGATGCCAATGTTGACGGTGGTACAGGTGCTGTTGAGGCTGGGGGTACTGTTGATGCCGGTGGTGTTGCTGGTGCTTGTAGGTTGTGCACCATATTCTCCAGATTGATTACTCGAGCGCGAAGCTCGTTAACTTCTTCTATTATTCCAGGATGATTGGCGGTTGGAATGAGCGGATGAATAAGGTTTAGAATAGTAGATATTACGTAATCGTTGCGAGCTATTCTGGAAATGAGGGTGAAGATGGTGTTTCGGATAGGTTCGCAGGTAAGTGCTTCAGGTTCTTCACCAAGAGGGAAATTCGGTTGATGGAAAGGATCGCCTTCTTCTTGTCTCCATTGATTAAGTTGACTACGAACCCATCCCCAATTCATCCAGAATTGGTGATGGCTGATTGGTTGATCCATTTCGGTTACACTGCTTTCGGAGCTCAGGTAGAAATCCATATCGGAATAGCTGTCAGACTCTGAGGAACTCGAACTAGTTGCTGGATTTATCTTGCACGGTTAGATAAAGGATTTTAGATGTGAAAAGATTTTCGGATATCGGATGATATTCTATTTGCATAGAATACCTATATAGAGTACAAAGGATCCCGCAAATTACGGAGGAATTTGCGGAAGCTGTTAGACAAAGTTTACAGTAACAGATACGTTAAGATATGAATTTTATCTATACACTATCTATGCAATAAATGCAGTAAGACGTGTCTAGACTTAAGAATGATAAGCAGGTTATTTTCGACAAGAAATGATAAGTAAAACTTTTTGACATGCAGACACGGTCGAAGTCCAGACTTACTAATGCATCATAACAACTATTAGTTAGACACACTAATGCAAGACCTGGTTCGCTAAGACCAACGCTCTGATACACACTGTAATGGCCCGTCCAAATCCATATGGACGAATACAATAACATTTGGTCCCATTGCGAGGTACCGACCTCTATATGATACGTTTTACAAACATTGCATTCGTTTTTAAAAGACAATCTTTCATTACAATGATAGTTGACAAATATGTATATCAATTCATAATATCTCCAAACTATAAATGACTTAATCTATCATTTACTTAATAATAATCTTTTTGAACTCAACGAATCGAATGCAACGTCTTTAGAAATATGCCATGAATGACTCTAAGTAATATCTTTAATTTGAGTAAAAGCACAGCGGTAGATTTGTTTCGTACCTGAGAATAAACATGCTTAAAAGTGTTAACCAAAAGGTTGGTGAGTTCATTAGTTTAACATAAACAATCGTTTCCATTATTTTAATAGACCACAAGATTTTCATTTTCATTTTCATAAACATTATACAGGCATTTCGCAATCTGCATAAAGATAAAATCATTCATATGGTGAACGCTTGGTAATCGAACTAACAAGAAGCATATAGAATATCCCCCGCATACAGGCATTTCGCAATCTGCATGCTATATACCGGCCATCACAATCAGTATATATCAATCGAAGTACTAAAGCATTCGTAACCCGAATGGGACGTGTCAAGGTCCATAGATCTATCTTTAGGATTCGCGTCAATTAGGGGCCATTTCCCTAATTCTTAGGCTACCAACCTAATAAGGGGTGATATTCTGTATTCGTAATCCAACCATAGAATATATTTTTAAGTACTTGTGTCCATTTCGTAAAGTAGTTTATAAAAACAGTGCATGTATTCTCAGCCCAAAAATATATATATAAAAAGGGAGTAACGAAACTCATGCAAATCAGTTTTAGTATTTGTATTAATTTCATAAAACAGCACATGTATTCTCAGCCCAAAAATATATATATAAAAAGGGAGTAATGAAACTCACTTTCACAAATTTTCAATTCGTCGAAAATCAGACTTAGCCACGGATCGATTCACGAACCTATAACAAATATATATATATATATATATATATATATATATATATATATATATATATATATATATATATATATATATATATATATATATATATATATATATATATATATATATATATCAAAATGTAATACAACTATATTCATATCATATTTTCAATCACATGTGATTGTTTAAGTTTATACTTTCAATCACGTGTGATTGTTTAAGTTTATATTTTCAATCACGTGTGATTGTTTCAGTTTATATTTTCAATAATGTGTGATTGTTTAAGTTGTCAGGTTAGTAGTCCAATGTTAGTAGTCCACAATTAGTAGTCCAATGTTAGTAGTCCACAATTAGTAGTCCAATATTAGTAGTCCACAATTAGTAGTCCAATGTTAGTAGTAGATATATAGTTCAAAATATCACCCTGTAATAATCAAACATAGTGTACACATATTGTATAAGACTCAATCATGACCCACAATACAACTATTGTCTTTGAAGTAATCTCGACGTATTGTGTATGTGGTGTCTTTCGATTTATCCGACGTATTGTGTAACTATTGTCTTAACTAATCAAGATTACATGATATTGTCTCGGATTAAATCGAGACTAGTATATTACAAGGAAATACTCATGACATGTTAGAATACATGTATAATACAAGAAAAGTTAGCTAGGATATGGTTAGTATAGATTTTGTATAAAAATCCCGTAGCCTATTTTAGCCATTTTTACCCAATATTGTTTTCCCCATAACTTCTTCGTTACAAATCGGTTTTAAGTGTTTAAAATTGATATGGTTTCGTAATGAACTCTAGTATTTAGAAATAAACTGAAAAAGTAGTGGTTTATAGTCAGAGTTACAGGTTACAAGGCCATATTTGAAAGAGATAGTCATTTCCGTCGAAAGAACGACATCTTGATGACCATTTTGAAAAACATACTTCTACTTTGAGTTTAACCATAATTTTTGGATATGTTATCATGTTTATATGAAATATTATATTCCCAAAATACAAGTCTTTAAATCAAAGTCTAAGATAGTTTTTAATTATCCAACCCGAAACAGCCTCCGGTTTTACTACGTCGGCGTATGTCCAGTTTTACGGTGTTCTTCGTGTTTACAAGTTTTAAATCCTTATGTTAGCATATCATATAGATATATTACATGTGTTTAAGTGTTTTAAAAGTCTAGTTAGAAGGATTAACTTTGTTTGCAAACAAGTTCATAATTAACTAAACTTGTTTTAATGATTACAAATTATTTACTCCGAATAAGATAGTTATATATATGAATCGAACAAGTTATGAACAAGTTTACTGCCTCAAATCAAATGGATAAGGTTTCTGGAAAAATAAGGATATAATCTTAAGCTTGATGATGTTCTTGAAAGCTTGGAAACTTTTGAAGTAGAATCATGGAATGAAACAACGTTCAAGAAATATTACTACTTGTTTTAAGTTAGTTATGTTTATAGAAATTGAACCAAAGCTTGAATATGATTCTTACCTTTGATTTAGAATGAAAACCTACTGAGATTAACAAAAGTTTCTTGATCTTGGATGATTACTTGGAATGGATTTGAAAGCTTGGAAGTAATCTTGCAAGTTTGAAAGATTTCTTGAAGTGTTCTTGAATGGTTGTTTTTATGATGATTAAAGCTTGTAATTGAAGCTAAAAGATGGGAAAAATGCTTGGAGATGATCAAGTATGAAGTTAGGAGTATTTTTAGAGAGAATTTGGAGTGTAAGTATGAGAAAATGGAATGAAGAAATGGTGTGCATGCATAAAAACGTTTTTACTTGTTATAAAGAAAGAAAAGATTCTTAAGTTTGTTTTCTTTCTAAATAATTCATGCTAGTTGACAAATGGTTGGTTCAACATCTTACTTAATCATTTAAGGCTGCTAAGGAGAAGATTTTTATTGGTATATACCAATAGTAAATACATCTAGAAGCTGGGTATTATACGGGTACAAATACTGAATGAATACGAGTAGAATTCTTGATGAAAATGAATGGGAATACAAATACAACCATCTTTGTTAAGTATAAGTATTTTGATATATGTCTTGAAGTCTTTCAAATGTGTATTAATACTTCTTAATACATTACATATATATACATTTTAATTAAGTCGTTATTTCGTCGTTAATCGTTACATATATTTATTGTTTCGAAACCCTTAAGTTAGTAGTCTCGTTTTATGTATATAGTTCATTGTTAATACACTTAATGATATATACTTAATTATAATTTTATCATGTTAAACATAATGTATTAATATATCTTAATACAATACATATGTATTTATGTTAATTAAGACGTTATTACGTCGATAACCGTTACATATATATCTTGTTTTGAATTCCTTAATTTAGTAGTCTCATTTTATGTATATAACCCATTGTTAATATACTTAATGAGATACTTACTTATAATTGTATCATGTTAAATATATACTTATGTTCATATATATATCATCATGTCGTTTTTACAAGTTTTAACGTTCGTGAATCGTCGGACAAACTGGGTGGTCAAACGTTTACATAAAATCCATTTCAATTAATCAAGTCTTAACAAGTTTGATTTATTAACATGTTGGAAACATTTATATATATGTAAATATCAATCTCAAATATATACATATATTTATATACGTATCTTATTTACAAATAGTGGTTCGTGAATCGTCCGGAAAAGTCGAAGGTTACATGAACACAGTTCCAAATTTTTGAATTTCAACTTAACAGAGTTTGCTTATCGTGTCGGAAACATTAATTCATTTAAAGATTAAGTTTAAATTTGGTAAGAAATTTCCGAGTCGTCACACATAAGCATATCATATACATAAATCTATCATCTCTCTTCCTTCTTTTCTTTCTCCAACAAACAATAAACCATAACAACTACATAGACAAACACTCCGTATAACATTTGTAGATTGGGTAACCAATCCATCTTCTTCTTCTCCATGCCTTAGAACCTCCATCATCACCACCTTTTAAACTTATGAATATCACAGACCACCACATCTATCCCCATCTCTCTAAACTATATAGATACATACACACCCATACATTGAAGCATCACCCTCACCACTTCTTCACTTTAACCCTCATAACCATGAACACCTTTGTAGTTATTTCTTTTCTTTTTATGTCGATCATCAAACCAACCATCACAACCCTTTAAATCGAGCAGCTTGAATGCCATATATCTCATCTATCAATTCTCTATATATAATATACTTATACATATACATATCGAGAAACACCCATCACAAACTCTCCTCCACTGCACCACCTTTCTTCTATCTTTCCTTCTTTCTTTCTTTATTTTTCTGTCAGACCAAAAACAATCATCAAGTGTCTTTTCTTTATTGCTGCTGTTCAGCTCACTGTTCTTTCGAGAACCACCACTCAAACGCCATCAAAATTGCAGACCCACTTTGTTGTTGTTTCTAACTGCTGCAACAGTAAACACGACCATTTTTTATGCCTTCTGTTATGATTCGAACAAGCTGCTGCAACTGCTATTTTATCTGTTTCTTTTCACGAATCCTACATATACCATTAAACCTCTACTTCTGCTGCTATAATTCAAATTGTTGCTATTATGTTGATCAAACTACTGCACGTTAATTTTTTTTCTGTACAGTTGATCCCGATGAAAAGATACTACAAATATATATATTTTTCTATTTCCCATCTGTTTACTTTTGCTACCACTTTTCTTTTATGTTGGCCGATAATTACTAAGCAAACTACCCCACTTGAATTATTAAAGAAGGCCCTTTTTTTTAAATGGAAGAAATATTGTTCATATTATTGTTAGATCAAAGAAACGGGTTTATATGTTTAAACTTTTGGACTGATTGGCTGATATTTTTTTTTTTGAGCCGACTACTTGTTTATGGGCTGTTGTTGGGCTGCCGTATTCATGATTTCCTGATTGGGCTGAAGAGTTGGTTATATTTAGGATGATGATGTTTGATAATGATAATGGTTACGAATAAAGATGTTAGCGAGATTAGGTTGATACGTATGAATAATGATGCTTCGACGATGATGATTATGACGATAACTAGGATTAGATTAAGATGATGAGAATGATACATAATATTGAGGATGGATGTGTGATATCGATGATGATAATATAATATAGAATGACGATAATGAAGAAAATGATATTGTTGATTATGATGTACGGTTTTGTGATAATGATGACGAATAGATATAAGATTGATGATATAGGTGATGAAATAGATAATCATATGATGATGATTAGATTATGATTATGATTAAGTAATGATGATGAAAATGATGAGGACAAGATGATTGCGGATTGATATTGATATTGATATTGATATTAATGTTGATATAGATTGATGATGACTACGGAGATGATGATTGACGATGATCATTCAGGAAGATGATAATAGTTAACAATGATGATGTTGATCTTGATTATGATGATGGAAAAAATGAATATGGTGACGATTATGATTACTCGACGATAATGACGTTAGGATAATGATACACAATTACATAAAATGATAATGATGATGAAAGGGTATAAATCTTATTTATATTATTATTATTATTATTATTATTATTATTATTATTATTATTATTATTATTATTATTATTATTATTATTATTATTATTATTATTATTATTATTATTATACTAATACTAATATTAAAATTATGATTATTATTATTACCATTAGTATTAAAATGATTATTAAGATTATTATTAATATTAATATTATTATTAATAATATTATTATCATTAAGATTATTAGTATTATCATGTAGATTATTATTAGTACTATCATTATTACTAAAATTATCCTTTTTATTAAAACTATTATTTTTATTAAAATTATTATTATTATCATTATTATTATTTTTAAACTATTATTATTATTTTAATCATTATTATTATTACTACTATTATTATTACTATTATTATTAATATTACTATTAATATTATCATTATTACTACAACAAATGTTATTTAGATAAGAATATATTACCTACTGGTATATTTTAATATATTAAATAATATTAATTATATAATGTTATACACATAAATACTTTAATGAGAAACTTACTATAGTAATAAACTTGTAATGAATCAACAAATGTGATTATTTAAAATATATGAAACAAATATATATAAACATATAATTTATTAATATAACAATTATATCACTAATAATAATATATAAATTTGTTCGATTACGATTATATGTTTTAATATATATAAAACTAATATAGGTTCGTGAATCCGAGGCCAACCCTGCAATTGTTCAGTTCAGTCGTATGCATATTTTTACTACAAAATATCGTATCGTGAGTTTCATTTGCTCCCTTTTTAATTGCTTTTGCAATATATATTTTTGGGCTGAGAATACATGCAATGTTTTATAACTATTTTACAAAATAGACACAAGTACTAAACTTAATTCTACGTGGGTTAGAATCACAAATATTCTCCTAGCTTGGTAACATTAATCTATTGGTTTATGAACTAGTAGGCGCGAATCCTAAAGATAGATCTATCGGGTTTAACATCCCCACCCAGGATGTTGCACTAGACATTAGAGCTAGTGGGCGGGTGTTTAGTACTTCAAGGTTATTATCGCACTTGATTCGGTGCACTTTATACATTCAGGGGTATTCATTATTATTTTTGTTAAGGCTTGTTACCAGGTGCCCATGGTTGTAGAATGTTTTTATTACACTGCGGTATAAGGATATTTTTGGAAACTGAAATATTGTGGTCTATTACTATTACTGAAATCATTATTTATGATAAACCTATGAACTCACCAACCTTTTGGTTGACACTTTTAAGCATGTTTTTTCTCAAGTACCAAAGAAATCTTCCGCTGTGCATTTGCTCATTTTAAAGATATTACTTGGAGTCATTCATGGCATATTTCAAAAGACGTTGCATTCAAGTAATTTGAGTTCAAAAAGACGTTTATTAAGTCAATGACAGATTAGTCATTCATATTATGAGATACATATATCATTTGTATTTAAAAGTTATATTTTGAAATGAGTTGTCTTTTAAACGAATGCAATGTTTGTAAAACATATCATATAGAGGTCAGTACCTCGCAATGGAACCAGATGTTGAAGTGTTCATCCGGATGGATTAGGACGGGCTCTTACAGTTAGTATCAGAGCGTAGGTCATAGCAAACCATGTCTTGCATTAGTGTGTCTAACTGATAGTTGTTAAGATGCATTAGTGAGTCTGGACTTTGACCGTGTCTGCATGTCAAAAATTTTGCTTATCATTTCTTATCGAAAAATACCTACTTATCATTCCTAGTCTAGACACGTCTTACTGCATTTATTGCATAGATAGCGTATAGATAAATTCGTATCTTAGTATATCTGTTACTGTAAACTCTGTCTGACATCTTCAGAAGATTCCTCCGTAACTTATGGGATTTTGGTATTATATATGCATATGAAAATTACGTAATGCAGGGTACTAATCTATGTCCTATAATCTATTTCATATCAAGAATCTTTTATCTGACCGTGTAAGATGAATTCTGCAATCAGTTCAAGTTGCTCGGATTTCGACAGCTATTCTAATATGGATATTCATTCGAGTTCCGAAAGCAGCGTAACCGGAGTAGATCAACCAATTAGCCATCATCAATTCTGGATGAATTGGGGATGGGTTCGTAGTCGACTCAATCAATGGAGACGCGAAGAAGGTAATCCTTTCCATCAACAGAATTCACCTCTTGGCAAAGAACCTGAAGCACTTACCGGCGAACCGATTCGAAACACCATTTTCACCCTCATTGCCAAAGTATCTCGCAACGATTATATAATATCTAGAATTCTAAACCTTATTCATCTGCTCGTTCCAACCGCCAATCATCCCGGAGTAATAGAAGAAGTCAACGAGCTTTGCGCTCGAGTTGTGGCTTTGAAGAATATGGTGTGAAAGTTACAAACACCACCAGCATCAACAGTACCACCAACATCCTCACCAACAGAACCAGTACCACCAACAACAACGCAAGCCTCAACATCACAATCTATACCTCGAGCATAATCTTCATTCTACATCATTATCTTCGTTCTTCATGGCAATTAGGTAATCTCTAATGTTTTAAAGATTATGTATTCTAGTTCTAACAGTAAACCATATGAGTTTAATATTATATTAACTCATTAAATCCATGATTACATCTGAAGAAAATATATATGTATATATATTTTCATAAATATTGTAATTAAAAGTTCTCTTGTTCAAACTGTTAATGGTGAAAATATTTTAACGGGTAGGTAATACCCGAGGAATATTTAGATTTCACATTAATAAGTTACACTGTACATTCTTCACATCTGATTCAACAGTCATTAACTATCATATTTGCATCCACAAATATACGTATCTATTCACCGCAGAATACCCATTTTCATTCAAATTCAATTTCATATTCGAATTTTGACCGATCAGAATCTAAGTCAAGATTTTTTTAAGTCAAGATTTAACATGTGGCATAATGAAGAAATTATTGACAGAATAAAAAGTGATTTGAAACAAACTAATTAACTATGTGAAATTTTGTTAAGAATCCACGCTAACAATATCCTAGCTAACTGTTCCTATATCCGTTATGACTATTTACTTATTACATTTTATTTATTATCATTTTAATTATCGCAATTAATTATCGTAATTTTAATACTAGCAATTTTATTTATCATCCTTTAAATACTGTTATTTATTTTAAGCACTTTAAATATCATCATTTAAATACTGTCATAATATACTAGTCTTGGTTAATCCCGAAACAATATAATATAATATTGATTAATTGAGACAATAGTTATGCAATACGTCGGATAAATCGGGACACATGTACGCAATACGTCTAGATTAATTCTAAGACAATAGTTGTATAATGGGTCGTGATTGAGTCTTAGGCAATACGTATACAATACGTCGATTAATTCTAAGATTATATATTAAACTATTGTACTATATTTGGACTACTAACATTGGACTACTAACATTGGACAATTAAAAGGTATTAAAATATTGATTATAATATATGAAACTAAACATTTCTTCAAGTTTGCCACTTGATTTCATCTTAAACATCCTATATATCTTGATGATTACAATCTGCATTCAAACCCTTCAAAATTCTTAAAAACACCTCTGATTGATAACCAATGATTCAGATATGAGAATGCTGATGAAGCAGCAAAAGTTGTAGATGTTCTTAATGGCTAAAAGCTAGATAATAAAAGAATGGTACATTGGAGAAGCTCGGAAAAAGGTTGAAATCTTCTTTCCTCATTATAAATATCTTCCATATTTCTATGATATCGTTATATCTTCCTTAATTGTTAATATCCTCAACATTTTCGAAGGTATCTTTATATCGTTTTTAATTGTAATTATCTTCGCCTTCGTTTTACCTTAGTACATCATATCAAAAACTGTTTTGATTTCTAAATTTCAGCGAAACCCTGAAGTTTTAAATCCTTTGATATTTTAGAGTAATATTGGAATGAAAGCATGAGTTAATGTAATATAATGATGTCTTATCAACGTGGTTATATTACGGTAAGTCATGCGGAAGTTCTAATGGAATGTGATGATGGTAATGCTTGATCAAGATTACTGTCACCACGAACCGTATTACTTGACTCGTATTCATCAAGAAACCGAACTCGACCCGAGAAGAACATTCATAAAACTATCTGCGTATTAATCTCGAAGAAAATCTCTAATCTCATCATTATTCTTCGATGAAACATTCTTAGACGATTAAAATCTTTCTATTGAGAATCTGAGTTCAAATCTAGTACTAAAACATTCTTGTTTTAAATTCCAACTATCATCTGCCAAATTTCGGGACGAAATTTCTTTAACGGGTAGGTACTGTAACGACCTGGAAATTTTTGACTTATTTTTAACTCAAATATATATATGATTTCATATTTTCGACACGATAAGCAAAGTCTGTTATCCTGAGTCTCAAAATTTTTGAACTGATTCATAAATTCATTTAACCTCGACCAGTTTCGATAATTCACGAACAATTAATTATAAATAGTTATGTGTGATATTTGTGTGTATATATGTATATAAATGGTAATTGGAAATATAATTTGAAATATTATATGTTGTTGTTATTAAAATTAATTATGTAAAATAAAATAAAAATAGGATATTATAATAATAATTATTTAAAACATATCTATATATAAATAAAGTATATTAAAAATAAATATTTAATAATTGTAATACTCGTTTGATGTTCCGATGGATATTAAGCAAGCTAAATTTAAACTTATATGATTTTAAAATAAACAGTGATCCGAAAATGAGTTATATAAATTATAGGCTTATTAAAAATATATTTAGAATCTAATTTATTAAATTTTAACATTTCGAATATTTTACCTTGGATTGAGTGCTAATAGTTAATTTAGTTTTTATTTAATAATTTTAAACAATTCATGACTGTTTTTATAAAATAATGATTAGAATAAATATTTATATTTTATGTAAAAATATGGGATTTTTCCGAAGACTTTTTATCCGTCACTGATTATCAACGGAATACGAAATTCAGCCCGTAATAGACGATGGCTAACAATTCACACGTTTTAAATTTTAAATTATTATTATATTATTATAGATATTGATAGATTGATTCACGAATGAGTACTATTTTGGTTGTTAAATGTTTCTATAATCTAAATATTTATATATACATAATACATAAGCATATCATATACATAAATCTATCATCTCTCTTCCTTCTTTTCTTTCTCCAACAAACAATCAACAATAACAACTACATAGACAAACACTCCGTATAACATTTGTAGATTGGGTAACCAATCCATCTTCTTCTTCTCCATGCCTTAGAACCTCCATCATCACCACCTTTTAAACTTATGAATATCACAGACCACCACATCTATCCCCATCTCTCTAAACTATATAGATACATACACACCCACACATTGAAGCATCACCCTCACCACTTCTTCACTTTAACCCTCACAACCATGAACACCTTTGTAGTTATTTCTTTTCTTTTTATGTCGATCATCAAACCAACCATCACAACCCTTTAAATCGAGCAGCTTGAATGCCATATATCTCATCTATCAATTCTCTATATATAATATACTTATACATATACATATCGAGAAACACCCATCACAAACTCTCCTCCACTGCACCACCTTTCTTCTATCTTTCCTTCTTTCTTTCTTTATTTTTCTGTCGGACCAAAAACAATCATCAAGTGTCTTTTCTTTATTACTGTTGTTCAGCTCGCTGTTCTTTCGAGAACCACCACTCAAACACCATCAAAACTGCAGACCCACTTTGTTGTTGTTTCTAACTGCTACAACAGTAAACACGACCATTTTTTCTGCCTTCTGTTACGATTGGAACAAGCTGCTGCAACTGCTATTTTATCTATTTCTTTTCACAAATCCAACATATACCATTAAACCTCTACTTCTGCTGCTATAAATCAAATTGTTGCTGTTATGTTGATCAAACTACTCCACGTTAATTTTTTTTTGCTGTTCAATTGATCCCGATGAAAAGATACTACAAATATATATATTTTTCTGTTTCCCATCTGTTTACTTTTGCTACCACTTTTCTTTTATGTTGGCTGACAATTACTAAGCAAACTACCCCACTTGAATTATTAAAGAAGGCCCTTTTTTTTAAACTGAAGAATTATTGTTCGTATTATTGTTAGATCAAAGAAACGGGTTTATATGTTTAAAATTTTAGACTGATGGGCCGATATTTTTTTTTTTAGCCGACTACTTGTTTATTGGCTGTTGTTGGGCTGCCGTATTCATGATTTCCTGATTGGGCCGAAGAGTTGGTTATATTTAGGATGATGATGTTTGATAATGATAATGGTTACGAATAAAGATGTTAGCGAGATTAGGTTGATACGTATGAATAATGATGCTTCGACGATGATGATTATGACGATAATTAGGATTAGATTAAGATGATGAGAATGATACATAATATTGAGGATGGATGTGTGATATCGATGATGATAATATAATATAGAATGATGATAATGAAGAAAACGATATTGGTGATTAAGATGTACGGTTTTGTGATAATGATGACGAATAGATATAAGATTGATGATATAGGTGATGAAATAGATAATCATATGATGATGATTAGATTATGATTATGATTAAGTAATGATGATGAAAATGATGAGGACAAGATGATTGCGGATTGATATTGATATTGATATTGATATTTATATTGATATTGATATTGATATTAATATTGATATAGATTGATGATGACTACAGAGATGATGATTGACGATGATCATTCAAGAAGATGATAATAGTTAACAATGATGATGTTGATCATTATTATGATGATGGCAACATGAATATGGTGACGATTATGATTACTCGATGATAATGATGTTAGGATAATGATACGCGATTACATAAAATGATAATGATGATGAAAGGGTATAAATCTTATTTATATTATCATTATTATTATTATTATTATTATTATTATTATTATTATTATTATTATTATTATTATTATTATTATTATTATTATTATTATTATACTAATACTAATATTAAAATTATGATTATTATTACTACCATTAGTATTAAAATGATTATTAAGATTATTATTATTATTAATATTATTATTAATAACATTATTATCATTAAGATTATTAGTATTATCATGTAGATTATTATTAGTACTATCATTATTACTAAAATTATCCTTTTTATTAAAACTATTATTTTTATTAAAATTATTATTATTATCATTATTATTATTTTTAACATTATTATTATTATTTTTATCATTACTATTATTTCTACCATTATTATTACTATTATTATTATTATTATTAATATTACTATTAATATTATCATTATTACTACAACAAATATTATTTAGATAAGAATATATTACCTACTGGTATATTTTAATATATTAAATAATATTAATTATATAATGTTATACACATAAATACTTTAATGAGAAACTTAGTATAGTAATAAACTTATAATGAATCAAAAAATGTAATTATTTAAAATATATGAAACAAATATATATAAACATATAATTTATTAATATAACAATTATATCACTAATAATAATATATAAATTTGTTCAATTACGATTATATGTTTTAATATATATAAAACTGATATAGGTTCGTGAATCCGAGGCCAACCCTGCAATTGGGCTGAGAATACATGCAATGTTTTATAACTGTTTTACAAAATAGACACAAGTACTAAACTTAATTCTACGTGGGTTAGAATCACTAATATTCCCCTAGCTTGGTAACATTAATCTATTGGTTTATGAACTGCTAGGCGCGAATCCTAAAGATAGATCTATCGGGTTTAACATCCCTACCCAGGATGCTGCACTAGACATTAGAGCTAGTGGACGGGTGTTTAGTACTTCGAGGTTATTATCGCACTTGATTCGGTGCACTTTATACATTCAGGGGTATTCATTATTATTTTTGTTAAGGCTTGTTACCAGGTGCCCATGGTTGTAGAATGTTTTTATTACACTGCGGTGTAGGATATTTATGGAAACTGAAATCTTGTGGTCTATTACTATTACTGAAATCATTATTTATGATAAACCTATGAACTCACCAACCTTTTGGTTGACACTTTTAAGCATGTTTATTCTCAGGTACGAAAGAAATCTTCTGCTGTGCATTTTCTCATTTTAAAGATATTACTTGTAGTCATTCATGGCATATTTCAAAAGACGTTGCATTCAAGTCATTTGATTTCAAAAAGTTGTTTATTAAGTCAATGACAGATTAGTCATTCATATTACGAGATTCATATATCATTTGTATCGAAAAGTTATATTTTGAAATGAGTTGTCTTTTAAACGAATGCAATGTTTGTAAAACATATCATATAGAAGTCAGTACCTCGCAATGGAATCAGATGTTGAAGTGTTCATCTGGATGGATTAGGAAGGGCTCTTACAAATATGAAGAAAAGGCTTTTATAATAATAAGTTCATATTATGCTACAAAATACTAATGACTACTCCTAATATTCTATATGATTAACTTAACTCTTTTGGCTATCTTTGAAGGAAATGGCACCGACTACCAGATAACCCCTGAACATGAGCGAGGAAGAATTCCGTAGTGTAACATCCGTGTTACATCCATCCCACATCGGTTGGAGAGGGGAACAAGCATGCCTTATAAGGGTGTGGAGACCTTTCCTAGCATGAGCAGTTTTGGGACCACAAGCGCAGCAGATCCCATGAGAACTCTGCAGTTAAGCGTGCTCAGGCGAGAGCACTACAATGATGGGTGACCTCCTGGGAAAGTGCTCGTCGTGTGTGGTCGCCAAGAAAAATCCGTGCGCATGCGGGCAAAGCAGACAATATCATGCTACAGGGTGGCTGGACTGTTGTACCCAGGTGTCCCCTGGGCTCGGTTGTTACATATGGTATCAGAGGCAGGCCCCGAACCAACGTACACAGCGAGGACGCTGTGTCCCATTAGGAGGGAGGATTGTAACATGCGTGTTACATCCGTCCCACATCGATTGGAGAGGGGAACGAAGCATGCCTTATAAGGGTGTGGAGACCTTTCCTAGCATGATGCGTTTTGGGACCACAAGCGTAGCAGATCCCATGAGAACTCTACAGTTAAGTGTGCTCAGGCGAGAGCACTACCAGGATGGGTGACCTCCTGGGAAAGTGCTCGTCGTGTGTGGTCGCAAAGAAATCCGTGCGCCTGCGGGCAAAGCGAACAATATCATGCTACAGGGTGGCTGGACTATTGCACCCAGGTGTCCCCTGGGCTCGGTCGTTACACATACCTTTCTTGCTAAGAACATAGCCGCAGTACAGGCTGCATTGCACAACAACAATCACTCAGGGTCTAGCAGTGGAATTAACTCCACAGGAAATCTCGTAGGATGCTCCTACAAGTCTTTCACAGCCTGTAAACCCCTTGAGTTCGATGGAACCGAAGGACCAGTCAGACTGAAATGGTGGACCGAGAAGGCTGAATCTGTATTTGCTATAAGTAAATGTACTGAAGAGGATAGGGTGAAGTACGCCACGCATACTTTCACAGGTACTGCGTTAACATGGTGGAACACCTATCTCGAGTAGGTGGGATAAGATACTGCTTATGCACTACCATGGTCAGCATTCAAACACATGTTGAATGAGCAGTACCGTCCTAGGAATGAGGTCAATAAGCTCAAGATAGAGCTTAGAGAACTACGAATGCAAGGAAACGGTATCACCACATATGAGCAACGATTCATAGAGTTGTCTCTAATGTGTCCTGGTATGTTTGAGGACGAGGAAGAACAGATCGACGCGTTTATGAAGGGGCTGCCAGTGAGAATTCAGGAGAACGTAAGTGCATCCGCACTTACCTCAATGCAGAACGCAAGTCAAATGGCTCAAAAACTCATGGGCCAGATTAAGGGAAGAAATAAAGAACAGGCGGCCGGAGAGGCAAAAATAAAAGAAGGCAAGAGGAAGTGGGAAGAAACCAGTGACAAGGGTCACCATTACAACAACAACAATAATCACAATAACAATCGCACCATTTATCACAACAACAATCGTAACCCCAACAACAACAACAACTACAACAACCGTCCCAACAACAATAACAACCACAACAACAACAATCCCAACAACAACAACAAAAGCAACTATTACAATAAGAGGCAGAAAATTCTGTGCCAAAGGTGTGAAGGGTACCATCAGACTGGGTACTGTTCAGCAACATGTACCAAGTGTAATAGAAATGGTCATGGTGCGACGAAGTGTGAAATCTACGGACCAGCGGTTAACAGAATAAATAATGCCGCCATTACTTGTTTCGGATGCGAAAAAAAGGGCCATTACAAAAGTATGTGCCCAAACCAAGGGAATAACAACGGGTAAAGCTGTGGAAGAGTCTTCAACATTAATACGGCTGAAGCACAGGAAGACCCGGAGCTTGTTACGGGTACATTTCTTATTGATGAAAAACCTGCTTATGTTTTATTTGATTCGGGTGCGGATAGAAGCTATATGAGTAGAGATTTTGTGCCAAATTAAGTTTTCCATTAACGCTATTGGATAATACGTGTTTACTTGAATTAGCAAATGGTAAACTAGTTAAAGCCGATAAAATATGCCGGAACCGAAAAATTAAACTGGTTGGCGAAACATTTAAAATTAATTTGATACCGGTAGAATTGGGGAGTTTTGATGTAATAATCGGCATGGACTGGATGATCAAGGATAAAGCAGAGATTGTTTGTTACAAGAATGCGATTCGCATTCTGCGCGAAAAGGGAAAACCCTTAATGGTGTACGGAGAAAAGGGTAACGCGAAGTTAAATCTTATTAGTAGCTTGAAGGCGCAAAATCTAATAAGGAAAGGTTGCTATGCAATTTTAGCACACGTCGAGAAAGTCAAACCCGAAGAAAAGAACATCAATGATGTTCCTGTCACAATGAAATTTCCCGATGTATTTTCGAAGGAATTACCTGGACTACCTCCACACCGATCCGTTGAATTTCAAATAGATCTTGTACCGGGAGCTGCACCGATAGCTCGTGCTCCTTACAGAGTTGCACCCAGCGAAATGAAGGAACTACAAAGCCAATTACAAGAGCTTTTGGAGCATGGTTTCATTCGACCAAGCATATCACCGTGGGGAGCTCCTGTGCTGTTTGTCAAGAAAAAGGATGGTACGTTCAGGTTGTGCATCAACTACCGAGAGTTGAACAAGCTTACCATCAAGAACCGTTATCCACTACCGAGAATCGATGATTTATTTGACCAACTGCAAGGTTCGTCAATTTATTCAAAGATTGATTTACGTTCCAGTTATCATCAAATGCGGGTAAAGGAGGATGATATCCCAAAGACTACTTTCAGAACGCGTTACGGTCATTATGAGTTTATGGTTATGCCGTTTGGATTGACTAACGCACCAGCCGTGTTTATGGACCTCATGAACCGGGTGTGTGCACCATATCTAGACAAATTTGTCATTGTTTTCATCGATGACATACTTATTTACTCTAAGAATGACCAAGAGCACGAAGAACATTTGAGAATGGTGCTAGAATTGTTGCGGAAGGAAGAACTGTATGCTAAGTTTTCTAAGTGTGCATTTTGGTTAAAAGAAGTGCAATTCCTCGGTCATGTTGTGAGCAAGGAAGGCATTCAAGTTGATCCGGCAAAGATTGAATCTATAGAAATGTGGGAAACCCCAAGAACTCCAACGCACATACGTTAATTCTTAGGATTGGCTGGTTATTACAGAAGATTCATCCAAGATTTTTACAGAGTAGCAAAACCCTTGACTGCATTAACGCATAAAGGGAAGAAATTTGACTGGAAGGATGAGCAAGAGAATGCGTTTCAATTGTTGAAGAAAAAGTTAACTACGACACCTATATTATCATTGCCTGAAGGGAATGATGATTTTGTGATTTATTGTGATGCTTCAAAGCAAGGTCTCGGTTGTGTATTAATGCAACGGATGAAGGTAATTGCTTATGCATCTAGACAATTGAAGATTCACGAGCAGAATTATACGACCGACGATTTGGAATTGGGCGCTATTATTTTTGCATTGAAGATGTGGAGAAATTACTTATATGGGGTCAAATGTACCATATATACCGACCACAAAAGTCTCCAACATATATTTGATCAGAAGCAACTGAACATGAGGCAACGTAGGTGGGTTGAGCTACTAAATGATTATGACTGTAAGATTCGTTACCACCCGGGGAAGGTGAATGTTGTAGCAGACGCTTTAAGTAGAAAGGATAGGGAACCTATTCGAGTAAAAGCTATGAATATAATTATTCATACTAACCTTACTACTCGAATAAAAGAGGCGCAACAGGGGGTTTTGAAAGAAGGAAATTTTGAAAAAGAAATACCTAAAGGATTGGATAAACAGCTTACTATTCGGGAGGACGGAACCCGGTATTTGGCTGAAAGAATTTGGGCACCAAAGATTGGGGATTCGAGAGAAATGGTACTCAGGGAAGCACATAAAACCAGATACTCAATACATCCCGGAGCGGAGGAAACGTACCAAGATCTCAAGAAACACTTTCGGTGGCCGGGTATGAAAGCTGATATTGCTACATACGTAGGAGAATGTTTGACTTGTTCTAAAGTCAAAGCTGAACATCAGAAACCATCAGGTCTACTTCAACAACCTGAAATCTCAGAATGGAAATGGGAAAACATTACCATGGATTTCATTACTAAATTACCAAGGACTGCAAGTGGTTATAATACAATTTGGGTAATAGTCGATCGTTTTACCAAGTCAGCACACTTTCTACCAATGAAAGAAGAAGATAAAATGGAGAAATTGGCATGACTATACTTGAAGGAAGTTGTCTCCATACATGGAATACCAATCTCTATTATCTCTGATCGTGATGGTAGATTTATTTCAAGATTTTGGCAGTCGTTACATCAAGCATTGGGAATTCGTCTAGACACGAGTACTGCCTATCATCCACAAACTGATGGGCAAAGTGAAAGGACGATTCAGACACTTGAAGACATGCTACGAGCATGTGTTATTGATTTTGGAAATGGTTGGGATCGACATCTACCATTAGAAGAATTTTCCTATAACAACAGTTATCACTCTAGAATTTTCCTATAACTATAGTTATCCAGGAAACTACTGAGAAGATCATTCAGATTCAACAACGGTTGAAAAATGCCAGGAGTCAGAAAAGAGCTACGCCGATGTCAGAAGAAAACCTTTAGAATTTGAGGTTGGTGACATGGTCATGCTTAAGGTATCACCTTAGAAAGGTGTCATTCATTTTGGAAAATGGGGAAACTGAACCCGAGATACATTGGGCCTTTCAAGATTATTGATCGTGTTGGGCCAGTGGCTTATCGACTTGAACTACCTCAACAACTCGCCGGCGTACATAACACCTTCCACGTATCGAATTTGAAGAAAAGCTTAGCTAAAGAAGATCTCACTATTCCTTTAGACGAAATTAAGATCAACGAAAAACTACAATTCGTTGAAGAACCCGTCGAAATAATGGATCGTGAGGTTAAAGGGCTTAAGCAAAGCAAAATACCAATCGTTAAGGTTCGATGGAATGCTCATAGAGGACCCGAGTTCACATGGGAGCGTGAAGATCAGATGAAGCAGAAATACCCGCACTTATTTCCAGATGATGCGTCAATGCCTACAACTGCTTAAAATTTCGGGACGAAATTTATTTAACGTGTAGGTACTGTAACGACCCATATTTTTCTATGAATATTATATATATATATATATATATATATATATATATATATATATATATATATATATATATATATATATATATATATATATATATATATATATATATATTTAACATGATATAATGATAAGTAAGTATCTCATTAAGTATATTAACTGTGACGCCTTGGAAATTTCCGACCAAATTTAAACTTAATCTTCATATGATTTCGACACAATAAGCAAAGTCTGTAATGTTGAGTCTCGAAATTTTTGAACTATTTACATGGATTCAGTTAACCTTTGACTATTTCCGACGATTCACGAACAATTGTTTGTAAATAAATATGTATATATAAATATAAATATAAGTATATATAATAATTTGAAATTATAGAATACATTTTAATCATCTGAATTGAAAATGTGAAATAATATATAAAATAAATAAGTTGTAATTAAAATGAATATATATATAATTTCAATATATAATTATTATTATATTGTAATAATAAATATTCAATATATGTTATTATATATATTACATAATTAATAATATGTAATATTAATATAATAAGTTGATTATAGGTTAAAAATATAGTTGTTATAATTACTTTCAATATTAATATCAAAATTAGTATTATTAATATTATTATATATAACATATAAATATGAAATTTAAGATGCATAAATTGTTATATTGTTATTATTATTAATATTATTATTATCATTAATAATATCAATATTATTATAATTAGTATTATTATTAGTATCACTAATAATATTATTATTATTATTATAATTTTTATTATTATTATCATTATTATTAAATGTTATTAAATTTATCAAAATTATCATTTTTGTTATTTTTAATATCATCATATTATTATTATCATCATTATTTTTAAATTTATTTTATTAGTATCTTATCAATAATAATAATCTTATTATTATTAATATAATTATTATTAATTAGTATTATTATTATTACTAATATATTTATTAATTATATAATTATAAAATCAGAAAAAAAGGAACGGATTCAGTTTCATGTATCTATCATCTGTAGTTAATTTTTGTTTCTTGTCTCTAAACTGTTTACATGTCTAAATCGATTCAATAATCAAACAAAATCAGTTGAAGGTCGATATCATCCTTTATTTTTTTATTTTGTTATTCCCTGATTGATATTCTGTCGATCTACAATTGCTATAAAACTCGATCAATTCCAGTGTTAAGTGATACCAGTCGACCTTACATAATCATATACCAATTATAGATACATTTAACAGCTTTTAATTTGTTGAATTTAATAAAAAAAATGAAGAACACATGTACTGCTCTGTTCTCGTTTTATTTTTTTTTGAAAACCTTGAATTTGAATAAAATTTCAAAATGTATTAATGCAGTCTTGTTAGGATTCTTTTACTCAAACTATCTAAAAAATCTTAGCTTCCAATTCTTAATAACGAATTCGAATTTAAGAGTCAAAGTTAATTTTCAAAAAGTTAACCGAATTGTTCTTGAGGAAATTCAAACTCGTTTTGATGTTTTAAGTTTAATTGACGATCCAGAAAGTTTCTAAGAACGAATTAGAACTTATTTCATGTTGTAATCTTTGTTTAAAACGTTCTAAAATTCGAATTTGAGTTTTGAGTTCTTGATGGGTTCGTGACTGCTGCAGCTGCTTTAAATTTTTTTTTTCTGTCAATCAACCTACAACAGATATTAATCTGTTTCGTTGAAGTTCCAAAACCAAAACAAAAGTTTAATTCAATGAATTGATTTGGTATCTGTCGATTTAGTTTTGAAGATGATGAAGAAGAACATAGAAAATAAATAATACGGGTTAAATATAATTCGATCGTGATATTAATCAGAAAAACAGATTAGAGCAGATGGTTAAGGGGTGTTGCGGGTGAGCAAGAGGTCTCGTGTTCGAGCCCGGTTCGTGGCATTTTTTTAGAAAAGCTTTTAAAGGTAGTTTTTATTATTAAATTTTTATTATTGTTATTATTATTGTTATTATTATTAATAATATAATAATAATTATTATTATTATTACTAATATAAGTATTAATGACCATTTATTATTATTATTGTGATTATGATTATTATTATTATTATTATTATTATTATTATTATTATTATTATTATTATTATTATTATTATTATTATTATTATTATTATTATTATTATTATTATTATTATGAAAATAATTCAATTTATTATTATTTTCATTAATATTAGTATTATTATCATTTTATAATTATTATTACTATTATTATTATTATTATTATTATTATTATTATTATTATTATTAATAAAATAAGTATTATTGTCATTATCATTATTACTAGTATTATATTATTAGTATTATTATTACTAGTCTTATAAATATTATTATCATTGTTAATATTATCATTATTATAATTACATTATTATCATTATTATTATTATTATTATTAAGTATTATCATTAAACATTATTAGTATTCTTATTACTAACAATATCATTATTAGTATTATCTTTATTATTAATATTATTATCATCATTTCTAAAATTAGTAGTAAAACTATTATTATTATTTTAGTTATTATTATTATTATTATCAATATTATTAGTATTATTATCACTGACACGATTTTATATATAAAAATTATTTTATTACCATTAATATTAAAAGTATGATTATTAAAATTATCATTATTAAGAAATAAGTATTATTATTATCATGATTATTAAGATTACTATTTTTATTAAAATTATTGTTATTATTTTATTAATATTATTATTATCACTATCATTATTACTACAATTAAAGTAACTAATGTTATTATCAAAATTATTATTTTCAATATCATTATTAAATCTAATTATTTGTATTATTATCATTACTTTAGTATTATCATAATTATTAATTTAACAAACAAATGATATTTTTATAAAAATATATCTAATACATAACTTAACTATATTAATATTTTTATTTATTTAAAATATATAAAATGAATATATTTAATTAAATAATGAAATATATAAGTTATTAATATCAAAATGATATCACCAATAAATAATATATATATATATATATATATATATATATATATATATATATATATATATATATATATATATATATATATATATATATATATATATATATGTGTGTGTGTGTATATATATATATATATATATATATATATATATATATTTGTTCAATTACAAGTATATGTTTTAATATATATATATATATATATGAATGATATAGGTTCGTGAATCCGAGGCCAACCCTGCAATTGTTCAGTTCAGTCGTATGCATATTTTTACTACAAAATATCGTATCGTGAGTTCTTTTGATCCCTTTTCACTTAATTTTGAAATATATATTTTGGGACTGAGAATACATGCGCTGTTTTATAAATGTTTGACGAAATAGACACAAGTACTTAAAAACATTCTACGATTGGATTACGAATACCGAATATCACCTCTTTTAGCTTGGTAGCCTAAGAATTAGGGAAATGACCCCTAATTGACGCGAATCGTAAATATAGATCTATTGGGCCTAACAAGTCCCATCCGGGTTACGGATGCTTTAGTACTTCGACTTTATATCATACAGATGAGAGTTCCTGTTACGATGGGGGATATTCTATATGCATCTTGTTAATGTCGGTTACCAAGTGTTCAGCAGTATGAATGATTTTATACACAGGTTATGTGTATCATGTTTTGTACACGAGATACGTGTGTGGTTAAATATTTGAAATCTTGTAGTCTATTAAAAATATTGAAATGATTGTTTATGATAAACCTTTGAACTCACCAATCTTTTGGTTGATACTTTTAAGTATGTTTATTCTCAGGTACGAAAGAAAACTTCCGCTGTGCATTTGCTCAATTTTAAAGATATTACTTGGAGTCGTTCATGGCATATTTCAAAAGACATTGCATTCAAGTCATTCGAGTTCAAAAAGACTTTTATTAAGTAAATGACAGTTTAGTCATTCATATTACGAGAATCATATATCATTTGTATTAAAAGGTTATATTTTGAAATGAGTTTATCTTTTAAACGAATGTAATGTTTGTAATACGTATCATATAGAGGTCAGTACCTCGCAATGGGACCAGATGTTATGATATTCGTTCATATGGATTTGGACGGGCCGTTTCATTAACAATGGGTTAGATACATAAAATGAGACTACTAAATTAAGGATTTCAAAACGATATATATATTTAACGATTATCGACGTAATAATGTCTTAACTAAAATAAATACATATGTATCGTATTAAGATATATTAATACACTATGTTTAACATAATAAAATGATAATTAAGTATATCATTAAGTGTATTAACAATGAACTATATACATAAAATGAGACTACTAACTTAAGGGTTTTGAACCAATATATACATGTAACGATTAACGACGAAATAACGACTTAATTAAAATGTATATATATGTAATGTATTAAGAAGTATTAATACACTTTTAAAAGACTTAAAGACATATATCAAAATACTTATACTTATTAAAGATAACTATAATCGTATTCGTACGGTATTTTTACCCGTATAATACTCAACTTCTAGATGTATATACTATTAGTATGTACACTTAATGATCAGCTCATAGCAGCCCTAGATAGTCAACAAACATGTGGAACCAACCATTAGATAACTAGCATGACTTATGAGCAAGAAAACAAAACTAGAACTCCTTTTAACCCCACTCACCACTCACCACTCACCATTCACTTCATTTCATTTCCAATTTTCTTTCTAAATTCTCTCTCAACACACACACACACACACACACAAACACACACTCAAGAATGAATTATCCAGCAAACTAATCATCATCTTCATCAAAAACTAAGTTAGAATCATCATAAGAAAGCTTGATCAAGAACACATCAAGATAGTCATCCAATTTCAAGTAGTTTGCTTTCAAACTTGTAATCCATTTCAAGTAATCATCCAATATCAAGAAACCTTCATTCATATCAGTAGGTATTCATTCTAAATCAAGGTAATAATTATATTTAAGCTTTGATTAAATTCTATAAACATAAATATCTTAAATCAAGTAGTAATCTTACTTGAACTTGTTTTCATTCCATGATTCTACTTCAAGAACTTCCAAGCCATCAAAGATCCTTGGAAGCTGAAGATTATTTTTCATCATTTCCAGTAGGTTTACCTACTATAATTGAGGTAGTAACTATGTTCATAACCTTGCTCGATTCTTACTTATATAACTATCTTATTCGAAGAATATAACTTGTAATCACTAGAACATAGTTTTGTTAATTCTAAACTTGTTCGCAAACAAACTTAATCCTTCTAACTTGACTTTAAAAAAACTTCACACATGTATTATATCTATATGATATGCTAACTTAAGGATTTAAAACTTGAAAACACGAAGAACACCGTAAAACTGGACATACGCCGTTGTAGTAAAATCGGGGGGTGTTTTGGGTTGGATAATTAAAAACTATCTTAAACTTTAAATTTAAAGTTTGTTTTCTGGAAAAATGATATTTCATATGAACATGATAACATATATAAAAATGGTGGTTAAACTCAAAGTAGAAGTATATTTTTCAAAATGGTCATCAAGGTGTCGTTCTTTCGATAGATATGACTACCTCTTTCAAAATGGACTTGTAACCTATAACTCCGACTATAAACCACCACTCTTTCTGTTTAGTTTTATAAAATTGTGTTCATTACAAAACCATAGCAATTTGATTCACTCAAAACCGATTTGTAACGAAGAAATTATGGGCAAAACAATATTGGTTAGAAATAGCCTAAAATGGCTACGGAATTATTTTGATAAAATCTATACTAACCATATCCTAGCTAACTTTTCCTGTATTATACATGTATTAAACATGTCATGACTATTTCCTTGTAATATATTAGTCTTGGTTAAGTCCGAGACAATATAATATAATCTTGATTGATTAAGACAATAGTTATACAATACGTCGGATAAATCGTAAAACACATGTACACAATACGTCTGGGTTAATTCTAAGACAATACGTGTTCAATGGGTTGTGATTGAGTCTTGTACAATACGTATACAATACGTCTTGATTAAATTCTAAGATTATATATTGGACTATTGAACTATATTTGGACTACTAACGTTGGACTACTAACATTGGACTGCGAACTTGACAACTTAAATCATCACACGTAATTAAAAATATAATCTAAATATAATGGTATAACATTTTGAAATATATATATATATATATATATATATATATATATATATATATATATATATATATATATATATATATATATATATTATAGGTTCGTAAATCGATTCGAGACCACGTCTGATTTTCAACGAATTGAAAATCTATTCAAGTGAGTTATAGTCTCATTTTTACTATCTAATATTTTTGGGATGAGAATGCATGTAGCTTTGTAAATGTTTTACGAAATAGACACAAGTACTTGAAACTACATTCTATGGTTGGATTACGAATACCGAATATCACCCCCCTTTTGCTTGGTAACCTAAGAATTAGTGAACCAGTCCACTAATTGACGTGAATCCTAAAGATAGATCTATGGACAATAACACGCCCCAGTCAGTGATATGAACTGATTTGGTACTTTGATTATTATATTATACAGATGAGAGTTCCTGTATGATGGGGGATATTCTATATGCATTTTGTTAATGTCGGTTACCAGGTGTTCACCATATGAATGGATTTTGCAGTGAGCATACCTGCACATTGTTTATGAAAATGAAATCTTGTGGTCTATTATTACGAATTATTATATAGGTTAAACCTATGACTCACCAACATTTTTGTTGACATTTTAAGTATGTTTATTCTCAGGTGATTATTAAAGACTTCCGCTGTTGCATGCTATTTAAAGACGAGATTTGGAGTCAGCATGCTTGTATGATATTGTTTAAAACTGCATTCGGATGTCTATGATTGTAATATATTGTAATGGTTGTGTAAAAACTTGGTATTTTTAGATTATCGCTGATTGGTAATCTAGGTTATGTCTTTTAAACCTTTGACGATAAAATAAAGATTATGGTTTATTTTTAAAACGAATGCAGGCTTTGAAAAACGTCTCATATAGAGGTCAAAACCTCGCAATGAAACTAATTAATATGAAACGTTTATAATCGATATGAACGGGGAATTTCACATATCTTCCCTAATAGCTTGGTAACTAATATTTACATGTTGTAAGAACATGTAAGCGCGGATCCTATTGATAGATCTATCGGGTTTGACAACCCCAACCGGGCTAGTCGCTCTAGTATCATAAACGGTTGCATAGTACTTCATTTTTACTACACTTGGTACAGTGTAGGGAGATTTCATAATAAAGGGAATATGCCACATTATTTGTTAAGTATAGTTATCGAAGCGCTCAACAACTTATAGAATATCTTTATTGAAATATTTATAATTATGAAATCTTGTGGTCTATATTTATATCGATGCTAGCATTAAACCTATATATCTCACCAACCTTTGTGTTGACTGTTTAAGCATGTTTATTCTCGGGTCCTTAAGAAAGTCTTCCGCTGTTGCATTATATGAGCAAGCTGTGCATGGAGTCTCATGCTTTTGTTTAAATGAAGTGTTGCATTCAATAAAACCTTTGTCATGTAATATATTCGACTGTTATGTCACGTATGTAGTATTTGTAAACCAATGTAATATGGGAATTATTCCTTAAATAATCGCCCACTTGTTTAAAACATGCATTATGTATAATAATGGTGTGCTTTTTATGAAACGAATGCAATATTTTCTAAAAACGTATCATATAGAGGTCAAATACCTCGCTATGGGACCAATGAGTAACGTACTGCATTTATAGTAATATGGAGTACCTATCTCTATTATATCCGACCGTAACAGTAGGTTTACGTCAAGGTTCTGGAAATCACTACAGGAGGCCCTAAGAACTCGTCTAGATATAAGCACCGCATATCATCTGCAAATCGATAGACAAAGTGAAAGGACCATACAGACTCTCGAAGACATGTTTAGAGCATGTGTGATCGATTTCGGAAGCGGATGGGATAAATATCTACCATTAGCAGAATTCTCGCATAACAACAGTTACCATACGAGTATTAATGCTGCACTATTTGAAGCACTTTATGGAAGAAAGTGTAGATCCCCGATCTGTTGGAATGAAGTAGGAGACCAACAACTAACTGGTCCCAAGATCATACAGGAGACTACCGAAAAGATTGTGCAAATCAAGGAGAGATTGAGAACCGCTCAAAGTCGTCAAAAGATTTATGCTGATGTTCGAAGAAAGCCATTGGAATTTCAGATTGGAGACATGGTTATGTTAAAGGTGTCACCTTGGAAAGGTGTGATACGCTTTGGCAAGAGGGGTAAACTGAACCCAAGATACGTAGGACCATTCAAGATCATCGAACGTATTGGACCGGTGGCTTATCAACTTAAGCTACCACAACAACTTGCTGGAGTACACAATACCTTTCATGTCTCGAACCTAAGGAAATGGCTTGCAAAAGAAGACCTCACCGTTCCTCTTGAAGAAATCCAAATCGACGAGAAATTGCATTATATAGAAGAACCTGTTGAAATCATGGACCGTGAAGTCAAACAGCTCAAGCAAAGCAACATACCTATAGTTAGGGTTCGTTGAATGCTCAAAGAGGTCCCGAGTTCACTTGGGAAAGAGAGGACCAGATGAAACAGAAGTATCCACATCTGTTTACAAACACCGCCCATTGAATAGGTACTACTTCAAATTTCGGGACGAAATTTCTTTAACGGTAGGTACTGTGATGACCCGGATTTTTCCAACTATTTGATTATACCATTTACATGATTTAATAATTCCGATGTGATAAGCAATGAATTTTAATAAGTCTTGAACCTGTGGAAAGAGTTTTACACAAGCTTTTGGTCACCCTTTTATTCCGACGATTCACAAACGTCATAACTTGTAATAATTATATATTGGTGTATATATATCTAACTTGATAATATGGTAATTAAGTACCTCATTAAGTATATTAACAACGGGTTATATATATAAATTGAGACTACTAACTTAAGGGTTTCGAAACGATATATATATATGTAACGTTTAACGACTTAATAACTCTTAAGTTAAAATGAATATATATGTATTGTATTAAGAAGTATTAATACACTTTTGAAAGACTTAAATACATATATAAATATACTTTTACTTAACAAAGATAACTATACTCATATTCGCATTCACTTTCCTCAAGAATTCTACTCGTATTCATACTGTATTTTTACCCGTATTATACACAACTTCTATAAGTATTTACTATTGGTATATACTGATAGAAATCTGCAATTATTTGTGTAATATGTCATCCATGACCTAATCAATTTAATATGTCATCCATGACTTAATACATTTTAACTTATACTAGATATTTTCACTAAAAACCAAATTTATAAGCTTATAAATAAGTACCATTTTTAACTCATTTTTACTTCACATGTTCTTAAACTAAAACACACACTTGAATGCTCTCATATCATACTTCAATCTCAACAACTTTCCTCTTCATAATCAAGGTAAAATGCTTCTCAAAATCCTTGTTCAATTCCTTATATAGTTGCTATCTTATTATGCTTATAAAACTTGTAAAAACTAGAACATAGTTTAGTTGATTATAAACTTGTTTGAAAACTAATCTAATCTTTCTAACTTAACTCTAATAACACTTATTTATATGTATTATTATATTATATTAAGTTAATATAAGAACTTATAACTTGTACATATGAAGAACACCTTGAAACTTAACATATATCGTTTAATCTCCATTCGGTAAAAAGCGGTATGTTTTGGGTTGAGAATTAAAAACCTATCTTAGACTTTGATTTTAAGGCTAATACTCTATAAATATGTTAATATATGTAAATAAGACTTCCAGTAATTGTTTTATGATTTTATACAAAGTGAAAGTATTTTATTAAAATCATATATCGGGTGGATGCCGAGATTCTTCCAAATATGTCCACCGGCACAAAAAGAGGGTAAAACTCTAAAAATTACTACTTGGGCTGAACTTTTCGAATAGGTTTTGAAAAATTTACTTTTTAAGGAATCCA
This sequence comes from Rutidosis leptorrhynchoides, assembly GCF_046630445.1. Lineage (NCBI taxonomy): Eukaryota > Viridiplantae > Streptophyta > Magnoliopsida > Asterales > Asteraceae > Rutidosis > Rutidosis leptorrhynchoides. The sequence goes on along the minus strand of NC_092336.1, from coordinate 456,123,472 downwards.
TAGCAATTTGATTCACTTTAAACGGAGTTGTAATGAATATTTGGCAAACAAAACAAAATCTGCTAGGATTAACGTTGTATGGACGAAATTCATCTAATAAAAACTATATTAACCATTTCCTTGCTAACTTTTCCTATATCCTACATGTCATGACTATTTCCTTGTAATATACTAGTCTGGGTAAATTTCGAGACAATATAATATAATCTTGATTAGTTAAGACAATAGTTATACAATACGTTCAGATAAATCGAAAGACACCATGTACACAATACGTCTGGGTTAATTCTAAGACAATACGCGTACCATGGGTCATGATTGAGTCTATAACAATACATATACAATACGTCTTGATTAATTCTAAGATTATATATTGAACTATTGGACTATTGGACTATTGGACTATTGGTGGACTACTAACAAAGGACAACTAACAAAGGACTACTAACATAAAAATGTTAAAAATTAATATATAAGTATTCTATGAACTTGCTTTATTTTATTTATATGTCGTATTATTATCTGAATCATTATTATTGTTATAGGTTCGTGAATCCAAGGACGACGGCCATATTTTTAATAAGTTAAAAACTTGTTATTAATATACTTTTACTACCGTGAGTAGTCCCATTTTTAAACTCTAAAAATATTTTGGGATGAGAATACATGCATTTTATGTTTTACGCTATGGACACAAGCACTTAAAATATATTCTACATTGAGTTGTACCACCTTGCATATCTTCCCTAATAGCTTGGTAACTAATATTTACATGTTGTAAGAACATGTAAGCGCGAATCCTATTGATAGATCTATCGGGTTTGACAACCCCGACCAAGCTAGTCACTCTAGTATTGTAAACGGTTGCATAGTACTTCGTTTTTACTACACTTTCATAATAAAGGGAATATGCCACATTAATTGTTAAGTATGGTTACCGAAGTGCTGAACAACTTATAGAATATCTTTATTGAAATGTTTATAACTATGAAATCTTGTGGTCTATATTTATATCGATGCTAGCTTTAAACCTATATATCTCACCAACCTTTATGTTGACTGTTTAAGCATGTTTATTCTCAGGTCCTTAATAAAGTCTTCCGCTGTTGCATTATCTGAGCAAGCTTTGCATGGAGTCTCATGCTTTTGTTTAAATAAAGTGTTGCATTCAATAAAACCTTTGTCATGTAATATATTCGACTGTTATGTCACGTGTGTAGTATTTGTAAACCGATGTAATTTGGGGATTATTCCTTAAATAATTGCCCACTTGTTTAAAACATGCATTATGTATAATAATGGTGTGTTTTTTATGAAACGAATACAATATTTTCTAAAAATGTATCATATAGAGGTCAAATACCTCGCTATGGGATCAATGAATAACGTACTGCATTTATAGTAATATGGACGGGTCGTTTTAGAAGATCTGCCACAAGAAATGCATGTTGAAATCTTGTCTAGAGTTGGTCCGGATTCATCTGCTTAATTGTTTATGGTGAAGTTGGTTTGCAAAGCATTTGAAAGGCATTCCGAGCATGCTTTGGTTAACAAAAGGCTTTCATTTGATAGGTGGTGTATTTCACCTTGGGGAAACCATAAGTTGGCCCATATTTTCTTTTTGGCTATATATTTTGAAAACCCTAATGCGATTTTTCGCTATGGTTTGAGGGCTTATTTTGATTCTATATACTCCGATAAAGGGCTTCATTTATTAGAAAAAGCTTCGAATATGCAACTTAAAGAGGCATGTTATGTTTATGGTTTAGTCATCATTGCCTCTCACCAAATAAAGAAAAAGAACATCGGATTACAAATCCTTAATCAATCATTTCCACTGGTATCGTATTTGGTGGTTGAGGTGAGAACCAAGGTTTTTGATTTGTTACAACACTGTTGGGTATTATGTAACCCCCATCCTTTTGATGATGTCACAACGTGCTGCACTATCAAGGGCCACAATGGTTATTTTCCACTTGATATTAGATGGAAAATAATATTGATTAAACCAGAATGCATGTCTTGTTTTTGGTCCTATGAGTTGCGTGTTTTTACTGAATGATTTGGGTTTAACTAGAATTATCTCAGCAGCTACCATACTTCACCCCTTGTATAATAATTATCGTGTGCTATATTCCATCTTAACCATGTTTTGTGTAAAATAGTGGTATTGTATGATTGTAAAATATTGTACCAAAGGTTTTAGCGTGAAGTGTGTAAATGTATTAAGTTTTTCATGGTAGAATATTATCTTGATAGTAGTAGTTAATTTTTGTACTAGCTATTAAGTATGAACTTTAATGGGTAGGTACTACCCGAATCACAATTATAAAAAGCTAATATGAAGAAAAGGCTTTTATAATAATAAGTTCATATTATACTATAAAATACTATGGACTACTCCTAATATTCTATATGATTAACTTGACTCTTTTGACTATTTTTTGAAGGAAATGGCTCCAACTACCAGACAAACCTTGAACATGAGCGAGGAAGATTTCCGTGCTTTCCTTGCTGCGAACATAGCCGCAGTGCAGGCTGCAATGCACAACAACAACAATCACTCAGGGTCTAGCAGTGGAACTTACTCCACAGGAAATCGTGTAGGATGCTCCTACAAGGCTTTCACTGCCTGTAAATCCCTGGAGTTCGATGAAACCGAAGGACCAGTTGGGCTAAAATGGTGGACCGAGAAGGTTGAATCTGTATTTGCAATAAGCAAATTTGCTGAAGAGGATAGGGTGAAATACGCCACGCATACTTTCACAGGTATTGCGTTAACATGGTGGAACACCTATCTCGAGCAGGTGGTGTAACGACCCGAATTTTTCCATAGACATATATGAGATTAATATTTACATAATTAAATGTTTCCAACATGTTAAGCAATCAAACTTGTTAAAACTTGAATAATTGAAACGGGTTTTATGTAAACGTTTGAACACCCAGTTCGTCCGACGATTCACGAACGTCATAACTTGTAAAAATGATATAATGGTATATATATGGATATATATATATATATATATATATATATATATATATATATATATATATATATATATATATATATATCTAACTTGATAAAATAATAATTAAGTATCTCATTAAGTATATTAACAATGAACTATATACATAAAATGAGACTACTAACTTAAAGGTTTCGAAACAATATATATATGTAACGTTTAACGACGTAATAACGCCTTAATTAAAATGTATATATATGTATCATATTAAGATGTATTAATACACTTTTGAAAGACTTAAATATATATATCAAAATACTTATAATTAACAAAGATAGTTATAATCGTATTCCCATTCGTTTTCATCAAGAATTCTACTCGTATTCATACAGTATTTGTACCCGTACTATACGCAGCTTCTAGGTGTATATACTTGATGTCGAACGAGGTGTATATAAAATAGCTATTATTTTACTAGGAAAATACTATTAAATACGATACAATTTTACACAAGATATTTATTTATTTATAGAATGGATATACTTAAACCTTGCTACAACACTTATAGGCAGTGTACCTAATCGTACAGTAGTGTAGTTTTTAGTAAGTCCGGTTCGTTCCACAGGGAGATCTTTAAGCAAAGCTCAACGCTATATTAGTTTACTTTTATTAAAATTACAAATATATATATAAGTAATATTATTATTATAAAGGGGGGTTTTTACCGTTTAATGACCGGTTTGTCGATTTTAAAACTTTAGTCGCAGTTAAAACCTAATGTAAAATATAAAATAAATACAAGACTTAAATTAAAGCGTAAAGTAAATAACGATAATGAAATTGCGAATAATAAAAATGCGATAAAAATTAAATTGCGATAATTAAAAAGTACGATAATTAAAAGTGCGATAAAATGAAATATCAATAAATAAAAGTGCGATAATTAGAAGTGCAATTAAATATAAAATAAAGGAAATAAAATATGATATAAAAGAATTATGCTTATTTAAACTTCCGTAATCATGATGTTTGACGTGTTGATTTTAGTTTTATGCCCTTGGGTTAATTGTCCTTTGTCCTGGATTATTCAATATGTCCGTCTGGTTTTTGTCCATAACAGTCCATCAGTCATAAATATAAATTGCAAGTGTCCTTGTCAAATTATTATTATACCCGAAGATAAATATTCCAACTAATTGGGGATTCGAATTGTAACAAGGTTTTAATACTTTGTTTAATGAATACACCAGGTTATCGACTGCGTGTAAACCAAGGTTTTACTACTTTGTTAACAATTACACCAATTACCCTTGAATGTAATTTCACCCCTGTTTTAATTATTCTAGTGGCTATTAATCCATTCCCGTGTCCGGTTAAATGAACGATTATTCGTACATATAAATACCCCGCCCATCGTGTCCGATCGAGTGTATATGGTAATTTATAGGGACGCCCAATTGTAAATCTTTATATTAACATTAACAAACTTTCATTTAGTTAAACAAATATAAAGCCCATTAATAGCCCATAGCCTAGTTTCCACAAGTGTCGTTCTTTTGTCCAAACCCCAATTATGGTACAAAGCCCAATTACCCAATTTTAGTAATTAGCCCAACATCATGATTACTTCGTTTTAAACAAGCATAATAATAACTTAGCTACGAGACATTAATATAAAAAGGTTGAACATAACTTACAATGATTAAAAATAGCGTAGCGTTACACGGACAGAATTTCGACTTACACCCTTACAACATTCGCTAACATACCCTTATTATTAGAATTAAAATTAAAATATAAATTATAAATATAAATATATATTACTCGTATATATTGAGAGAGAGATGAAAAATATGGTGTGTTTTTGATCAGAATTCGGGTTGATTTTATAGCCAGATTTGATTTTTGGGGCTCCGCGACTCGCGGCAAAAAGGCCTTCAAACTCCGCGAGTCGCGGAGAGGTATTTTCATTTTACTCCCTTGGAGTTTCTGGCTGCCGACAGTTTTTAATATATATATATAATATATATATAATTAATATAATTAATTATATATTATATTATATTTATATATATAGTTAACTTGTAATTTTTAGTCCGTTGCGTCGAGCGTTAAGAGTTGACTCTGGTCCCGGTTCCGGATTTTCGAACGTCCTCGCGTACAATTTAATATCTTGTACTTTGCGTTTTGAATCTTGTACTCTTGTGATTTCGAGACGTTTCTTATCAATAATTGGAACCTTTTTGATTGTCTTTTGTTCTTTTGAGCTTTTTGGTCGTTTGCGTCTTCAAATCGTCGAATCTGTCTTTTGTCTTCACCTTTTATTATTTAAACGAATATCACTTGTAAATAGAACAATTGCAACTAAAAGCTTGTCTTTCTTGAGGAATAATGCCATGAAATATATGTTCGTTTTTAGCATTATCAAATATTCCCACACTTGAGCGTTGCTTGTCCTCAAGCAATATTGTCTTGAAATACTAGAATCACTTCTTTATTCTTCACACTTTGTACATCAGTGATTTCTATACGGCGGTATAAACAATGGTAGTAACGATATGGTTTACAGTCCCACATGACTATAAAAATTTAGATCCATTAAGGAAATTGGATCTTTATGAAAACATTTGATCTTTTGAAAATTAAATCTAGTTTTTACCCTAGATAAGTTTTCCGGAATAACCCTTTACCGGTGTTTGCAAAATATTTTTGTGGGTTGTGTGGGTTTCAGATTTGAAAATTTTAGCTCAAAACTTGCGGTTTTGTGTCACCTACTTGCTAACCTTGTATTTGGAAAGCAACACGTCCAGTTTACTTGTTCCGTATATTACCTTTCGGCAAACTACCGTCCGGTTGTAAAGGAAAGCGTTGAACAAGCAACTGTTAAGGCAATGTCCCGTGACATGCTTTTGATTATGGTCTATAACGTGTCGGACGCAATTACTATCCTTGGTAGGAGCAATAGTAAAGCTCACCCTTATAATTTGTCGGTCTGGCACAAGGTCCTGTCTTTGACCATGCTATGCAACCACCGTTCTTACGGTTGACACCCGATTTAGTTCAGGTGACCTAATGAATTCCAGGTGAATTCCTAGGATTTTACGTTCAATGGTAATGAACGCATTGAAAATAGGGTTTTCAGAAAACAAATCGGTTTATAATTTTGATCAAAATATTTTCTCGTTCAAGCTCGAGTTTAGATATCATTGAATTCCATGAGTTTGAATTCTCAATCTTTAAGGTCAATCTCTAGGATTGAGTAATATCAGTCTTAAAAGCTGATTTTTAATCTTTAAGAAGATTATCCTTTCTGGGGATCTGATTCATTAGTCTTATCCAGCTAATTTGCACGGTGCCTCCCCATTGTACAAGATAAATCCTTCTCATGGTTAGGATAAATCTGACCACTTGGCGACCCTGTTTAATGCTGAGGTCCGTGGATTTCCTGCTGATTTTAGTGATGACTTTTCTAGATTTTTCGTCAACCTACAGCTGGTCTGAACGACAACTTCATGACCTAAATCAAGAAGCGCGTGTCTTTTTCGGAAGACTTTACTTCCTTTTAATGATGGAATTGATTCATCGTGTAGATCCATCTCTTCTTTTCTTTCATCGGGTAAAACAGTTTAGTTTAGTTCAAAGCAAAAGTATTTTCAGTTATTTGTTACAAATATATGTGACATATGTTTAAAATAACTTGGTAAATTTTCCCACACTTGGCTTTTTATTTCTTTTTATCGTTCTCTATTCCATTTTAAATGAATTTTAACATTTTAGTTTGTTTCTCAATTTATGTCCTTTCCGAGGTAACAATAATTTCGGTGTTAAAACCTAGTTTTATCGTTCATAAATATGTATAAACATGATTTGAATTCATTTAATTGAAAATTTTGAAAAATTTTACTAGAATTGGGTAGTCAGTATATAAGACTAGGGCTGTTCTTTTTTATCAGAGAGCACTAGATTCTAATACAACTACTGCTTTACTAGTATTTTTAATGGTAACCAAGTGTTTAATATAAAAATTTTTAAAATCCGAAAGAATTTAACCCCTTCCCACACTTAAGATCTTGCAATGCCCTCATTTGCAAGAAATCAGTAACAATTTAAATTATTGAGGGTGATTTGTGTGAAAATGATTAAATTTTTACCAAAGTTTCCAAATATATTGGCGTTTGTTTGCTGAATGATAAATGGTGCACATCATTTGTTCATTCCGTCTTCTTGTTATTTCACATATATTTTGCATCTTTGTCGTCAAAATTACTTGCTTTTGCTGAACTTAATGCCAGTCTTTGAAAATGCGTTGTTTTACCCTGTTGTGTACATAAGATAAACTGCAAACATATATACATATTTTTGAAGTTTGGTTTATTACCCCACATTCAAAAATTATTAAAATCTAAGAATAAAAGTTAGAAATTATAAAAATGATTACAATATTAACAAAAATATTAAATATATCAATAATTACAAATTACAAAATAATAAAAAAAAAAAATAAGTAAACTAAGGATGATATTGGTACCAATAGGGGTTCCACGCATAACCATAAGTGCTATAGAATGCCTCGGCAGGGTCATACGTAGGATATGGTGGCTGCATCTCTATCGACCAAGGAGGGAAGACGGGTTTCGGTGTAGGAATATAGTTTCTACCTATGTGTTGGCAATGCGCTATGATCTGGTTCTGATGAACTTGCCAATCTTCAAATGCTCTCTGTCTAGCATTTTCGTATTCCTGAGAAGCTATAAACCTTTGCATTTCTTGCATCTGGTTCCCCCCTCCTACATTACCTTGTTCCTGGTTTCTCTCTACTTGTGGATGTCTACCATTGTATCGTACTGCGGCGTTATTTCGCCGCTTCAACACTTTCGCACCATGGTACACATTTAAACCTATAGTGTCGCGGGGTTCCGGCTCTTCTACTAATAATCCCCCCCGACTTATATCCACACCGAGATATTCACCAATCAAAGTAATAAAAATACCACCCCCTATTATGCTATGTGGACGCATCCCTCGAACCATAGCTGATAAATAATAACCCACACAATATGGTATACTTACAGCGCTGTGTGGGTCTCGAATACACATATGGTAAAACAAATCTTGTTCATTTACCTTTTCTTTGTTTTTACCCCTTTGTGTAATCGAGTTAGCTAAAAACCTATGTATTACTCTTAATTCGGCTCTATCTATATCCAAATAAGAGTAGTTTCCCCCTTTAAAACGGTGATGGCTTGTCATTTGACTCCACACACCGTGTGTATCAAAATTCTCATCTATTTTCCTACCGTTTAGTATCAATCCTCTACAATCGGCAGACGCTAATTCCTCAGGCGTGTATATACGTAAAGCCTGAGCCATGTCCAGTAAAGACATGTGGCGCATCGAACCGCCTAACAAAAATCTAACAAAAGAACGATCGGTTAAACTAGCTACCCGATCATTCAACTCTATACTACATAACAACTCTTCACACCATACTTTATATACAGGTCTGCGTATGGTGAATAAACATATCCAGTCATTAAAAGAAGAATTACCATACCTCTGTACCAGTAATTCCCTAATTGGCCCGGCCAATTCTACAGCTTCCAAGGGTCCCCATTCTATGACCCTCGGTACCTCAACAACCTTTGAGTGAAGAGTATGCAAACCCCGTTGATATTTTGGATAATCTATCCAAAGTCTGTCAAATCTCAGGTTCGGGTGCAACTGTTCCAAGTGCATATCTGAAAAGGTCATGACTGGATGAGGTACATCCTGCTTGTAGTAGTTATCTACCTCCTGTTGTTCCAAGTTCTCAGCAGGGGCGTGACGGGCTTGGGATGAAGATTCACCCCTTTCAGTCTGTTTTCTTGAGTAGTTCCTAGATATCATCCTTCTCAACATGATTGTAGTGAAAAATTTGAAGATTAACGGTGAAAAATCGAGTTTTTGGGATGATTTTCGTGGGTTTTTCGGGGTCTTTTTTCGAGCTGTATGTGTGTTTCTGTGTTGGTGGGAGTGATCAGTTCGTGTGCAGCTGTTTTATTTTTTTCTGTAATTTGGTCCCTCCGCGAGTCGCGGAGGTTTGTACTGAAAACTCCGCGAGTCGCGGAGTTTTTTTTTTTTTTTTTTTTTTTTTTTTTTTTTTTTTTTTTTTTTTTATTTTTTTATTTTTTTTTATTTTTTTATAATCTTTAACTTATAAAACAATTAAGAAATTAATTTTAAAATTTTGTTTCCCTTGTTATTTAGGACGAGGTCGTTTCGGATTGATGTCCTAGTCCGTCCCTCGACAAAATTTTTAAAATTTGTCTTTTTGTAGCGATTGTTTTAAAAGCTAAGATTTTTGGGTTTTTTCAATGTTTTTGGCATACTTTAAATCAATAAGATTAAAAATAATGATAATAAAAGTTCTCGTCCCTCCCTCGGGTAAAGCAATTTCGGTTCAAAGACCTAGTCTTCAACTTACGACGAATTTTAAAAATCATATTTTTAACTTAATGAGATAAAGTAAATTTTTTTGTTTTTAAATTCACACAACTTAAATAATAAATTCAAAATTAAAAAATTAAAAATTAAAAATTCACACCAAACTTAAAATTTGAAATGCATAAAATTAAAATTCATATTTTAAAAATTAAAAATTCACACCAAACTTAATTTAATTTTTCAAATATTTACAATTTTAAATATATTGTTTTTACAAAGTTTACAATATTAATTTAAGATTTAAATATTAAGATTAAAAACATGGTAAAAATAAAATTAAAAATCTTTTTGTCTTTTTATCCCACTTTAATCAATCAAATATTATCAAAAATATGCGCCCCTCTTTTCGGTAAAGTAATTTCGGTTCCAAGACCTAATTTAACTCATGACGAATTTTTGAAATATTTTGGGTTGATTGATTAAAGATATTTATACCTTAAGAATAAACGTTAAATTTCGCAGTGATGTAATAAATTTTTGAACGATATCAATAATTTCGGTCGCCAAACCTAATTTTATTTAATACCAATTTAATACTTTTTAGCGAACAAATTAGCGTTTATTATCAAAAGGTTAAAAATAAAATAAAAACTGTACAGACATACCTGTGAAATAGATTTCTTAGTTATATGATCTATTATATTCATAAGATAGTCGGTTTAATTGGTCTTCCATGGCTGCATAGGCGTAACCTCTAGCATTCATTGTCTTTTCTTCTAAACATATGAACGGTCCGTCTCTGCATAAAGTAACAAATTCGGTATTTGAATAGGTTTGATTATTTGAACATTTACCTCCATGTGACCATTTTCCGCATTTGTGACATTTTTCTAGGTGTCGTGCTCTTCTTTTCGCTGCGGATTTTGATTTTCCTTTACCAAATTGTAACTTATTATCTTCGCATCTGGATCCTTTTCTAACTCCGTCCATTCTTTCTCTGATTACTGATACTAATTCACTCGGTAGTATGTCATTATTACGTTTAGCGATCAAAGCGTGTAGCATTAGACCATGGTTTAGTTCACAGGCAGTCTTCATTTCGTAAAAACCTAAAAAAATAAAAATTCAGAATGGGGGGAGAAGACTAGTTCTTTAGGGTCTGCTAGGGAAAGACCATACGTGTTCCATTTTCGAGAATTACACGAAAACAGACAATCTAACTCTAACAGAAATATATATTATCCTTTAAAGACTTGATTCTCCCCACACTTAGTTAGCTGTGGTGTCGAAATTGTGATTAACTTCGTTGTCGACTTCCATCGGACCATGTATGTAATGTTTAACTCTGTGACCATTAACTTTAAATTCAATCCCATTTGAATTTATTAATTCTATCGTTCCGTATGGGAAAACTCTTTTGACTATGAATGGTCCAGACCATCTTGATTTCAATTTTCCAGGAAATAGCTTGAATCGTGAATTGAAAAGAAGAACTCTGTCTCCTTCTTTAAATTCTTTTGAACTTCTGATTCTTTTATCATGCCATTTCTTCGTTCTTTCTTTATAGATTAACGAATTTTCGTATGCTTCATGTCTTAATTCTTCTAATTCGTTTAGTTGACTTAATCGTAGACGTCCAGCTTCATGTAAATCAAGATTACATGTCTTCAAAGCCCAAAATGCTTTGTGTTCAATTTCTACTGGAAGATGACATGCTTTTCCATAAACAAGTCTAAAAGGTGTGGTTCCAATTGGAGTTTTGTAGGCTGTTCTAAAAGCCCAGAGTGCATCCTCCAATTTAATGGACCATTCCTTCGGATTTGATCCTACGGTTTTCTCTAGAATACGTTTTAAAGCTCGGTTTGTATTTTCAACTTGTCCACTTGTTTGTGGATGATATGCGGTGGAGATTTTATGAGTTACTCCATATCTATTAAGAACTTTCTCAAGTTGATTATTACAGAAATGAGTACCCCGATCACTTATTAAAGCTTTCGGTGTTCCAAACCTTGCAAAAAGACGTTTTAAAAAATTGACTACAACTCGTGCATCGTTAGTTGGGAGAGCTTGTGCTTCCGCCCATTTAGATACATAATCAATGGCTACGAGTATATATAGATTATTATGAGATTTTGGAAATGGACCCATAAAGTCAATACCCCAAATGTCAAATACTTCACATACTTGGATGACATTTTGTGGCATTTCATCACGTTGACTTATTTTTCCGGCCCTTTGACATGCATCACAGGATTTGCAAAGAAGGTGTGCGTCTTTGTAAATTGTAGGCCAATAGAATCCAGCTTCATAAACTTTTCTTGCTGTTAGTTGAGGCCCATAATGCCCTCCTGTTGGTCCTGTGTGACAATGGTTTAAAATTTTACTCGCTTCATCTCCAAATACACATCGGCGTATTATTCCATCGGGACAACTTTTAAACAGATGTGGATCTTCCCAGAAATAGTGTTTTATATCACTGAAGAATTTCTTTCGTCTTTGGTACGATAATCCTTTTTCAAGGAATCCACAAACTAAGTAGTTTGCATAGTCTGCAAACCATGGGATTTCTTTATAATCTATCTTCAATAGATATTCATCAGGAAAGTTGTCTTGTATGGCCGATTCATTCAGAACTTCTAATTCGGGATTTTCAAGACGAGAAAGATGATCAGCGGCGAGATTTTCTGCTCCTTTTTTATCTCGGATTTCAATATCAAACTCTTGTAAGAGTAAGATCCAACGGATTAATCTTGGTTTAGCATCTTGTTTTGAAAATAGGTATCTAAGAGCAGAATGGTCGGTATAGACCACCGTTTTTGCTAGAACTAGATATGATCGAAATTTGTCAAAAGCAAAGACAATAGCAAGGAGTTCTTTTTCAGTAGTTGTATAGTTCGTTTGTGCTCCTTGTAATGTCTTACTAGCATAATATATAGGTTGAAATCGTTTTTCAATCCTTTGTCCTAAAACGGCTCCCATTGCAAAATCACTTGCATCGCACATTAGTTCAAATGGTAGATTCCAATTTGGTGTTATCATGATCGGTGCATTAGTGAGTTTCTCTTTAAGAATATTAAAAGATTTGATACATTCATCTGAAAAGATGAATGGCGCATCCTTTTCTAGGAGTTTATTCATAGGAGTGGCAATTTTAGAAAAATCTTTTATGAAACGTCGGTAAAAACCGGCATGCCCTAGAAAACTCCTAACTCCTCTAACATTGGTGGGATGTGGAAGTTTAGCAATTACATCTACTTTAGCTCTATCCACTTCAATTCCTTCTTTTGAAATTTTATGTCCAAGAACGATGCCTTCTTTAACCATAAAATGGCATTTCTCCCAATTAAGTACTAGATTTGATTTTTCGCATCTAATTAGCATTCGTTCCAGATTAACTAGACATGATTTAAATGTATCACCGAAGACTGAAAAGTCATCCATGAATACTTCCATGCATTCTTCTATCATGTCATGAAAAATCGCCATCATACACCTTTGAAAGGTTGCAGGGGCGTTGCAAAGTCCAAATGGCATGCGTTTGTAAGCAAAAGTACCATAAGGGCACGTGAATGTGGTTTTCTCTTGATCTTCGGGTGCTATTGGAATTTGAAAATATCCGGAAAATCCATCAAGAAAACAATAGTAACTATTTCCGGCTAATCTTTCCAACATTTGATCTATGAAAGGTAAGGGAAAGTGATCTTTTCTGGTGGCGTCATTTAATTTTCTATAATCAATACATACACGCCATCCTGTTACAGTCCTAGTAGGAATAAGCTCATTTTTCTCATTTGTGATGACAGTCATGCCACCCTTCTTAGGCACGCATTGAACTGGGCTTACCCATGGACTATCAGAAATTGGATATATCAAACCTGCATCTAGCAGTTTAATAATTTCTTTCTTAACTACATCTTGCATATTAGGATTTAGTCTTCGTTGACGTTGCACATACGTTTTATGACCTTCTTCCATAAGGATTTTATGTGTGCAATACGAAGGACTTATTCCTTTAATATCATGAATCTTCCATGCAATGGCTGGTTTATGAGCTTTCAACACAGAAATGAGTTGTGATTTCTCATTTTCAGTAAGAGAAGACGATATTATTACAGGTAATTCAGATTCACCATGTAAATAAGCGTATTCCAAATGGTTTGGAAGTGGCTTTAACTCTAATTTTGGAGGTTCTTCTATCGATGATTTATATCGATATCTGTCTTCTTCTTTTAGCATTTGAATTTCTTCTGTTGTTGGTTCATATCCATTAGCTATAAGTGTAGCTAACATTTCAGCTTCATCAATTGGTTCATTTCCTTCTCCTAAAGAACATTCTCCTGTTCCTTGTAATTCTGGAAATTCTTCTAATAATTCTGCATGTGCATCTATAGTTTTAATATAATAACATGTATCATCTGCAGATTGTGGTTGTTGCATGGCTCTATCCACTGAAAAGGTAACACTCTCATCCTCTATACTTAGGGTCAGTTTCTTACCGAACACGTCTATCATTGCTTTAGCCGTGTTTAAGAATGGTCTTCCTAATATGAGAGGAACTTGAGAATCTTCTTCCATGTCTAAAACAACAAAGTCTACTGGAAATACTAAAGTACCAACTTTAACTAGCATGTTCTCCATTATCCCTCTAGGATATTTTATTGATCTATCGGCTAGTTGTATGCTTATTCTTGTTGGTTTCAATTCTCCAAGGTCTAGTTTAGCGTATAGTGAATACGGCATTAGATTTATACTAGCTCCTAAGTCTGCCAATGCTTCTATTGAACTAAGACTACCCAGAAAACATGGAATTGTGAAACTTCCTGGATCAGATAGTTTTTCTGGTATCTTATTCAACAGCACTGCTGAACAATTAGCATTCATAGTAACAGCCGAGAGTTCTTCCATTTTCTTTCTATTCGTGATTAGATCTTTCAAGAATTTAGCATACCTTGGCATTCCTGAAATTACATCAATGAAAGGAAGATTTACATTTATCTGTTTAAACATATCCAAGAATTTGGATTGCTCGGCTTCAAGTTTTTCTTTCTTCATTTTACTCGGGTAAGGAAGTGGTGGTTGGTATGGTTTAACATAAGGTTTAGCCTTAACTGTGTTATCTTCATTAACCTTTTCAACTACCGGTTCCTTTTCCTTATCTTGATCAGGTTGTGGTTCTTGTGGAGTAGGAATAGTTTCATCAGAAGTTACAGGTATTTCAGGTGGTTTAAGTGTTGTACCACTTCTTGTGGTAATAGCTTTAGCTGTTTCATTCCGGGGGTTAGCGTTTGTATCGCTCGGTAGACTTCCCGGTTTTCTTTCACCTATTAACCTTGCTAGGTTACTTACTTCTTGTTCCAGATTTTGAATAGAAGCTTGTTGATTTCTAAATGCTTGAGCATTTTGTTCATTGGTTTGTTTTTGAGATGTGAAAAACTGTGTTTGAGTTTCAACTAGCTTCGTCATCATATCTTCTAAATTCGGCTTTTTATCATCGGTTTGTTGTGGTGGTTTATTTTGAAAATTAGGTCTTTGCTGATTGTAAGTATTATTGGATAATTGTGGATTGCTAGGACCTTGTTGGTTGTTGTATGGAATATTTCGGTTATAATTCTGGTTTTGATTGTAAATCGGTCTTGGCGGTTGATAATTATTCTGATAATTATTTCCAGGCCTTTGGTTTATGTATGAAATATTCTCTCTTTGTTCCATTGTTAATTCAATACTTAGACAATCTTTTGTCAAATGTGGTCCTCCACACTGCTCACAACTAATTCGTATAGCATGAATATCTTTAGTCATCTTTTCCATTCGTCTCTCGAAAGCATCTATCTTTGCGGAAATGGAATCTAAGTCATGGCTAGAATCGGCTCTAGCTGCTTTAGATGATCTAATGATGTCTTTTTCTTGGTGCCACTCATGTGAGTGGGAAGCAGTATTATCAATAATTTTGTAAGCATCAGTTTCGGTTTTCTTCATAATCGAACCACCAGCTGCTATATCTATGTCTTTTCTTGTAGTGATGTCGCATCCTTGGTAAAATATTTGTACTATTTGACAGGTGTCTAAACCATGTTGCGGACATCCTCTTAACAACTTTCCATATCTTGTCCACGCCTCATATAGAGTTTCATTTGGCTTCTGTGTGAACGTAACAATTTCTGCTTGAAGTCTTACGGCTTTAGATGCAGGAAAGAATTGTTTAAGAAATTTATCAATTAAAACGTCCCATGTATCGATCGCCCCTTCGGGTAACGATTCCAACCAATCTTTGGCTTCTCCCTTTAAAGTCCAGGGAAATAACATGAGATATATTTGTTCATCCTCCACTTCTCGTATTTTAAATAGTGTGCAGATCCTATTAAAGGTACGTAGATGTTCATTTGGATCTTCCTTCGGCGCACCACTAAATTGGCATTGATTAGTCACCATGTGTAGAATTTGTCCTTTGATTTCATAATCTGGCGCATTAATGTCTGGATGAGTAATTGCGTGACCTTGGCCAGTGCGTTTAGCTCTCATTCGGTCTTCCATACTTAAAGGTTCCAGATTCTCCATAATTGAATTTGTTGAATCGGTATCACTAGATGATTCTGATTTAATGGTTCGTTCCTCAACAATCTCTGTTTGAATGATTGGTGGTTCCGGAGGAAAGTTTAATGGTTCAGGATCTATGAACCGTTCCTGAATATTTTCTGGATTCTCAATTGTGAGGTTTGTTTCAAAAACTGGATTATCGGAAATTTGAACTGAAGTACTTGGTCGACTGGATGACGATTCTAAAGAAAAATCAACGGCGGTTATATTTGTTAAACGATGTCTTGATCGAGTTACAGGTGGTGAACGTACAAAAGGTGGTGAACGTCTTGCTCGGTGCATTCACAGAATATCCTATTAGTTTTTAAAAGGAAAGAAAAATTATAATAAGTTATCCAATCAATAGACTTTTCTGATTTTGCCCACGTTTCGAATAGCCAAAAGATGCAGCAGAGGGGCAGGATTCGTTTGGTCTCAATATAATTGAGGACTGTTTGGCTCCAATAACCCGGTCCACGTACAAATCCAACTATTACTACGAACCAGAAAATTTTGATGTCTATTAATTTAACTACTCAAAATAAATTTTCGTAATTTTAAGAAATTTAGATAAGAAGTAGAAAAAATTCTAAGTCCTAAAACTAGAATAGCGAGAAATAAGAAAGAAAAAGATTGCGCGTCGAAAAATGTCGAAAAAGAAAAAAAAATGGTTGAAAAATAAAAGGTGACGGAAAAATAAAAGAAACTTATCAAAACTTAAAAATACTTAACTAATTTAACCTTATTACTACAACTAACTTAAAATTATAATCGCAAATTGAAATTACTAATTGGAATGATAATTGATACATAGTAAAAGGTCTAAAAATATTAAAGCTTACAAGAAAAACTAAATCCCAAATGGAAATAACTTAAAAAGAAACTAAAACTTAAAAAGGCGTCGTAAAATTCTAAAGCACCTAAATCTTAGTCTAAAGAAAAAGCACTTAAGGAATTCTACGGCAAAGCCTAAAAATCTAGGAGTAAAAATAACTATAGCAAAAACTAAGTTTAAAATTAATTATGAGCTAAAAAATACAAAAGTTACGCTACAACGATTAAAAAGGTACAAAATATAAAAATATACAAAAAGTTGTAAAAAGTATAATTTTTATAAAAATATTATTTTTATATTATTTATTTAATAAAACTACAAATTTTACAATTTTAATAAAACTAATTAAACAAAATACATAAATATAAATTAAAAAGTAAAAATAAAACTGAAATTAATAATAATAATAATAATTAAGTAATTAATTAATAATAATAATAAATTAAAACCCGTGATTAGGGTTTTGTCCGTGTGTCAGGAACCCTCCGCGAGTCGCGGCAAATAAAGAGTAAAACCCCGCAAGTCGCGGGGTTCAGGAATTCTGTTGACAGGTAGTACTTTTTACGCGTTTTTCTTTTTTTTTTTTTTTTTTTTATTTTGTTTTCTGTTTTTAATTTAAATAAACGATTTTTAATAAAATTTATATTTTTATAAATTAAAATAAAGATAAAGAAACTTATAAAAACTTAAATATTTAACAAAATCCTAAAAATACTTATATTTTTGTTTTTCTTTTTATATTTTTGAATGATTAAAACGTAATTTTTACAAAAACGACTTTTAATAAAAGTAAATAAAAATATATTTTTTTTTTTTTTATTAGCGTTGCGCTTCAGGTTTTTAAGATAATCCCCGGCAGCGGCGCCAAAAATACTTGATGTCGAACGAGGTGTATATAAAATAGCTATTATTTTACTAGGAAAATACTATTAAATACGATACAATTTTACACAAGATATTTATTTATTTATAGAATGGATATACTTAAACCTTGCTACAACACTTATAGGCAGTGTACCTAATCGTACAGTAGTGTAGTTTTTAGTAAGTCCGGTTCGTTCCACAGGGAGATCTTTAAGCAAAGCTCAACGCTATATTAGTTTACTTTTATTAAAATTACAAATATATATATAAGTAATATTATTATTATAAAGGGGGGTTTTTACCGTTTAATGACCGGTTTGTCGATTTTAAAACTTTAGTCGCAGTTAAAACCTAATGTAAAATATAAAATAAATACAAGACTTAAATTAAAGCGTAAAGTAAATAACGATAATGAAATTGCGAATAATAAAAATGCGATAAAAATTAAATTGCGATAATTAAAAAGTACGATAATTAAAAGTGCGATAAAATGAAATATCAATAAATAAAAGTGCGATAATTAGAAGTGCAATTAAATATAAAATAAAGGAAATAAAATATGATATAAAAGAATTATGCTTATTTAAACTTCCGTAATCATGATGTTTGACGTGTTGATTTTAGTTTTATGCCCTTGGGTTAATTGTCCTTTGTCCTGGATTATTCAATATGTCCGTCTGGTTTTTGTCCATAACAGTCCATCAGTCATAAATATAAATTGCAAGTGTCCTTGTCAAATTATTATTATACCCGAAGATAAATATTCCAACTAATTGGGGATTCGAATTGTAACAAGGTTTTAATACTTTGTTTAATGAATACACCAGGTTATCGACTGCGTGTAAACCAAGGTTTTACTACTTTGTTAACAATTACACCAATTACCCTTGAATGTAATTTCACCCCTGTTTTAATTATTCTAGTGGCTATTAATCCATTCCCGTGTCCGGTTAAATGAACGATTATTCGTACATATAAATACCCCGCCCATCGTGTCCGATCGAGTGTATATGGTAATTTATAGGGACGCCCAATTGTAAATCTTTATATTAACATTAACAAACTTTCATTTAGTTAAACAAATATAAAGCCCATTAATAGCCCATAGCCTAGTTTCCACAAGTGTCGTTCTTTTGTCCAAACCCCAATTATGGTACAAAGCCCAATTACCCAATTTTAGTAATTAGCCCAACATCATGATTACTTCGTTTTAAACAAGCATAATAATAACTTAGCTACGAGACATTAATATAAAAAGGTTGAACATAACTTACAATGATTAAAAATAGCGTAGCGTTACACGGACAGAATTTCGACTTACACCCTTACAACATTCGCTAACATACCCTTATTATTAGAATTAAAATTAAAATATAAATTATAAATATAAATATATATTACTCGTATATATTGAGAGAGAGATGAAAAATATGGTGTGTTTTTGATCAGAATTCGGGTTGATTTTATAGCCAGATTTGATTTTTGGGGCTCCGCGACTCGCGGCAAAAAGGCCTTCAAACTCCGCGAGTCGCGGAGAGGTATTTTCATTTTACTCCCTTGGAGTTTCTGGCTGCCGACAGTTTTTAATATATATATATAATATATATATAATTAATATAATTAATTATATATTATATTATATTTATATATATAGTTAACTTGTAATTTTTAGTCCGTTGCGTCGAGCGTTAAGAGTTGACTCTGGTCCCGGTTCCGGATTTTCGAACGTCCTCGCGTACAATTTAATATCTTGTACTTTGCGTTTTGAATCTTGTACTCTTGTGATTTCGAGACGTTTCTTATCAATAATTGGAACCTTTTTGATTGTCTTTTGTTCTTTTGAGCTTTTTGGTCGTTTGCGTCTTCAAATCGTCGAATCTGTCTTTTGTCTTCACCTTTTATTATTTAAACGAATATCACTTGTAAATAGAACAATTGCAACTAAAAGCTTGTCTTTCTTGAGGAATAATGCCATGAAATATATGTTCGTTTTTAGCATTATCAATACTATTGATATATACCAATAAAAATCTGCTCCTTAGAAGCCTTATATAGTCAACAAACATATGGAACCAACCATTAGACAAATAGCATGACTTATGAGCAAAATAACAAAACTAGAAACCTTATATTGACCATGTATCATTCATGTTTTTCATCTTACACATACACACACTTTCATTTTTAAATTTTCTTTCATCCATTTGATCTCTCTCTTGCTATATATTTATGTTCTAAGTGTTATTCATCATATTCATCAAAATCTACATCAATCTAGATAAAAAAATCCAAGCTTTAATCATCATAGAAAACAACCATTCAAGAACACTTCAAGAAATCTTTCAAACTTGCAAGATTACTTACAAGCTTTCTAATCCATTCCAAGTAATCATCCAAGATCAATAAACCTTCATTTATCGTAGTAGGTTTTCATTCTAAATCAAGGTAATAATTATATTCAAGCTTTGATTCAAATTCTATAAACATAACTATCTTAAATCAAGTAGTAATCTTACTTGAACTTTGTTTCATTCCATGATTCTACTTCAAGAGTTTCCAAGCTTTCAAGAACATCATCAAGCTCAAGATCAAATCTTAATTTTTAGAGCAACCTTGTTCATTTGATTTGAGGTAGTAACCTTGTTCATAATCTTGTTCGATTCATATTCATATAGCTATCTTATTCGGAGTATATAATCGGTAATCACTAAAACATACTTTAGTTAATTCTAAACTTGTTTGCAAAAAAACATAATCCTTCTAACTTGACTTTTAAAAAAAACATTTAAACACATGTAATATATCTATATGATATGCTAACATAAGGATTTAAAACTTGTAAACATGAAGAACACCGTAAAACTGAACATACGCCGTCGTAGAGAAATCGGGGGCTGTTTTGGTTTGGATATTTAAAACCTATCTTACACTTTGAATTAAAAGTTTGTCTTCTGGGAAAATTTTATTTCATATGAACATGAT
Organism: Rutidosis leptorrhynchoides; assembly: GCF_046630445.1. NCBI lineage: Eukaryota > Viridiplantae > Streptophyta > Magnoliopsida > Asterales > Asteraceae > Rutidosis > Rutidosis leptorrhynchoides. Next base: position 456,102,826 of record NC_092336.1, on the reverse strand, counting down.
AATATATCCAAAAATTATGGTTAAACTCAAAGTAGAAGTATGTTTTTCAAAATGGTCATCGAGATGTCATTCTTTCGACGGAAATGACCACATCTTTCTAAATGGATTTGTAACCAGTAACTCTGACTATAAACCAACACTTTTAAAGTTTAGTTTTAGAAAATTGTGTTCATTACAAAACCATAGCAATTTGAATCACTCAAAACCGATTTGTAATGAAGAAATTATGGGCAAAATAATATTGGTTAGAAATAGCCAAATTAGCTACGGGATATATTTAACAAAATCTATACTAACCATATCGTAGCTAACTTTTCCTATATCCTACATGTATTTAAACATGTCATGACTATTTCCTTGTAATATACTAGTCTTGGTTAAGTCCAAGACAATATAATATAATCTTGATTAGTTAAGACAACAGTTATGCAATACGTTCGGATAAATCGTAAGACACCATGTACACAATACGTCTGGGTTAATTCTAAGACAATACGCGTACCTTGGGTCATGATTGAGTCTATAACAATGTATACAATACGTCTTGATTAAATTCTAAGATTGTATATTGGACTATTGGACTATATTTGGACTACTAACATTGGACAACTAACTTGACAACTTAAATCATCACACGTAATTAAAAATATGATATGATTATAATTGTATTATATTTTGATATATATATATATAAATATATATATATATATATATATATATATATATATATATATATATATATATATATATATATATATATATATATATATATATATATATATATATATATATATATATATATATATATATATATATATATATATATAATTGTTATAGGTTCGTGAATCGTTCCGAGGCCAAGTTTGATTTTCAACGAATTGAAAATCTTATCAAGTGAGTTATAGTCCCATTTTTACTATCTAATATTTTGGGATGAGAATACATACAGTTTTGTAAATGTTTTACAAAATAGACACAAGTACTTGAAATTACATTCTATGATTGAATTATTATACCGGGTATCACCCCTTTTGCTTGGTAACCTAAGAATTAGTGAACTGGCCACTAATTGATGCGAATCCTAAAGATAGATCTATTGGGCCTAACAACCCCATCCAGGTTATGGATGCTTTAGTACTTTGAGTTATTATATAGACGAGAGGTTCTGTAAGTTTTGGGGATATTCTATATGCATTTTGTTAATGTCGATTACCAGGTGTTCATCGTATGAATGATTTTATTATAGATGAGAGATTCTGTATGCTATTTATGAAAATGAAATCTTGTGGTCTATTATGACGATTTATTATATAGGTTAAACCTATGACTCACCAACATTTTTGTTGACGTTTTTAAGCATGTTTTATTCTCAGGTGATTATTAAGAGCTTCCGCTATTGCATGCTATTTAAAGACAAGATTTGGAGTCAGCATGCTTGTATTATATTGTTTAAAAACTGCATTCGGAATCATATTATGTTGTAACATATTATTAACCATTATGTAATGGTTGTGTGTAAACTTGGTATTGTTAGATTATCGCTGATTGATAATCTATTTTATGTCAAATAAACCTTTATGGATGAAATAAAAGTTATGGTTTCTTTTTTAAAAAGAATGAAGGCTTTGAAAAACGTCTCATATAGAGGTCAAAACCTCGTAATGAAATCAATTAATATGAAACGTTTATAATCGATATGAATGGGGCATTTCAGTTAGTATCAGAGGGTTGGTCTTAGAGAACAAGAAATTTGCATTAGTGTGTCTAACCGAGTTTGTTAGGATGCATTAGTGAGTCTGGACTTCGACCATGTCTACTTTAAAAATGATTGCTTAACACTTTTGTTGGAAACTATATATTCTTAACATGTAAATATTATATGATATATTAATCTCTTAACGTGCTTGCTATTATGTGATAGATGACTTCATCTTATCATGTTAGTCTCTCAAGCGACTCAGATATTGAGTAAAAATCTTCAACCATTGTACCAAGGCTAAAGTTAGTCAATGGTGTCACCGATGAAGAATAAAAATACTGGGAAGATTCACAACGTCCCGAGGAACTGGAAGAGAATTCCAAGGAGGATTCCGAAGAGGAATCCGATGAAGTAGTAGAAATTATACCGGCACAATATAATAAAGGAAAGAAAAATAATTAGGGGAAATCTTTATCTAACAAAGTAGATATAACACCCCGTTAAAATTCATTAACAGAATGTTAACTCTGGTCCCAGTGCTCGACTTGACTTCTACGTAACAGCAATGTTCTACAGCGGAAGCAACTAATACCTGAGATAAAACGTGCAAAACGGTTCAACATAAAGTATAGTGAATCTACAGGTTTAAGTAAATAGTTCATCATATGTTTCATAAAACAGTTTCCATAAATCATTTGTCGAAAATCAGTTCTCAAAATCATTTATCATTAATCGGTATCCGAAAATCAGTATTCAAAAATCAGTAAACATTTATTAGTATAAACCATCAAGATTTAATGTCAAAAGTTTGCATATAGCAAATGCTATGTAATAAACTGTTTGTAATCAGTGATGTCAAGTTTCAACTGTTTGTGACATCAAAAAGTTCTTTTTGTTTCAACTGCATGTAGACATTACCATGTCTAGTTTCTAGTTTGTAAACATCAAATTTAAGTATCATTCATCGTAAGTTAGTCCACGAGATTTCTGAAATAAAAGCATCATAAAAGTATACATTTATCATGAGCACTTGATTATAAGACGTTAACCCGCGAATAGCTAAAGCGCTACACATCTTCATTTTACCCTTTCTAAGCATACACTGATCAGGTGTACAAGTTACAACAAAATAAGCACCCCGTACGTTGAGGCGAGGTTTGTCAAACCTAACGGTAGCGTCCCTATAAGTCGAGCTTACTTAAAGTAATTAATATAATCAAGCTAAGGGATTTTTGATCTGAACTCATATGTATATTCGTTTAAGTTACTCGTGCCTAATATGTAAAACAGTTGAAAAATAGTTTAAGAAACAGTTTCGAAAGCAGCATGTATCTCATCCCAACAATGTTAATGAAAATGAGACTGTAGACTCACCTTAGCAAAAGCACTGAAAAATCTCTTAGTAAAAACCGTACAGCAGTCGAACAATTGCGATCGAACAATGAAACCTAGTCAAATAGGTCATCTTAAGTAAATACATAGGTCACACTATGTCAACCCATAGTGTACGCATAGTCTTAGTGCTCAGACTGACTCAATAAACAATTAAAAGTCAACTGGTCCAAGCAAGTTAACAAAAGTCAACCAAAGTTAAACCAAAAGTCAACTCAGTCAAAGTGGTCAACTAAAGTCAAACATATCAGAAGGTGTCATTCCTAAGTCAAGTAACACGTTATAGCTCATAGTTCAACAATTTGCACATTTGCAGTTTATAGCATGTCCTTGAAAATACGCGCATCATAGAAAATAACGAGTACAAATATTAGAACATAAATCATGAAATCATGGAAAACTCCATATCACAACTAGACTCAAAATTGATTCCAAAAATTCTAACCCGAGCCTCATACGATGTCTACAAGTCAGGTTTCAGAAAGGGTCTAGTTACGGTTTACCAAATCAGTTTCTGCCCGCGCGACAGTTTCAATACATTTCTCATTTAATATTGAAAATAGATTTTGACGAACGGCCAATTGGAGATGACTCCAGACACTCCAAAGTTTTAATGATAAAATAATCAAAGACATTCATATAGCCAATTTGTATAGATTAGCCATACTCTACGGACCATTCATTTTTAGACTTTATTCAGACATACCATTTGGTCAAGCTTATAACTCATGGCAATTCATGTTTTAAGAAGTTAGCATACAAATGAAATACACTAAGGAACATATAAAACATCATATTCCAGAAGGTCATATTTTCAATCAATTCCTAGTTCACACAAGGTCATTTCCTTCGCATTCGAAAACAGTTTCAGCTCACTTACAAAACACAAATCATCGTTTTGACACACCGAGAGCAATACAAAAGATTTTGACGCAAATCTTAAGTCCAAAATGCATGATTTTTCAGAAGGAATACAATGGTACTCATTTCAATAACTAATTCACAAAGCACATAAACCAAAAAATTCGTATAGCATGTAAAACCCTAACGAAGCTTCGATTAATCATAACTTAAGCATACGATAATGAAATCAAGCAAAATCAAAGTCCAAACTTATTAATTTTTCGACATATATTCATATAGATGCAATAAAAAATTAGTGCATAAACCAATTTGATCATATCTATAACATACAAATCCGTGATTCATAGCAACGACAACAATCGAGCAAATTAACGACTAACTACAACTCTAATCGCAATCAATTGAGCACTAGACATCATTTCACTATGTAATTGAATAAAATCAGATCTAATAAAATTAGGATTAGTGGTTTTATACCTCTAGAGATCAAATTGCTTATATCAACGCGTAGAGGACGATCAAAGGAAGCACTTTCGTGTTGAAGGTTCAAGCAAATAATTAAAATTGATGGTGTTTGTGTGGTGTTGAAGAATGACAATGAGAGGATGAGGGAGGAGCTGCAATTTTTGTGGTTTAGGATTAGGAGGGAGTGAATGTGTGTATTTTTCCAATTAGGGGTTTTAAGGGTTAGCTTTAGGGCCTAATTACAAACCCACTAGTAACCTTTTAGCCCAAAATAAATCAAAGAAGCCCCCTTCTTGTGGATTTCAGCCTAGAGGCTAGAAAAAGGCTCATTGGGCTTCATTTTGTCTAGGTAGTTCAAGTATTGTGTAATCCCTCGAGTGTCGTTAACCGAAAACGCAAACCGAATCGATAAACGTTAATTTCTCGCGTTTTTAATCTATATAAATTCTAATAAATTGAAAGTACTTTTAAAACATAATAATCATATATTTTAATTATTAAAATTAAATTACATTATGCTTTGGCTTGCTAGTACGCTAAGTGTGGTTCGTTTCTAGTTGCCGTTAACTGTACCGAGTTCCCGGAACATTAACCGGTCGTTAAAACGTATCCCACCAAGTTAATTTATTAGTAAAGATAATAAATTAAATAAGTTCTTCTTAAAGTTAATAATTATTAAAAATAATTATTTTATTAAAAATCGACTGTTACGCAGTCTCAAGGGACCTCTATTGCAGTTTTCAAAACCGTATCGTTTTCTTTGTATTTCAAAACATGAAATAAGTTTTCTGATTAATATATTCTCATATTAATTATAGTAGACCTCATTGAACCAAGTATGCACTTAATTTGATTAAATACACAAAATTCAAGAAAGTTCCGTTAAATAACTTAATGGTCAGTTAACGAAGCGTAACGGAATTAGCAGGGTTGTTACATTATCCCCCCGTAAATGAAATTTCATCCCGAAATTTAGTGCACGTCGGCTGGAGTTATTTCGTCTGAAATTTGTTGCGGATACTTTAGTCTCATCTGATCTTCACGCTCCTACGTGGATTCTGGTCCTCTACGGGCGTTCCATCGAACTTTAACTATCGAAATTCTGCTTTGCTTTAGCTGTTTGACCTCACGGTCCATAATCTCAACAGGTTCTTCAACGAAATTAGGCTTAGGATTAACTTGTATCTCTTCTAAAGGAATTACCAAACTTTCGTCCGATAAGCATTTCTTCAAGTTAGAAACATGGAAAGTGTCATGAATTTCGCTGAGTTCTTGCGTTAGTTTCAATCTGTATGCTACCGGTCCAATTCTTTCGATAATCTCAAAAGGTCCAATATATCTCGGACTTAACTTGCCTCTTTTACCAAAATGCACTACACCCTTCCAGGGTGATACTTTGAGCATAACTTTATCTCCAACCTGAAATTTCAAGTCTCGCCTTCTAACATTGGCGTAACTCTTTTGAAGACTTCGAGCCGTTTTTAGTCTCTCTTGTATCTGCACGATCTTTCAGTCGTTTCGTGTATGATCTCAGGACCTGTCAATTGACCATCCCCTAATTCAGTCCAACATACGGGTGATCTGCACTTCCTGCCATAAAGTGCTTCAAAAGGCGCAGCCTTTATACTCGCGTGATAACTGTTGTTGTATGAGAATTCTGCCAGTAGTAGATGTTTATCCCATCTGTTCTCAAAATCAATAACACATGCCCTCAGCATGTCTTCTAATGTTTGGATGGTTCTCTTGCTCTGACCATCAGTTTGTGGGTGATACGTTGTACTCATGTCTAAACGAGTTCCCATTGCATCTTGTAAAGTTTGTCAGAATCTAGATGTAAATCTGCTGTCTCTGTCGAAAAAATGGATATCGGCTCTCCATATCGGGAAACCACTTCTTTTATGTAAATCTGTGCCAACTTCTCCATATTATTTGTTTCTTTAATACGTAGAAAATGAACTGACTTTGTGAGACGATCAACAATAACCCAAATCGTATCGTAACCTCCCACAGTCTTGGGTAACTTAGTAATAAAATCCATAGCAATACATTCCCGTTTCCACTGGGGAATCTCTAGCTGTGTCTGCAGTCCTGACGGTTTCTGATGCTCAGACTTGACCTTAGCACAAGTCAAGCACTTTCCAACAGGGTGAATAGAATACCTTGTCTTGTGTGCCTCATCTAGCACTAGTTCCCTTAATTCACCAAATTTCGGTATCCAGATTCTGTCTATGAAGTATCGAGTTCCATCTTCTCGGATGACAAATTTCTTATCCAGTCCTCTAAGTGACTCAGTAGTAATGTTCCCTTCCTTCAATGCCTCAAGTTGTGCATCGCGTATCTGAGAAGTAATTTTCATTCGGACAGTCATATTCAGCGCTCTAACTCATAAAGGTTTAGCCTTCTCTTTCCTACTCAAAGCATCAGCAATAACATTAGCCTTACCAGGGTGATGGCGGATCTCTCAATCGTAGTCGTTCAATAGTTCTACCCAACGTCTCTGCCTCATGTTGAGTTGTTTCTGGTCGAAGATATGCTGCAAACTCTTGTGATCGGTGAAAACATTAAACTTAGTACCATACAAATATTGTCTCCACATCTTTAGTGCAAAGACCACAACACCAAGTTCCAAATTATGTGTCGTGTAATTCTGTTTACGTACCTTTAATTGTCATGATCCATACACAATCACTTTCTTCCATTGCATTAACACGCAACCAAAACCCTGTCGTGAAGCATCACAGTAAATCATGAATTCCTTATTTCCTTCGGGCAAAGACAAAATTGGAGCAGTAGTTAATTTCTGTTTCAGCAACTGAAATGCAGAGTCATGCAGCTCAGTCCATTCATACTTCTTACCCTTATGAGTCAATGCTGTTAATGGTCGGGCAATAGTAGAAAATCCCTTAATGAATCTTCTATAATAATCGGCGAGACCTAAGAATTGCCGAATCTGCATTGGCGACTTAGGAGTCTCCCATTTCTTGACCGTTTCTATTTTCGTAGTCAAAAGTCACACTTCGAAAAACTTCGCATACAGCTGCTCCTTCCTGAGCATCTCTAGTATTAAACGGAGATGTTGGTCCTGTTCCTTCTCGTTCTTTGAATATACCAGAACATCATCAATGAACACAATAACAAACTTGTCTAGGTATTGCTTACACACACGGTTCATGAGATCCACGAACACTGCCGGTGTGTTCGTCAAACCAAATGACATTACTGTAAATTCATGATGTCCGTAGCGTGTTCTGAACGTTGTCTTTGGTATATCAGTCTCCTTTACTCTCATTTGATGATAACCTGACCTCAGGTCAATCTTAGAGTAACATCCTGATCCTAGCAACTGATCAAACAGATCATCGACTCTCGATAACAGATGCCTATTCTTGATAGTCAGCTTATTCAGTCCTCTGTAATCAATATAAAGTCTTATAGATCCATACTTCTTCCTAACAAAGAGCACAGGTGGTCTCCATGGTGAAGAACTCGACCGAATGAATCCTTTGCCTAAAAGCTCTTATAACTGACTAGATAGCTCTTGCAATTCTGAAGGTGCAAGTCTATATGGTGCACGCTCTACAGGTGCCACTCCAGGCATTAAGTCAATCTGGAATTCTACATCTCTATGCAGTGGCAATCCGGGTAACTCATCCGGAAAAACATCGGGAAAGTCTCTAACAATCGGTACATCTTCGAGCTCCTTGCCTTCAGATTCAGTTTTGCTCACGTGAATCAACATAGCAAGATAACCCTTTCTTATGTTCTTCTGTACCTTCAAACAATTAATGAAATGTGGTGGTGTATTGCTTCGCTCTCCATACACCATCAAAGGCTCATCTTCGGTAACAGGTATGTGAATCGCTTTCTGGTGACAAACGATGTCGGCTCTGTCCTCAGCTAACCAGTCCATTCCAAACACAAGGTCAAATAAAAGAAATATGGTAGTCCAAGTAAAATAATTTAACTCCAAACATCTCTCAAGTTTATTTCTATTATAATGGCTCGCCAATCGTCAGAAAAAGTAATGTTCGATTTGGAAAGTTGTTATGAGTTTTAACGGTATGGGTCTTAGCTTCTAATTTGCAAAGGATTAGGAGCAATTGCCGATTAAAGTTTGGGGTGAGTTTAGGGTGAGAGATGTTTACGATGGGAGTGTACGATCAACCTCCTTAAAACTGGACCTCCTTAACTAGAATGACATCAATCATGATGCGTTTTATTCCCAGTTGATAGTTCTATAGGGTTCACATTGTCTAAGGAAGATATTGGATTCTAAATGTTGTGACGGAATTCTCTAGTGATAAAGCTTCTATTAGTACCAGTGTCCGCATGATATAAAAATTTATGACTGTTGAGTAAGAACGTACTCATGATGAACTTCACTGGAGTTGAGGTTGAGAGCATGGTGAGTTATCAGACTTGTCCCGCATTGGTGGTGAAGGAGAACGAAGTACCCTTTATGAGGGAGGGTGTGAATACCTCTTCCGGTAGGCTCATATTGGAAAGCCAAATCGTGAAACCGCTGGTGGCTGAGTGACAGGTAAGTCGGAAGTCAAGTAGAAAATATCTACTACGGATTGTGCGGGCTGTTATAGGGAATTAATCCTCTAAAGATATATCAGAAATGAGTCATGATGCATAATGGCTAGTAGTAAATCGTGGAGGTGCTAGTAGTGATGAGTAGTATTTAGTAGTGGTAAGTAGCAATGAGCAGTATTCTGTAGTAACTAGTAATGACAAGAAGTGAGAAGTAGTGATCGGCCGTGACTAGCAGTGAGAGGCGGCGTTGAGTAGTAGTTTAGCAATGATAAGTATTAAGGAGTAGTGGTATGAGATGACGAGTATGTCCAAGCAGTGTCTTCGTAGTGCCGAGTAATGCTCGGTGGTGACGGATAGTGTCAAGTAGTGACGAGTTATGACGTGATTACACGCTTCTTATAGGTTATAATAGCAATTAATTCGCACAGTGTAAATTTCTTCTCGTATTTGAGATTATACAGTTTATGTTCTAAACGGTGTTTATCCAAGTAACCTACTTGACTCACTCCCCACTCCTTATTTTGCGATGTCAGAACTTCTATATGAGTTACCGTAATGTAATCCCGGTCATTACATTACGCTATCTCACATTTCCTTTCGACATCACTCCATAAGTTCAAGATAGCGTAGTCAACTTAATTCAATTAAGTTTCGCGTCGTGTGTACGTATGCGATTCGTGATATAGTATATTTAGTCCAAGTCCACATGAATATGGGTATAGATGTGTATATGTATGTGGTATAATACGTAGCGCTACGTGTAGTATAGTAGAGCAAATAGTGTAAGCATAGCGTATATAGTCATCCTAAGTACACGGCTATAGACTAGACCCACTAATACGTCCTACGGTTTGACACACTAATGCATCCTAGTTCCCTATAGCCAAAGCTCTGATACCAACTATAACACCCCGTCAAAATCCATTAACGGAATGTTAACTCTGGTCCTAGTGCTCGACTTGACTTCTATGTAACAGCAATGTTCTACAGCGGAAGCAACTAATACCCGAGATAAAACATGCAAAACGGGTCAACATAAAGTTGAGTGAATCTACAGGTTTAAGTAAATAGTTCATCATATGTTTCATAAAACAGTTTCCATAAATCATTTGTCGAAAATCAGTTCTCAAAATCGTTTATCAGTAATCGGTATCCGAAAATTAGTATTCAGAAATCAGTAAACATTTATCAGTATAAACCATCAAGGTTTAATTTCAAAAGTTTGCATATAGCAAATGCTATGTAATAAACTGTTTGTAATCAGTGATGTCAAGTTTCAACTGTATGTGACATCAAAAAGTTCTTTTTGTTTCAACTGCTTGTAGACGTTACCATGTCTAGTTTCTAGTTTGTAAACATCAAATTTAAGTATCATTCATCGTAAGTTAGGCCACGAGATTTCTGAAATAAAAGCATCGTAAAAGTATACATTTATCATGAGCACTTGATTATAAGACTTTAACCCGCGGATAGCTAAAGCACTACACATCTTCCTTTTACCCTTTCTAAGCATACAATGATCAGATGTACAAGTTGCAACAAAATAAGCACCCCGTACATTGAGGTGAGGTTTGTCAAACCTAACGGTACCGTCCCTATAAGTCGAGCTTACTTAAAGTAATTAATATAATCAAGCTAAGGGATTTTTGATCTGAACTCATATGTATATTCGTTTAAGTTACTCGTGCCTAATATGTAAAACAGTTGAAAAATAGTTTAAGAAATAGTTTCGAAAGCAGCATGTATCTCATCCCAAAAATGTTAATGAAAATGGGACTGTAGACTCACCTTAGCAAAAGCACTGAAAAATCTCTTAGTAAAAACCGAACAGTAGTCGAACAATCGCGACCGAACAACGCAATCTTGTAAAATAGGTCATCTTAAGTAAATACATAAGTCACACTATGTTAGCCCATAGTGTACACATAGTCCTAGTGCTCAGACTGACTCAATAAACAATTAAAAGTCAACTGGTCCAAGCAAGTCAACAAAAGTCAATCAAAGTCAAACCAAAAGTCAACTCGGTCAAAGTGGTCAACTAAAGTCAAACATATCAGTAGGTCATGAAATCATGGTCAACATGTCATTCCTAAGTCAAGTAACACGTTATAGCTCATAGTTCAACAATTTGCACATTTGCAGTTTATCCCATGTCCTTGAAAATATGCGCATCATAGAAAACAACGAGTACAAATCTTAGCACATAAATCATGAAATCATGGCAAACTCCAGATCACAAATAGACTCAAAATCAATTCTAAAAAGTCTAACCCGAGCCTCATACGATGTCTACAAGTCGGGTTTCAGAAAGGGTCTAGTTACGGTTTACCAAATCAGTTTCTGCCCGCGCGTCAGTTTAAAAACATTTCTCATTTAATATTAAAAATAGATTTTGACGAACGGCCAGTTGGATATGAATGGGTCATTTCCTTCGTATTCAAAAACAGTTTCAGCTCACTTACAAAACAAAAATCATCGTTTTGACACACCGAGAGCAATACAAAAGATTTTGACGCAAATCTTATGTCCAACATGCATGATTTTTCAGAAGGAATACAATGGTACTTATTTCAATAACTAATTCACAAAGCACATAAACCAGAAAATTCGTATAGCATGTAAAACCATAACGAAACTTCGATTAATCATAACTTAAGCATACGATAACGAAATCAAGCAAAATCAAAGTCCAAACTTATTTAATTTTTCAACATCTATTCATCTAGATGCAATACAAAATTAGTACCTAAACCAATTTGATCATATCCATAACATACAAATACGTGATTCATAGCAACGACATCAATCGAGCAAATTAATGACTAACGACAACTCTAATCGCAATCAATTGAGCACTAGACACCATTACACTATGTAATTGAATAAAAACAGATCTAATAAAATTAGGGTTAGTGGATTTATACCTCTAGAGATCAAATTGTTTATATCAACGCGTAGAGGACGATCAAAGGAAGCACTTTCGTGTTGAAGGTTCAAGCAAATAATCAAAATTGATGGTGTTTGTGTGGTGTTGAAGAATGACGATGAGAGGATGAGTGAGGAGCTCCAATTTTCGTGGTTTAGGGTTAGGAGGGAGTGAATGGGTGTATGTTTCCAATTAGGGGTTTTAAGGGTTAGCTTTAGGGCCTAATTACAAACCCACTAGTAACCTTTTAGACCAAAATAAATCAAAGAAGCCCCCTTCTTGTGGATTTCAGCCTAGAGTCTGGAAAAAGGCTTCTTGGGCTTCATTTTATCTAGTTAGTTCAAGTATTGTGTAATCCCTCGAGTGTCGTTAACCGAAAATGCAAACCGAATCGATAAACGTTAATTTCTCGCGTTTTTAATCTATATAAATTCTAATAAATTGAAAGTACTTTTAAAACATAATAATTATATAATATAATTATTAAAATTAAATTACATTATGCTTTGGCTTGCTAGTACGCTAAGTGTGGTTCGTTTCTAGTTGCCGTTAACCGTACCGAGTTCCCGGAACGTTAACCGGTCGTTAAAACGCATCCCACCAAGTTAATTTATTAGTAAAGATAATAAATTAAATAAGTTCTTCTTAAAGTTAATAATTATTAAAAATAACTATTTTATTAAAAATCGATCGTTACGCGTCTCAGGGGACCTCTGTTGCAGTTTTCAAAACCGTATCGTTTTCTTTGTATTTCAAAATATGAAATAAGTTTTCTAATTAATATATTCTCATATTAATTATAGTAGTCCTCATAGAACCAAGTATGCACTTAATTTGATTAAATACACAAAATTCAAGTAAGTTCTGTTAAATAACTTAACGGTTAGTTAACGAAGCGTAACGGAATTAGCAGGGTTGTTACAGTAGAGAAACCCGATCCCAAACCGTATGGACCTTTAGTTACCAGGAATGACCCTGATCATTAATACCGTAAACAACCCTACCACTTAAACTTTGATTATCGACCTGGAACATCTAAGAGACTAGGTTTTTCTGAAAATGGTGTGAAAATGACTGTTCGTATTAGGGTGGTATGGGCATCGGTAAGAAATTAGCAAAACGAACTAAGTCCGAAGAAGAAGAAGCAAATAAATCCGAATGAAGGGTTCGCAGTTATTAACTTTTACCATGCCTTGTAATATATGTATTATATCGTGCTTGTACTTTTATGCTAGATGTGAAATTGCCTGTTTTGTTTTGTTATTTTCCATCATCTTCTTCTATAGATCTAAGTATAATTTTCATCTCTTTTACAGTATAAATTGAAATAAAAAAATGGATGTTAGGGTTAGACAACCGAATATTTAAGAAGATCTGCCATAGGAAATGCTTATTGAAATCTTATCTAGAGTTGGTCAGGATTCATCGGCTCAATTGTTTATGGTGAAGTTGGTTTGCCAAGCATTTGAAAGGCATTCCGAGCATGCTTTGGTATATAAAAGGCTTTCCTTTGATAGGTGGTGTATCTCACCTTGGGGAAACCATAAGTTGGCCCATATTTTCTTTATTGCTATATATTTTGGAAACCCTAATGCGATTTTTCGCTATGGTTTGAGGGCTTATTTTGATTCTATATACCCCGATATAGGGCTTCGTTTATTAGAAAAAGCTTCGAATATGCAACTTAAAGAGGCATGTTATGTTTATGGTTTAGTCATGATTTCCTCTCATCAAACAGAGAAAAAGAACATCGGATTACAAATTCTTAATCAAACATTTCCACTGGTATCGGATTTAGTGGTTGAGGTGAGAACCAAGGTTTTTGATTTGTTACAACGCTGTTGGGTATTATGTAACCCCCATAATTTTGATAATGACACAACGTGCTGCACTATCAAGGGCCACAACGGTTATTTTCCACTTGATATTAGATGTGAAATAATATTGATTAAACTGGAATGCATGTCTCGTTTTTGGTCCTATGAGTTGCGTATTTTTTCTGAACGATTTGGGTTTAACTAGAATTGTCTCAGCAGCTACCATACTTCACGCCTTGTATAATAGTTATCGTGTGCTATATTTCATCTTAACTATGTTTTATGTAAAATAGTGGTATTGTATGATTGTAAAATATTGAATCAAAGGTTTGAGCGTGAAGTGTTAATGTAATAAGTTTTTCATGGTAGAATATAATCTTGATAGTAGTAGTTAATTTTTGTACTAGCTATTAAGTATGAACTTTAACAGGTAGGTACTACCCGAATCACAATTATAAAACGCTAATATGAAGAAAATAATTTTATAATAATAAGTTCATATCATGCTACAAAATACTATTGATTACTCCTAATATTCTATATGATTAACTTAACTCTTTTGACTATTTTTGAAGGAAATGACACCAACTACCAGACAAAACTTGAACATGAGCGAGGAAGAATTCCGTACTTTTCTTGCTGCGAATATAGCCGTAGTGCAGGCTGCATTGCACAACATCAACAATCACTCAGGGTCTAGCAGTGGAACTAACTCCACAGGAAATCGTGTAAGATGCTCCTACAAGGCTTTCACTGCGTGTAAACCCCTTGAGTTCGAGGGAACCGAAGGACCTGTCGGGCGAAAACGGTGGACCGAGAAGGTTGAATCTGTATTTGAAATAAGTAAATGTGCTGAAGAGGATAGGGTGAAATACGCCATGCATACTTTCACAGGTACTATGTTAACATGGTGGAACACCTATCTCGAGCAGGTGGGACAATATGATGCTTACACACTACCGTGGTTAGCATTCAAACACATGATGAATGAGCAATACCGTCCTAGGAATGAGGTCAATAACCTCAAGACAGAGCTTAGAGAACTACGAATGTAAGGATTCGATATCACCACATACTAACGACGATTCATAGAGTTGTCTCTATTGTGTCCAGGAGTGTTTGAGGATGACGAAGAACAAATTGACGCGTTTGTGAAGGGACTGCCGGTGAGAATCCAGGTGAATGTACGTTCATACTCACCCACCTCAATGCAGAAGGCAAGTCGAATGGTTCATAAACTCATGGGCCAGATTGAGGGAAGAATGAAAAGGCAGGCGGCCGAGGAGGCAAAAATAAAAGAAGGCAAGAGCAAGTGGGAAGAAAACAGTAACAAGGGTCACCATTACAATAACAAAAACAACAATCATAACAACAATCGCAGCATTTATCGCAACAATAATCGTAAGCCCAACAACAACAATCCCAACAACAATAACATCCCAACAACAACAATCCCAGCAATAACTTCAATGACAACAAGAGGTAGAAAATTCCATGCCAAAGGTGTAAAGTGAAATGCCTCGTTCATATCGATTATAAACGTTTCATATTAATTGGTGTCATTGCGAGGTTTTGACCTCTATATGAGACGTTTTTTAAAACCTGCATTCATTTTTAAAACAAACCATAACCTTTATTTATTCGATAAAGGTTTAAATGACATAATATAGATTATCAATCAATGATAATCTATAAATACATATTTATCCCACGACCATTACAAATATATTATAACAATTTATAACTCTGAATGCAGTTTTTAAACAATATTATACAAGCATGCTGACTCAAAGTCTTGTCTTTTAAATAGCATGCAACAGTGGAAGTCTTTAATAATCACCTGAGAATAAACATGCTTAAAACATCAACAAAAATATGTTGGTGAATCATAGGTTTAACCTATATAATAATTCATAATAATAGACCACAAGATTTCATTTTTCATAAATATCATACAGGCATTTCGCAATCTGTAAAAAAATCATTCATATGGTGAACACCTGGTAACCGAACTAACAAGATGCATATAGAATATCACCCGCATACAGGCATTTTGCAATCTGCATGCTATATACCGGCCGTCGCAATCAGTATATATCAATCGAAGTACTAAAGCATTCGTAACCCGAATGGGACGTGTCAAGGTCCATAGATCTGTCTTTAGGATTCGCGTCAATTAGGGGCCATTTCCCTAATTCTTAGGCTACCAAGCTAACAAGGGGCGATATTCGGTATTCGTAATTCAACCATAGAATATAGTTTCAAGTACTTATGTCTATTTTGTAAAACATTTACAAAGCTGCATGTATTCTCATCCCAAAAATATTAGATAGTAAAAATGGGACTATAACTCACTTGCACAGATTTTCAATTCGTTGAAAATCAGACTTGGCCACAGATCGATTCACGAACCTATAATAAATATATACATATATATCAAAGTCTGATAAATATATTCAAATCATATTTTTATTTACGTGTTGATGATTTAAGTTGTCAAGTTAGTAGTCCAATGTTAGTAGTCCAATGTTAGCAGTCCAACGTTAGTAGTCCATATATATAGTTCAATACATCACCCTGGAATAATCAAGAAGTATTGTAAATATAATGTCTAAGACTCAATCACAACCCATTGTACAACTATTGTCTTTGAAGTTATCTCGACGTATTGTGTACATGTGTCTTACGATTTATCTGACGTATTGTAAATATATTGTCTAAGACTCAATCACGACCCACTGTACAAACTTTTGTCTTTGAAGTCTTTAAGTTAACGATCTCGTTTAATGTAATTAATCCTTTGTTAATATACTTAATGATATACTTAATTATCATTATATCATGTTAAACATAATGTATTAATATATCTTAATACAATACATATGTATTTATTTTAATTAAGAAGTTATTACGTCGATAACCGCTACATATATATCTTGTTTCAAATTCCTTAATTTAGTAGTCTCATTTTATGTATATAACCCATTGTTAATATACTTAATGAGATACTTACTTATAATAATACCATGTTAAATATATATATATATATATATATATATATATATATATATATATATATATATATATATATATATATATATATATATATATATATATATATATATATATATATATATATATATCATCATGTCGTTTTTACAAGTTTTATCGTTCGTGAATCGTCGAACAAACTGGGTGGTCAAACGTTTAAGTAAAATTCGTTTAAATAAATCAAGTCTTAACAAGTTTGATTGCTTAACATGTTGGAAACATTTATATATATAAATATCATTCTCAAATATATATAATCATGGAAAAATACGGGTCGTTACAGTACCTACCCGTTAAATAAATTTCGTCCCAAAATTTTAAGCAGTTGGAGGTGTTGACGCATCTTCGGGAAATAAGTGCGGGTATTTTTGCTTCATCTGATCTTCACGCTCCCAGGTGAACTCGGGTCCTCTACGAACATTCCATCGAACCTTAACGATTGGTATTTTGCTTTGTTTGAGTCCTTTAACCTCACGATCCATTATTTCGACGGGTTCTTCAACGAAATGTAGTTTTTCGTTAATCTTAATCTCGTCTAAAGGAATAGTGAGATCTTCTGTAGCTAAGCATTTCTTCAGATTCGAGACGTGGAAGGTGTTATGTAGACTGGCGAGTTGTTGAGGTAGTTCAAGTCGATAAGCTACTGGCCCAACACGATCAATAATCTTGAATGGTCCAATGTATCTCGGGTTTAGCTTCCCTCGTTTGCCAAAACGAATGACACCTTTCCAAGGTGATACCTTAAGCATGACCATGTCACCAACCTCAAATTCTAAAGGTTTTCTTCTGACATCGGCGTAGCTCTTTTGTCGACTCCTGGCTGTTTTCAACCGTTGTTGAATCTGGATGATTTTCTCGGTCGTTTCCTGGATAATCTCCGGACCCGTAATTTGTTTATCTCCCACCTCGCTCCAACAAATCGGAGACCTGCACTTCCTACCATAAAGTGCTTCAAACGGTGCCGCATCAATACTCGAGTGATAACTGTTGTTATAGGAAAATTCTGCTAATGGTAGATGTCGATCCCAACCATTTCCAAAATCAATAACACATGCTCGTAGCATGTCTTCAAATGTCTGTATCGTCCTTTCACTTTGCCCATCAGTTTGTGGGTGATAGGCAGTACTCATGTCTAGACGAGTTCCCAATGCTTGATTTAACGTCTACCAAAATCTTGAAACAAATCTGCCATCCCGATCAGAGATAATAGAAATTAGTAATCCATGTCTGGAGACGACTTCCTTCAAGTATAATCGTGCCAATTTCTCCATTTTATCATCTTCTCTCATTGGTAGAAAGTGTGCTGACTTTGTAAGACGATCGACTATTACCCAAATAGTATCATAAGCACTTGCAATCCTTGGCAATTTAGTAATGAAATCCATGGTAATGTTTTCCCATTTCCATTCTGGGATTTCAGGTTGTTGAAGTAGACGTGATGGTTTCTGATGCTCAGCTTTGACTTTAAAACAAGTCAAACATTCTCCTACGTATGTAGCAATTTAGGCTTTCATACCCGGCCACCAAAAATGTTTCTTGAGATCTTGGTAGATTTTCCCCGCTCCGAGATGTATTGAGTATCTGGTTTTATGTGCTTCCCTAAGTACCATTTCTCTCGAATCCCCAAACTTTGGTACCCAAATTCTTTCAGCCAAATACCGGGTTCCATCTTCCCAAATAGTAAGCTGTTTATCCAATCCTTTGGGTATTTCCTTTTCAAAACTACCTTCTTTCAAAACTCCCTGTTGCGCCTCTTTTATTCGAGTAGTAAGGTTAGTATGAATAATTATATTCATAGCTTTTACCTGCATAGGTTCTCTTTCCTTTCTACTCAAAGTGTCAGCTACCACATTCGCCTTCCCTGGGTGATAACGAATCTCACAGTCATAATCATTTAGCAGTTCAACCCACCTACGTTGCCTCATGTTCAGTTGCTTTTGAACAAATATCTGTTGGAGACTTTTGTGGTCGGTATATATGGTACATTTGACCCCATATAAGTAATGTCTCCACATCTTCAATGCAAAAACAACAGCTCCTAATTCCAAATCGTGAGTCGTGTAATTCTGCTCGTGAATCTTCAATTATCTAGACGCATAAGCAATTACCTTCGTTCGTTGCATTAATACACAACCAAGACCTTGCCTTGAAGCATCACAATAAATCACAAAATCATCATTCCCTTCAGGCAATGACAATATAGGTGTCGTAGTTAACTTCTTCTTCAATAATTGAAACGCTTTCTCTTGTTCATCCTTCCATTCAAATTATGCGTTAATGCAGTCAAGGGTTTTGCTACTTTGGAAAAATCTTGGATGAATCTTCTGTAGTAACCAGTTAATCCTAAAAATTGGCGTATGTGCATTGGGGTTTTCGGGGTTTCCCACTTTTCAACAGTTTCAATCTTTGACGGATCAACCTGAATACCTTCCTTGCTCACTATGCGTCCGAGGAATTGAACTTCTTTCAACCAAAATGCACACTTAGAAAACTTAGCATACAGTTCTTCCTTACTCAACAATTTTAGCACCATTCTCAAATGTTCTCCGTGTTCTTGATCATTCTTAGAGTATATAAGTATGTCATCGATGAAAACAATGACAAACTTGTAGTGACCCGAACTTTTCCATGTTTATATATATTAATTGAGATTGATATTTACATGATTAAATGTTTCCAATATGTTAAGCAATCAAACTTGTTAAGACTTGATTAATTGAAATAGGTTTCATATAGACAATTGACCACCCAAGTTGACCGGTGATTCACGAACGTTAAAACTTGTAAAAACTATATGATGACATATATATGGTTATATATATAGTTAACATTATATTATGATAATTAAACATATCATTAAGTATATTAATAATGAACTACATATGTAAAAACAAGACTACTAACTTAATGATTTTGAAACGAGACATATATGTAACGATTATCGTTGTAACGACATTTAATGTATATATATCATATTAAGAGATATTCGTACATCATAATATCATGATAATATAATAATTTAAAATCTCTTTTGATATTATAAACATTGGGTTAACAACATTTAACAAGATCGTTAACCTAAAGGTTTCAAAACAACATTTACATGTAACGACTAACGATGACTTAACGACTCAGTTAAAATGTATATACATGTAGTGTTTTAATATGTATTTATACACTTTTGAAAGACTTCAATACACTTATCAAAATACTTCTACTTAACAAAAATGCTTACAATTACATCCTCGTTCAGTTTCATCAACAATTCTACTCGTATGCACCCGTATTCGTACTCGTACAATACACAGCTTTTAGATGTATGTACTATTGGTATATACACTTCAATGATCAGCTCTTAGCAGCCCATGTGAGTCACCTAACACATGTGGGAACCATCATTTGGCAACTAGCATGAAATATCTCATAAGATTACAAAAATATGAGTAATCATTCATGACTTATTTACATGAAAACAAAATTACATATCCTTTATATCTAATCCATACACCAACGACCAAAAACACCTACAAACACTTTCATTCTTCAATTTTCTTCATCTAATTAATCTCTCTCAAGTTCCATCTTCAAGTTCTAAGTGTTCTTCATATATTCTACAAGTTCTAGTTACATAAAATCAAGAATACTTTCAAGTTTGCTAGCTCACTTCCAATCTTGTAAGGTGATCATCCAACCACAAGAAATCTTTGTTTCTTACAGTAGGTTATCATTCTAATACAAGGTAATAATCATATTCAAACTTTGGTTCAATTTCTATAACTATAACAATCTTATTTCAAGTGATGATCTTACTTGAACTTGTTTTCGTGTCATGATTCTGCTTCAAGAACTTCGAGCCATCCAAGGATCCGTTGAAGCTAGATCCATTTTTCAATTTTCCAGTAGGTTTATCCAAGGAACTTAAGGTAGTAATGATGTTCATAACATCATTCGATTCATACATATAAAGCTATCTTATTCGAAGGTTTAAACTTGTAATCACTAGAACATAGTTTAGTTAATTCTAAACTTGTTCGCAAACAAAAGTTAATCCTTCTAACTTGACTTTTAAAATCAACTAAACACATGTTCTATATCTATATGATATGCTAACTTAATGATTTAAAACCTGGAAACACGAAAAACACCGTAAAACCGGATTTACGCCGTCGTAGTAACACCGCGGGCTGTTTTGGGTTAGTTAATTAAAAACTATGATAAACTTTGATTTAAAAGTTGTTATTCTGAAAAAAATGATTTTTATTATGAACATGAAGCTATATCCAAAAATTATGGTTAAACTCAAAGTGGAAGTATGTTTTCTAAAATGGTCATCTAGACGTCGTTCTTTCGACTGAAATGACTACCTTTACAAAAATGACTTGTAACTTATTTTTCTGACTATAAACCTATACTTTTTCTGTTTAGATTCATAAAATAGAGTTTAATATGAAACCATAGCAATTTGATTCACTCCAAACGAATTTAAAATGAAGAAGTTATGGGTAAAACAAGATTGGATAATTTTTCTAATTTTAGCTACGTGAAAATTGGTAACAAATCTATTCCAACCATAACTTAATCAACTTGTATTGTATATTATGTAATCTTGAGATACCATAGACACGTATACAATGTTTCGACCTATCATGTCGACACATCTATATATATTTCGGAACAACCATAGACACTCTATATGTGAATGTTGGAGTTAGCTATACAGGGTTGAGGTTGATTCCAAAATATATATAGTTTGAGTTGTGATCAATACTGAGATACGTATACACTGGGTCGTGGATTGATTCAAGATAATATTTATCGATTTATTTCTGTACATCTAACTGTGGACAACTAGTTGTAGGTTACTAACGAGGACAACTGACTTAATAAACTTAAAACATCAAAATATATTAAAAAGTGTTGTAAATATATTTTGAACATACTTTGATATATATGTATATATTGTTATAGGTTCGTGAATCAACCAGTGGCCAAGTCTTACTTCCCGACGAAGTAAAAATCTGTGAAAGTGAGTTATAGTCCCACTTTTAAAATCTAATATTTTTGGGATGAGAATACATGCAGGTTTTATAAATGATTTACAAAATAGACACAAGTACGTGAAACTACATTCTATGGTTGAATTATCGAAATCGAATATGCCCCTTTTTATTAAGTCTGGTAATCTAAGAATTAGGGAACAGACACCCTAATTGACGCGAATCCTAAAGATAGATCTATTGGGCCTAACAAACCCCATCCAAAGTACCGGATGCTTTAGTACTTCGAAATTTATATCATATCCGAAGGGTGTCCCGGAATGATGGGGATATTCTTATATATGCATCTTGTTAATGTCGGTTACCAGGTGTTCACCATATGAATGATTTTTATCTCTATGTATGGGATGTGTATTGAAATATGAAATCTTGTGGTCTATTGTTACGATTTGATATATATAGGTTAAACCTATAACTCACCAACATTTTTGTTGACGTTTTAAGCATGTTTATTCTCAGGTGATTATTAAGAGCTTCCGCTGTCGCATACTTAAATAAGGACGAGATTTGGAGTCCATGCATGTATGATATTGTGTAAAAACTGCATTCAAGAAACTTATTTTGTTGTAACATATTTGTATTGTAAACCATTATGTAATGGTCGTGTGTAAACAGGATATTTTAGATTATCATTATTTGATAATCTACGTAAAGCTTTTTAAACCTTTATTGATGAAATAAAGGTTATGGTTTGTTTTAAAATGAATGCAGTCTTTGAAAAACGTCTCATATAGAGGTCAAAACCTCGCAACGAAATCAATTAATATGGAACGTTTTTAATCAATAAGAACGGGACATTTCAGTTGGTATCCGAGCGTTGGTCTTAGAGAACCAGAATTTTGCATTAGTGTGTCTTATCGAGTTTGTTAGGATGCATTAGTGAGTCTGGACTTCGACCGTGTTTACTTGAAAAATGATTGCTTAACAAATTTTGTTGGAAACTATATATTTTTAACATGTGAATATTATGTGATATATTAATCTCTTAACGCGTTTGATATTATGTGATAGATGTCTACCTCTAGAACAAGTCCCATTGACTCACCTAATAATAATGAAGAGTCAAATGTAAATTGGAATGATTCGTGGACTGATTCACAAGTTCCCGAAGAGGAACCGGAAGAAGAGTCGGAACCGGAAGAAGAATCGGAACCGGAAGAAGAATCGGAACCGGATGAAGAAATAGAACCGGTGGGGGAAATAATAAAACGGTTAAGTAAAAGAAAATCCTCAACCAACCGACCAAGGTTAATTATGGTCAATGGTGTTTCCGCCAAGGAAGCAAAATATTGGGAGGATTACCAATTCTCCGATGAATCGGATTCCGACGAGAATTCCGATGATGTTATAGAAATTACCCCAACTGAATTTAAAAAGGCAAAAGAAAATAATAAGGGAAAGGGCATAAAAATAGAGAAATCTAATTTCAATCCCGATGAACTTTATATGTATCGTCAACCCCCGAAGTCCTTAAGTTGTAACAATGACCCGGGAACCTCTAAACCACCAGGTTTTTCTAAACCAATGTGGATAACGACGGCTCGTATTAGGGGAACATCATATATCCCTAGAAACTTGGCAAAACGAACCAAAACCGAAGAAGAAGAAACGAGCGAGTCGGAATAAGATAGTTGTATTCGTGTGGTGTAATATATGTAATATAGTGTGCTTATTGTGACAACCCGGAAATTTCCAACCAAATTTAAACTTTAATCTTTATATGTTTCCGACACGATAAGCAATATTTGTTAAGTTAAATTGCAAGAATTTTAAACTATGTTCATACATTCATTCAACCTCGACCAAGTTCCAACGATTCACGAACCATTAAACGAATATGATTATATATGTATATGTGTATATATATTATAACTTGAAACGTAAATAAAATATTAGATTAAATACTTTATATGATTGTATCCGTTTCAAAATATTTATCAATGGAAATAGAAGATAAGATCAAATGATTGAATTATCAGATATATTGAATTATGATTACAAGTCTCTGTTGAAAGGCCCACGTTGATTTGAGAATTCTTTCCGTTTTAACAATATTCGGAAAATGGTAAAGTGATTTATAAATAAGAACAAATTGTCAATCATTGAGAACTAGACAAAGGATAGTGGAAGATTGAATCTCATAAAGACTCGATTGATCTATTTAGTTCCAAACGTACAAAAACGTTTTCAGTTTAAAAAGAACTTTATTATTAAAATGTATATAACTTTTATAAATATCTAGAACCACTTTTGACAACTCATTACTTAACTAGTATGATAAAGATAACGATATTTATATTTTATTTTATTAAATATATATAACGATTTAAATTAATATTATATATATATTTATACGCGTATTATACGTACATAGTTTTATACTTTTACTATACTTAAACTTTACCTTTACTTTATTTTTACTTTACTTTAACTTTAATAATTCACTTTAATAATTCATACTTTAATAATTCACTTTAATAATTCATACTTTAATAATTCATACTTTAATAATTCACTTTAATAATTCATACTTTAATAATTCACTTTAATAATTCACTTTAATAATTCAAAAATCTATTATAAATAGAATTCAATAGGTTTCATTATTTCATAGAAACTTGAAAATATTTTTCTCTAAACTCTCTCAATCGATTTACATATATATATATTTACTCTGTATTATTTCAAGATATTATTAGTATACATAAAATATTATGTCAGAGTGCTGTCCGAGTGATTTCGAAATTGTTTTTCGAGTGGGATTGGATTAAGGAAATTATGGGTTATAGCTATGGAGTTGATTGGTATGGTTCATGGGTATGCTCGTGAGGTCAATATAGTGTTTATCATCTCCGTTGCGTCTATGTACCTTTCCTGCAATATTGAATCTCAATACTGATACGTGAGTACTCATAATTTAACTTTTACATACTAATAGTGTATCCCTGACTAGTGCTCGAGTATATAGGATTATGCATGTTTGTACTTTTGATATTGCCTTTAGTTAGGTTATGTTGAATCCTGAATTAGTTATATATGCGACTGAGATAAGGTATAAGATATGCATGTCGTTGGAAAGCTAGCGAAAAATTAAGAACTTTTCATTTAGATATCGAATGATTTCGATGAACGGATTTGAAGTTATAGTCCATCGAATTTTTGTATTATTATTAAAAATGATTATTATTATCGTCGTTATTATCGTCGTTCTAGTTTTATCTTATTATTATTATTATTATCTTTATCAATAAAAGGATTTATCATTAAAAATTGTTATTTTTTTATTATTACTATCGTTATTATCGTTAAAGTTAAAATTAGTATTATTATTATTATCCAATTATTATTATTATTATTATTATTATCCAATTATTATTATTATTATTATTATTATTATTATTATTATTATTATTATTATTATTATTATTATTATTGGTATTATTATTATTATTATCATTATTAATATATATATCATTATTTAAAAATGGTTATTGTTATTGTTATTATTATTATTACTATATTATCATTAAGATAATTATTAGTATTATCGTTAATAATGTTATAGTAACTATCATTATTAATATTAGTGTAATTAAAATAAATATTTGTAACACCTAATTATTTTGATTACTATTATTATCATTATTACGAACACGATATAAAAGACGATTAAAAGCTATTAAACGAAACGATAGGAAATAATGGGTAAGAGTATCGTGATGAAATTAAAATATTATAAGATATTGATTTAGATAAAATTATCGTTCTTATTATTTTTATCATTACTATTATTATTAAAATTATCGTTAGTATTAAAACTATCATTTTAACAAAAATTATCATTTTAATAGAAATGTCATTATTACTATAAAATATCATTATTATTATTATTATTTTAAATAGAATTATTATTTTAAAGATAATATTAAAAATTATCGTAAATATTAAAGTTATCATAATTAGAATTATCGTTTTATCATAATGTCATCTTAGTAATTATAAATATTGATATTTTTATAATAATAATTATTATTACAAAATAATACAACTTTTACTTACTATCATTATAGATATTATTTTATCAAATAAATATGTAATACAAACATATTTTACTACGTGTAATAACTTACTTTAATAATACCTATCATATTATCTTTATGATATTAAATGAACCCTATAAATTTTATTACTTAATATATATAAAAGTATATTATATTATATAAATTTAATATAAAATTTTATTTATTAATAAATAAATTATATTATTTACTCTAATAAATTTTTTAAAAATATTTAAAAATATAAAACGACGATATTTAAACTATATATTAATCATGTATAGATTTTTGGAAATTATTTTGAGTCAAATTTACTTTTGTTGACTTTTGCATATTAGTCTCGAGCATTAGGATTATGGTACACTATGACTTGGCCTAATTTGTTAGACAAATATTGACCAACACATAATTATATATAATTAATTTAGGTTCGTGAATCTGAGGCCAACCTTGCACTTGTTCAATGACGTTATATGTATTTTTACTACGAAATACAGTATGGTGAGTTTCATTATTCCCTTTTTAAATGCTTTTGCAATATATATTTTTGGGACTGAGAATACATGCGCTGCTTTTATAAATGTTTTACGAAATAGACACAAGTAATTGAAACTACATTATATGGTTGAATGATCGAAATCGAATATGCCCCTTTATAGTCTGGTAATCTAAGAATTAGGGAACAGAAACCCTAATTGACGCGAATCCTAAAGATAGATCTATTGGGCCTAACAAACCCCATCCAAAGTACCGGATGCTTTAGTACTTCGAAATTATATCATGTCCGAAGGAGGATCTCGGAATGATAGGGGATATTCTTATATGTATCTAGTTAATGTCGATTACCAGGTGTTCACCATATGAATAATTATTTTTTTGTCTCTATGCATGGGACGTATATTTATGAGAACTGGAAATGAAATTCTTGTGGTCTATTAAAATGATGGAAATAAATGATTATGATAAACTAATGAACTCACCAACCTTTTGGTTGACACTTTAAAGCATGTTTATTCTCAGGTGTTAAAGAAATCTTCCGCTGTGCATTTGCTCATTTTAAAGATATTACTTGGAGTCTTTCATAGCATATTTCGAAGAACGTTGCATTCGAGTCATTGAGTTCATCAAAGATTATTATTAAATCTATTTATAGTTGGATAGTGGATATTATGAAATGGTATGCATGCCTGTCAATTTTTGATGTAAAGAAAGATTGTCTTTTAAAAACGAATGCAATGTTTGTAAAATGTATCATATAGAGGTCAAATACCTCGAAATGAAATCAACTATTGTGAATCGTTTATAATGTATATGAACGGGTCCTTTCAGTTGGTATCAGAGCGGTGGTCTTAGCGAACCAGGTCTTGCATTAGTGTGTCTAACTAGTAGTCGTTAGGATACATTAGTGAGTCTGGACTTTGACCGTGTCTGTATGTCAAAAGATTTGCTTATCATTTCGTGTCGAGAATTACTTGCTTATCACCCTTTAAATTCTAGACACATCTTCCTGCCTCTATTGCATAGATAGTGTATAGATAAATTCATATCTTAGCGTATCTGTTATTGTTCCCTTTGCCTGACAGCTTTCGTAGATTCCTCCGTAACTTATGGGATTTTAGTATTATATATGCATATGTAAATTATGTATTGCAGGGTACTAATCTATATCCTATAATCTATTTCTTATTGAAAATCCTTCATCTGATCGTACGAGACGAATCCCTCAACCAGTTCGAATTCCTCGGATTCCGATAGCTATTCCAATATGGAGTTTCACCTAAGCTCCGAAAGCAGTGTCACCAGAATGAATCAATTAATCAGTCATCCCCAATTCATCTGATGGGTTCGTAGCCTCCTCAATCATTGGAGACAAGAAGAAGGTGATCCATTCCATCCACCACATTGCCCTCTTGACGAAGAACCTGAAGCACTTACCGGCGAACCTGTCCGAAATACCATTTTCTCGCTC
Source organism: Rutidosis leptorrhynchoides (assembly GCF_046630445.1). Taxonomy (NCBI): domain Eukaryota; kingdom Viridiplantae; phylum Streptophyta; class Magnoliopsida; order Asterales; family Asteraceae; genus Rutidosis; species Rutidosis leptorrhynchoides. The sequence continues at coordinate 456,074,989 of NC_092336.1, read as the reverse complement.
ATTTCCAGAGTATCTCGTCACCATTATATATTACATCAAATTTTAGATTTTATTTATCCGCTCGTCCGAACTGACAATCACCCCGGTGTAATAGAAGAAGTCAACGAGCTTCGCGCTCGGGTAGTGGCTTTGGAGAATATGGTGCAGAGATTACAAACACTAGCAGCAGCATCAGCAGCATAACCAGTACAACCATCATCAACGCCAACAGTACCATTACCACCACCAACCACAACCGCGTCGTAAACCTCAACTTCACAATCTGTCCCACGAGCATCAACTTCATACGCACCATAGATACCAAGGAGTACCAACAACAATAACTGACGAAGTATTAATTCATAACTTCATTGGAGAAACATTTTGCGGTGATTATGTAATCTCTAAAGTCTTAGAGATTATCTAATCTAGCACTAACCATAAATCAGTTAAGCGAACCAAAATGATAGAAGGAAGAGTATAAACCCTGACAAAAATGGTGTGTGATTAACAAGCTAAACTTGCTTTACCAACAGCATCAACCGTACCGTCAGTGTTACCAGCATCGTCAGTACAGTCAACATCCAAACCAACAACACCGATAACATCACAAACTCCGTCAGTTCAAGAATCACTGTGGACATCATTACGAATCAATAACGTGTATATTGTATCAACGAGTTATGAAGAATTAACTCAATCCCTCTAAAAAAAATTATATGTATATATATATATATATATATATATTTTGAAATAAATCTTTTCGTGCTAAGCTATTGTGTGTGAATCTTAACTACTCGGTTAATTCATATTACAAATATGCAATAATGTACGTCCTTCGGCCGCAACTTAACCATCGTTAACTACAATCTCTGTCGCAATTCAACAAATTCCAATTCATAATAAATCAAGTATATATTTGATTTTACACTTTCATTATCGATGTACCCGAAACTTTTCAGATAACATCATTCGTACTTTGCGAAATTCACAAGAATTCCACGAACCGAACATCATACATCAACAAATAACGAAGTTTTGATTCATAATTTCAATGTCATTAAAGAAATACTGCGTAAAAGTTATGTACTTTTTAAAGCATTTAGGGATTATTCAATTCTAGTTTCAACCGTAAATCAAATGAGTTTAATTTAACATTAACTCATTAAATCTATGTTACATCTGAAGAAAATATACATATATATATTTTCATAAAGACTGTAATAAAATTCTTTTGTACAAAATATTAATTGTGAATTTTTTTTTAAGGGTAGGTAATACCCGAGAGATATATAAATTCACAATTAAAATGTTACATTCTTCGAATCTGATTCAGCAAATCATCCATTATACTCCCTACTTTCACAATAATATACATTCTTTTATAGAAATCAAAACAACCATACTCATTCAAAATTTAATTACATATTCTAATTTTGAAATCTCAAAATTCAACTTGAGATATGACCAAAATCATTACTCTTAGATCCTTACATCTTTCACAAGCTATATTTTGACTTCAAAACGGTGTTAGAACATCAAATGTATGTTAACGATTACAATCTGTGTTCAAACCCTTCGAAAATTTCTGAAGACACTTCGAATGATGAGCAATCGAGATGATGATCCAACCACATGTTACCCACAGTTATGTACCCGAAAAACTCTTGAAACCAAAGTAAAAGTTTAAACAACATATCCGTGTCAGATTCTTTGGCATTTATTAGCAAAAATAACTTTGCGACTCCTATTCAAAGTAGCCAGTTTTGCCATAGCTCCAGCAAGTCAACTTCAACTTTTCAGTCAGACTAACCTTATTATAACCTTGAGATATACACCTTCGTTACCAGGGAACCTTTTACATTCCACCACATTATTAGCAGATGTACCAACAACTTCATTACCCTTTGACTTTAGCCTCTCCAAAAAGTCATTATAATTATTCATTGAAACCCCATCATTTACTCATTCGCATCTTGTAATGAGAATTGCCATACGAATCATTGGGAATTAGCAATCAGTATTTTGAAATCTTGCAGGATGTCTACGCCAACAGTTATATGTGTATATATAATGTCTATCTTCTGGACTTAATTTGAATGTGAAGTTTCTGAAAAACACTCCGAACTACGAATTGGTTCTCCGAAAATGGAAAAAAAAATGCTGATGAAGCAGCAAAAACTATAAACGACTTTAAACGGTAAAAGCTGGATGATAATGATGAAGTGTGTTGGCAAAGCGCAGAAAAAGAGAAGTTTTGGAACTAGAAAACGGATTGAGCAAAGTAGGAAGGAGGCTGTGGACAAATTACAAAGACTGAACCTGACTTCAAAGGATCCAAATGATTCAGTACCTGCTGAAGTCATTAACGAATACCTTGCTCCTGACTCTAAACCCCTGCGAACAATATTCTTCATCATCCTCTGATATTAGAAATTCTAAAATATCATCATATCTTTCATTATAAATATCCTTCATATTTCTGAAGATATTTTCTTAATTTTTCTTATTTGAAATCATTTACCTCTTCGCGCTATCTATATTACATCATAAAAGAAACTATTTTAGTTTCAAAATTCTGAAACATTCAAGTTTAAAATAGGAATATTTTGAAGTAATGTTGGGAACTGAAGCATGAATTAGTATAATATAATGACACTTGATCAATGTGATTATATTACAGTAATTCATGCTGAGTTTCTAAATGGAACGTGATGATTCACAGATCATAACATCATCATGTGCCATGTTATACGACTCTTGTATTCTATTTAACCTCTAAAATATCAAGAAAATATTTCTTGATGATTCAGCATTTTCCAAGGTATTCTAGTAATTTGACAAGTCAAGATCGTGCCATCACAATTTCCTTCCTAGAACATTAACAATGTTCATTCTGAAAATCATATTTGTGAATTCTGGACCATTACAAGCGGTGCTTAATCGCAAGAAGAAGAAACGAAAGGACAAAACTCCGAAATAGAAATTGGGGTATAAATTGCAGCAAATAAAAGAGAGCATTAACTGTGGATGACAATGATTATAGAAGATAGAAACAGAGACTTTGAAATATAAGGGAAGATATAAAGCCCAACGACAAACCAAAAATTATAAACCATATATATCGATGCATATAGCAATATAAAGACACGGGAGAACTAGAAACACTATAAACCCAAGAGTATAGTAGAAGTAAATAGATTCTTCCGGCGGTAGATGAAAAAGAAGAATGACCGATATGAAAGTTATAAGTATATCGAGAATCAGAACTGGATGGAGCATATTGATGAATACTTTAAAATATGAGTTGAGGGGGAAATAATAGAAGGTGATGAAACATGACTAGGAACTTAGAAATCAACAGATTTAACTCACACAATGACGGAATAAGTGAATCAAACCCTCTAGTGAATAGGTTAAATTTTTTTTGATTAATTTAGTCAAACCACAACTAAATCAAGTGTGATTAGATTAACACCTAGAGCTATTATTCACCACCTGGGTGATTTGAACTGAGAGAGAATCAGAGGAGCTCACTAGATCTGAGTGTGTGTAACAAATGAGAGGCTTAACCTAAAATGAAGAACATAAGACTTTATATACCCCTGCTGTTGACTCACCCATACGATTCATTCATCACACGTACGAGTTGGCTTCATCAGTCATACGGGTGATCACTCACTCGTGTCTTCTCATTTAGGTTGTAATTGTGACTTAGCTCAGCATCAACCGTGCGTATGAGCCTGTCAGCTGTACTAGTGAAGCTTCACTCGTACGTCTGACTAAGTCTAACATAGTCAAACATCTAAATCTCGTTCCTGCAGTTCCTGTAACCACATACAAACACGGATAGGATAATAACGAGCAATCATGGTGGCCTGTAAACTGTTGTACCTGCAATGGACGTGGGTAGATGTCTAGGGACTTGCATAAAATGCATCAACAGAAGGTGTGAGTTGTAAGGAAACGAAGGAGGCGAATTTATAAGAAAATCTCCGACAGAACAATTAAAATGGACGATCGCATTTAAAGCGGATCCTAATTCCCTTGATTACTGGAGAGTCAAATCTTATTAAGAAGATTTTCTTCAAATCCCTTGAAATCTGGGAATCAATCATATCTACGTCAAATGATAAGATGAATCTACACTTACTCATTTCACTCTTCTATGTTAGCTTCATTCGTACTCTTCATATAAATGGATTGTTTATCCAAATTATTCGCTGATGATAAAACTCTAATTTTCAGCCCGTATGCATCATGAAAACATACTTATTATCATTCATGACCTTTCCACTCAAATTTCGGGACGAAATTTCTTTAACGGGTAGGTACTGTGACAACCCGGAAATTTCCAACCAAATTTAAACTTTAATCTTTATATGTTTCCGACACGATAAGCAATATTTGTTAAGTTAAATTGCAAGAATTTTAAACTATGTTCATACATTCATTCAACCTCGACCAAGTTCCAACGATTCACGAACCATTAAACGAATATGATTATATATGTATATGTGTATATATATTATAACTTGAAACGTAAATAAAATATTAGATTAAATACTTTATATGATTGTATCTGTTTCAAAATATTTATCAATGGAAATAGAAGATAAGATCAAATGATTGAATTATCAGATATATTGAATTATGATTACAAGTCTCTGTTGAAAGGCCCACGTTGATTTGAGAAATCTTTCCGTTTTAACAATATTCAGAAAATAGTAAAGTGATTTATAAATAAGAACAAATTGTCAATCATTGAGAACTAGACAAAGGATAGTGGAAGATTGAATCTCATAAAGACTCGATTGATCTATTTAGTTCCAAACGTACAAAAACGTTTTCAGTTTAAAAAGAACTTTATTATTAAAACGTATATAACTTTTATAAATATCTAGAACCACTTTTGACAACTCATTACTTAACTAGTATGATAAAGATAACGATATTTATATTTTATTTTATTAAATATATATAACGATTTAAATTAATATTATATATATATTTATACGCGTATTATACGTACATAGTTTTATACTTTTACTATACTTAAACTTTACCTTTACTTTATTTTTACTTTACTTTAACTTTAATAATTCACTTTAATAATTCATACTTTAATAATTCACTTTAATAATTCATACTTTAATAATTCACTTTAATAATTCATACTTTCATAATTCACTTTAATAATTCATACTTTAATAATTCACTTTAATAATTCATACTTTAATAATTCACTTTAATAATTCAAAAATCTATTATAAATAGAATTCAATAGGTTTCATTATTTCATAGAAACTTGAAAATATTTTTCTCTAAACTCTCTCAATCGATTTACATATATATATATTTACTCCGTATTATTTCAAGATATTATTAGTATACATAAAATATTACGTCAGAGTGCTGTCCGAGTGATTTCGAAATTGTTTTTCGAGTGGGATTGGATTAAGGAAATTATGGGTTATAGCTATGGAGTTGATTGGTATGGTTTATGGGTATGCTCGTGAGGTCAATATAGTGTTTATCATCTCCGTTGCGTCTACGTACATTTCCTGCAATATTGAATCTCAATATTGATACGTGAGTACTCATAATTTAACTTTTACATACTAATAGTGTATCCCTGACTAGTGCTCGAGTATATAGGATTATGCATGTTTGTACTTTTGATATTGCCTTTAGTTAGGTTATGTTGAATCCTGAATTAGTTATATATGCGACTGAGACAAGGTATAAGATATGCATGTCGTTGGAAAGCTAGCGAAAAATTAAGAACTTTTCATTTAGATATCGAATGATTTCGATGAACGGATTTGAAGTTATAGTCCATCGAATTTTTGTATTATTATTAAAAATGATTATTATTATCGTCGTTATTATCGTCGTTCTAGTTTTATCTTATTATTATTATTATTATCTTTATCAATAAAAGGATTTATCATTAAAAATTGTTATTTTTTTATTATTACTATCGTTATTATCGTTAAAGTTATAATTAGTATTATTATTATTATCCAATTATTATTATTATTATTATTATCCAATTATTATTATTATTATTATTATTATTATTATTATTATTATTATTATTGGTATTATTATTATTATTATCATTATTAATATATATATCATTATTTAAAAATGGTTATTGTTATTGTTATTATTATTATTACTATATTATCATTAAGATAATTATTAGTATTATCGTTAATAATGTTATAGTAACTATCATTATTAATATTAGTGTAATTAAAATAAATATTTGTAACACCTAATTATTTTGATTACTATTATTATCATTATTACGAACACGATATAAAAGACGATTAAAAGCTATTAAACGAAACGATAGGAAATAATGGGTAAGAGTATCGTGATGAAATTAAAATATTATAAGATATAGATTTAGATAAAATTATCGTTCTTATTATTTTTATCATTACTATTATTATTAAAATTATCGTTAGTATTAAAACTATCATTTTAACAAAAATTATCATTTTAATAGAAATGTCATTATTACTATAAAATATCATTATTATTATTATTATTTTAAATAGAATTATTATTTTAAAGATAATATTAAAAATTATCGTAAATATTAAAGTTATCATAATTAGAATTATCGTTTTATCATAATGTCATCTTAGTAATTATAAATATTGATATTTTTATAATAATAATTATTATTACAAAATAATACAACTTTTACTTACTATCATTATAGATATTATTTTATCAAATAAATATGTAATACAAACATATTTTACTACGTGTAATAACTTACTTTAATAATACCTATCATATTATCTTTATGATATTAAATGAACTCTATAAATTTTATTACTTAATATATATAAAAGTATATTATATTATATAAATTTAATATAAAATTTTATTTATTAATAAATAAATTATATTATTTACTCTAATAAATCTTTTAAAAATATTTAAAAATATAAAACGACGATATTTAAACTATATATTAATCATGTATAGATTTTTGGAAATTATTTTGAGTCAAATTTACTTTTGTTGACTTTTGCATATTAGTCTCGAGCATTAGGATTGTGGTACACTATGACTTGGCCTAATTTGTTAGACAAATATTGACCAACACATAATTATATATAATTAATTTAGGTTCGTGAATCTGAGGCCAACCTTGCACTTGTTCAATGACGTTATATGTATTTTTACTACGAAATACAGTATGGTGAGTTTCATTATTCCCTTTTTAAATGCTTTTGCAATATATATTTTTGGGACTGAGAATACATGCGCTGCTTTTATAAATGTTTTACGAAATAGACACAAGTAATTGAAACTACATTATATGGTTGAATGATCGAAATCGAATATGCCCCTTTATAGTCTGGTAATCTAAGAATTAGGGAACAGAAACCCTAATTGACGCGAATCCTAAAGATAGATCTATTGGGCCTAACAAACCCCATCCAAAGTACCGGATGCTTTAGTACTTCGAAATTATATCATGTCCGAAGGAGGATCCCGGAATGATAGGGGATATTCTTATATGTATCTAGTTAATGTCGGTTACCAGGTGTTCACCATATGAATAATTATTTTTTTGTCTCTATGCATGGGACGTATATTTATGAGAACTGGAAATGAAATTCTTGTGGTCTATTAAAATGATGGAAATAAATGATTATGATAAACTAATGAACTCACCAACCTTTTGGTTGACACTTTAAAGCATGTATATTCTCAGGTGTTAAAGAAATCTTCCGCTGTGCATTTGCTCATTTTAAAGATATTACTTGGAGTCTTTCATAGCATATTTCGAAGAACGTTGCATTCGAGTCATTGAGTTCATCAAAGATTATTATTAAATCAATTTATAGTTGGATAGTGGATATTATGAAATGGTATGCATGCCTGTCAATTTTTGATGTAAAGAAAGATTGTCTTTTAAAAACGAATGCAATGTTTGTAAAATGTATCATATAGAGGTCAAATACCTCGAAATGAAATCAACTATTGTGAATCGTTTATAATGTATATGAACGGGTCCTTTCACTTATGCTTTATGATATATGTAAAAATTGCTTGTATTAATAAGTATTTTTTTATGAATCTAACTCTTGTCTATTTTACAGTTTAAGAACACAAAATGGATAGACAACCCAATATTTTAAGAGACCTACCCGGAGACATGATTGATGAAATCTTGTCTAGAGTCGGTCAGAATTCCTCGGCACAACTATTTAAGGCGAGATCAGTTTGTAAGACATTCGAAGAACGTTCCAAGAATGTCTTGGTTTATAAGAGACTTTCGTTTGAAAGATGGGGGATATCACATTGGGAAACCCATAAGTTACGATGTGTTTACTTTGACACATATATTGCGGGGAACCCAAATGCTATTTTACGCAACGGGTTAAGAAATTATTTTGACTCAATATATCCGAATATTGGACTTCGTGATTTAGAAAAAGCGGCTAACATGCAACATAAAGAAGCATGTTATGCTTACAGATTAGTAATGTTCGCTTCTCACCAAAGTGAGAACAAGAACATCGGGCTACAACTATTAAACAAAACATTTCCACAAGTGACGGAGTCAGTAATTGGGGTAAGAAATGAGGTTTTTAGATTGTTACGGGACTGTTGGACATTACGTAACCCTCATCCCTTTGACGACGTTACAACACGTTGTCTTATCAACGGCCATAACGGTTATGTTCCACAAGACCAAGGATGGGAAGTAATCCTAGTAAAACCAGAATGCATGACTTGTTTCTGGACGTATGAATTACGTGTCTTTATTGCCTTTGCTGAACGACTTGTGTACTAGCTAGAATTATCTTCACAACTATCTTGTATCAAAGTTATTGTGTGCTATATTTCATGCTTTATGTAAAATAAGCGGTATTGTAAGTTTGTAAAATATTGTATAAAAGTTTGAACGCGAAATATTATTATAATCAGTTTTTCATATAGAATTGTAGTAGTTGAATTGTATATTAGCTACTAAGTATGAACTTAACGGGTAGGTACTACCCGAATTTAAACTTATAAAACGCTAATATGAAGAAAAAGCTTTTATAAATGAGTTCATATTATGCTACGAAATACTATTAACTACTCTTAATATTCTGTATGATTAACTTGTTCCATTTAACTATTTTGAAGGAAATGGCACCGACTACTCGACACACCGTGAATATGAATGAAGAGGAATTCCGTACTTTTCTAGCTTCAAACATAGCCGCAGTACAGGCTGCGCTACATACCAACAATAACCTTGGATCTAGCAGTACAGGAAATCGTGTAGGATGCACCTACAAAGAATTCACTGCCTGCAAACCTTTAGAATTTGATGGAACCGAAGGACCGATCAGATTGAAACGGTGGACCGAGAAGGTCGAATCGGTGTTTGCCATAAGTAAGTGTACTGAAGAGGACAAAGTAAAGTATGCTACGCATACCTTCACAGGTTCTGCGTTAACATGGTGGAATACCTATCTAGAACAAGTGGGACAAGGCGATGCGTACGCACTACCGTGGTCAGCATTCAAGCACTTGATGAACGAGAAGTACCATCCCAGAACCGAGGTCAATAAGCTCAAGACAGAACTTAGAGGGTTACGAACCCAAGGATTTGATATTACCACGTACGAAAGACGATTCACAGAATTGTGCCTATTGTGTCCGGGAGCATTCGAAGATGAGGAAGAGAAGATCGACGCGTTTGTGAAAGGATTACCGGAAAGAATCCAAGAAGATATAAGTTCACACGAGCCCGCCTCCATACAACAGGCATGTAGAATGGCTCACAAACTCGTGAACCAGATTGAAGAAAGAATTAAAGAACAGACTGCTGAAGAGGCCAACGTGAAGCAAGTCAAAAGAAAGTGGGAGGAAAACGGTGATAAGAATCACCAATACAACAACAACAGCAATTACAACAATAATCGCAACAATTATCCCAACAATCGAAACATCAATCGCAACTACAACAAACGGCCCAACAACAACTACAACAATCATCCGAACAACAATAATAACCGCGACAACAACAACAATCAGAAGCAGCTATGCCAAAGGTGTGAAAAGAATCACTCGGGGTTCTGCACCAAATTTTGCAACAAGTGTAAAAGAAATGGTCATAGCGCGGCGAAGTGTGAGGTCTACGGACCAGGGGTTAATAGAACGAAAGGAACAAATGGTGTCGGAACGAGTAATGGCGGAGCAAGTAGTGTCGGAGCAAGTTATGCCAATGTAGTTTGTTATAAATGTGGAAAACCGGGCCACATTATTAGAAATTGCCCAAACCAGGAGAACACGAATGGACAAGGCCGTGGAAGAATTTTCAATATTAATGCGGCAGAGGCACGGGAAGACCCGGAGCTTGTTACGGGTACGTTTCTTATTGACAATAAATCTGCTTACGTTTTATTTGATTTGGGTGCGGATAGAAGCTTTATGAGTAGAGATTTTTGTGCTAAATTAAGTTGTCCATTGACGCCTTTGGATAGTAAATTTTTACTCGAATTAGCAAATGGTAAATTAATTTCAGCAGATAATATATGTCGGAATCGAGAAATTAAACTGGTTAGCGAAACATTTAAGATTGATTTGATACCAGTAGAGTTAGGGAGTTTTGATGTGATAATCGGTATGGACTGGTTGAAAGAAGTGAAAGCAGAGATCGTCTGTTACAAAAATGCAATTCGCATTATACGAGAAAAAGGAAAACCCTTAATGGTGTACGGAGAAAAGGGCAACACGAAGCTACATCTTATTAGTAATTTGAAGGCACAAAAACTAATAAGAAAAGGTTGCTATGCTGTTCTAGCACACGTCGAGAAAGTACAAACTGAAGAAAAGAGCATCAATGATGTTCCCATTGCAAAAGAATTTCCCGATGTATTTCCGAAAGAATTACCGGGATTACCCCCACATCGATCCGTTGAATTTCAAATAGATCTTGTACCAGGAGCTGCACCAATAGCTCGTGCTCCTTACAGACTCGCACCCAGCGAGATGAAAGAACTGCAAAGCCAATTACAAGAACTTTTAGAGCGTGGTTTCATTCTGTCATAACCCGTCCTTAACCATAAGAACGTGTTAGATAACGTATGATTTCATTGCGAGGTATTGACCTCTATATGCAACATTTTTAAAAGAAAAACTGCATATATTATACATTACAAACCATAACCTTTATTTTTGATACAAGCTTTAGACAATAAAAAGATGATTATCGTTTAGCGATAATCTTCGACTTACAAACTTTACAAATGATGATAACAACACGATTTCTAGCATATTTTACAACACAAATCCTTGGGTATGCAGTTTTATTTTTGACACATATATGCGTACGCAAGATCCTGCTCAAATTCAACATAATGCAGCGGAAGCTTCTAATTATCACCTGAGAATAGACATGTTTTAAAAGGTCAACATAAAGTTGGTGAGATATAGGTTTAATGCCGGCAGCAATATATATATATAGACCACAAGATTTCATATGTAAACATTTTAATAAAAATATTCTAAGTGGTTGAGCACTTGGTAACCATACTTAACATTTAATCACGTCGCATATTCCCTTTATTATGAAATCTTACTACACCGTACCAAGTGTAGTCACGAAACGAAGTACTGTGCAACCGTTGAATACTGGTCGTCCAGTCCGGTTGGGGTTGTCAGGCCCGATAGATCTATCAACAGGATTCGCGTTTACAATACCGCTGTAAATAATAGTTACCAAGCTACAGGGAAGTATGCCAGTGGTACAACTCAACGTAGAATATATTTTTCAGATACTTGTGTCCATATCGTAAAACATAAAATACATGTATTCTCATCCCGAAATATTTAGAGTTTAAAAGTGGGACTATATACTCACTTTCGTCTTGAAGATATATATAATTTGACTTGGTCTCCGGTTGATATCACGAACCTATCCATATATAATATATCAATACCTTTTCTTTTTAAACAAACGTCACATATATATACTTGTTATACTTTTAATACTTTGAATAATTCCTTAGTCCGTAGTTAGCAGTTCGTTGTTAGTAATTCAATTTTAATGGTTCATTTTTAGATGTTTAATATACCCGCAATGAAATAAATAAAACCCCCAACGAAATAAATAAAACCCCATCGTATATGTATTGGTCGAGATTAATCTTGACCCACGGTACCGGTGTTGTCAAATGACGTGTTGCGTACATAAAGTACCGGTGTTGTCAAATGACGTGTTGCGTACAATCATGGGATCTTATGATTAATCTTCTCGTGTTGTTTACGGGTGATCCTGAACCATATAAAATTGAATTATAAGTACATATATATAAAATATCATGTTAACTTAAAAAGATGTGATTTATTTAATTTTTCCCAATTATTTTCGTGGCTAAACTAGTCTTGGATATCCGATTTTGTTTCGGTCATAGTTTCTTCGTTACAACTCCGTTTTCGTTGATTCAACTTGCCATCTCCTTGGATCGAGTCCCTCTTTAAGACTATGAACTGTAAATACCTTAGTTTGTATTCAAAATCACACGGCATAGGTCAAACTTTAGTGAAACTTATGAAGTTAATCATTTTCCATCATGTAAACAACCTTAAATAATTATTTTTCTAAAAATACATATACTTTGAATTAAATCATGAAATTTTTATGTATTATCATATTCATAGAAAATATCGTTTTTCCAGAAAATAAACCTCCAATTCAAGGTTCAAAATAGTTTTTAATTATCCAACCCAAAACAGCCCCCGGTTACACTCCGACACCGTAGATTCAGTTTTTAAGGTATTCTTTGAAAAACCAAGTTATACCTTGTTAAGTTAGCATATAATTAAGATATGTTACAGGTCTTGAAGTATTTTAAAAGTTAAGTTAGAAGGATCTATTTAGTTTGCGAACAAGTTTGAAATCATTCAAACTATGTTCTAGTTTATAAACTCTTATATATATAGCTATAAATATATGAATTGAAAAAGAGTTGAAGTAGAGTTTTTACCTCAAGATTAAAATGTAAAGTTGCTGGAAAGAAGTAGTAAAATAAAAGTTGAGAGAGTTCTTGCAAGTGTGTGTGAAAATTGGAAGTAAAATTTGGAAAATGAATGTGTAAAAATGAGTTAGAAATGGTGCTTATTTATAGGCTTGAAAATTTGGTTTTTAGTGAAAATATCTAAGATAAGTTAAAATTTATTATGTCATGAATGACATATTATTCCAATAATTGAAGATTTCTATTGGTATATACCAATAGTAAATACTTCTAGAAGCTGTGTATAGTACCCTAGATATACGTATAGAAATCTTTGAGAAAACGGAACGAGGATTCAAATATAGTTATCTTTTGTAAATATACTTATATTGTTTTATGTATTTAAGTCTTTAAAAGTGATTAAATACATTACTTATACGATATATGTATAAACATTATAGGTCATAAGTATTTAAGTCAAATAACGTTACGTATGGTTATCGTTTTGAAAACTTAAGTTAGTAGTTTCAAAATATACTTATAACTTATTGTTATTAATACAAAATGAGATATTAAAACATTCTTAGGTCATGTTAAATATGTATATATACATATATATACACAAACGTATAATTATCATATATTGTATAGTTCGTGATATCATCGGTCAAACTAGACGGTCAAACGTTGTGTAAAACTCTTTTCGAAAAACATAAGTCTCGACAATTTGGATTGCTTATCATGTTGGTAAGGTTTAATTTATGTAAATATTAATCTTATAAGTATAGAACGATCGAAAAAGTGCGGGTCGTTACATTACCTCCCCGTTAAATAAATTTCGTCCCGAAATTTTAAAATTGTACCTATTTTGCGTCATCGAGAAACAAGTGTGGATACTTTTGTTTCATCTGATCCTCCCGTTCCCACGTAAACTCGGGACCCCTTCGAGCATTCCAACGAACCTTAACGATCGGTATGTTGCTCTGCTTGAGCTGTTTAACTTCACGGTCCATGATTTCGATTGGTTCTTCGACGAATTGTAGTTTCTCGTCGACATGGATTTCTTCAAGAGGAATGGTGAGGTCTTCCTTTGCAAGACACTTCTTAAGGTTCGAGACGTGAAAGGTATTATGTACTCCGGCGAGTTGTTGCGGTAACTCGAGTCGATAAGCTACCGGTCCAATGCGTTCGATGATCTTGAACGGGCCTACATATCTTGGGTTCAGTTTACCTCTTTTACCGAAACGTATTACACCTTTCCAAGGTGACACCTTTAGCATAACCATGTCACCGATCTGAAACTCTAATGGTTTCCTTCGGACATCGGCGTAGCTCTTTTGGCGACTACGGGCTGTTTTCAATCTCTCTTTGATTTGTACTATCTTTTCAGTAGTTTCATGTATGATCTCGGGACCAGTTAATTGTCGATCTCCTACTTCATTCCAACAGATAGGAGATCTACACTTCCTTCCGTACAATGCTTCGAATGGTGCAGCTTTAATGCTCGCATGATAACTATTATTATACGAGAATTCTGCTAATGGTAGATACTTATCCCATCCGTTTCCAAAATCGATCACACATGCCCTGAGCATGTCTTCAAGAGTCTGAATTGTTCTTTCACTCTGCCCGTCCGTTTGCGGATGATATGCGGTACTCATATCCAAACGAGTTCCTAGTGCCTCCTGTAGTGATTGCCAGAACTTTGAGGTAAATCTACTATCACGATCGGATATAATGGAAATAGGTATTCCATGCCTTGAAACAATTTCCTTTATATATAATCGTAACAGTTTCTCCATTCTATCCGTTTCCTTTATAGGCAAGAAATGTGCAGACTTGGTGAGACGATCAACAATTACCCAAATGGTATCGTATCCCCAGGCAGTCTTTGGTAACTTCGTGATGAAATCCATGGTAATACCATCCCATTTCCATTCTGGGATTTCTGGTTGTTGAAGCAGCCCTGACGGCTTTTGGTGTTCTGCTTTGACTTTGGAACAAGTTAAACACTCCCCAACATATGTTGCAACGTCTGTCTTTAAATTAGGCCACCAATAATGTGTCTTAAGATCTTGATACATCTTTCCAACTCCAGGATGTATCGAATATCTTGTCTTATGTGCCTCGTTCAATATCAACTTTCTTAATCCACCCAACTTCGGTACCCAAATACGATTTGCAAAATATCGAGTTCCATCTTCCCGTATAACGAGTTGCTTCTCATACTTCTTCATTATTTCATTTCCTATATTTTCTTTAGTAAGTGCTTCTCGTTGAGCCTCTTTGATTTGTGAGTTGAGATTCATGCGAATTTTTATGTTCATCGCTCGAACTCGAATTGGTTCTCGTTCCTTTCTGCTTAATGCGTCAGCCACTACATTCGCTTTCCCGGGATGATAGCGAATCTCACAATCGTAGTCGTTTATCAGCTCAACCCACCTACGTTGCCTCATGTTCAGCTGTTTCTGATTGAAAATATGTTGAAGACTTTTATGATCAGTAAACACAGTGCATCTAACCCCATATAAGTAGTGTCTCCATATCTTTAACGCAAACACGACTGCTCCCAGTTCTAGATCATGCGTCGTATAATTCTGATAATGCTAAAAACGAACATATATTTCATAGCATTATTCCTCAAGAAAGACAAGCTTTTAGTTGCAATTGTTCTATTTACAAGTGATATTCGTTTAAATAATAAAAGGTGAAGACAAAAGACAGATTCGACGAATTGAAGACGCAAACGACCAAAAAGCTCAAAAGTACAAAAGACAATCAAAAAGGTTCCAATTATTGATAAGAAACGTCTCGAAATCACAAGAGTACAAGATTCAAAACGCAAAGTACAAGATATTAAATTGTACGCAAGGACGTTCGAAAATCCGGAACCGGGACCAGAGTCAACTCTTAACGCTCGACGCAACGGACTAAAAATTACAAGTTAACTATGTATATAAATATAATATAATATATAATTAATTATATTAATTATATATATATTATATATATATAATAAAAACCGTCGGCAGCAGGAAACTCCAAGGGGGTAAGCTGTAAATACCTCTCCGCGACTCGCGGAGTTGTAAGGCCATTTTGCCGCGAGTCGCGGAGCCCCAATTTTCAACCCTGGCTATAAAGCAACCCGAATTCTGATCAAAATATCACATCTTTTTCTCTTCCTCTTCATACGTAAATATATTTATATTTATAATTTATATTTTAATTTTAATTATAATTCTAATAATAAGGGTATGTTAGCGAATGTTGTAAGGGTGTAAGTCGAAATTCTGTCCGTGTAACGCTACGCTATTTTTAATCATTGTAAGTTATGTTCAACCTTTTTACATTAATGTCTCGTAGCTAAGTTATTATTATGCTTATTTAAAACGAAGTAATCATGATGTTGGGCTAATTACTAAAATTGGGTAATTGGGCTTTGTACCATAATTGGGGTTTGGATAAAGGAACGACACTTGTGGAAACTAGGCTATGGGCTATTAATGGGCTTTATATTTGTTTAACTAAATGAAAGTTTGTTAATGTTAATATAAAGATTTACAATTGGGCGTCCCTATAAATTACCATATACACTCGATCGGACACGATGGGCGGGGTATTTATATGTACGAATAATCGTTCATTTAACCGGACACGGGAATGGATTAATAGCCACTAGAATAATCAAAACAGGGGTGAAATTACATTCAAGGGTAATTGGTGTAATTGTTAACAAAGTAGTAAAACCTTGGTTTACACGCAGTCGATAACCTGGTGTATTCATTAAACAAAGTATTAAAACCTTGTTACAATTCGAATCCCCAATTAGTTGGAATATTTATCTTCGGGTATAATAATAATTTGACAAGGACACTTGCAATTTATATTTATGACTGATGGACTGTTATGGACAAAAACCAGACGGACATATTGAATAATCCAGGACAAAGGACAATTAACCCATGGGCATAAAACTAAAATCAACACGTCAAACATCATGATTACGGAAGTTTAAATAAGCATAATTCTTTTATTTCATATTTAATTTCCTTTATTTTATATTTAATTGCACTTCTAATTATCGCACTTTTATTTATTGTTATTTTATTTAATCGCACTTTTAATTATCGTACTTTTAATTATCGCAATTTAATTTTATCGCATTTTTATTATTCGCAATTTCATTATCGCAATTTAATTTACGCTTTAATTTAAAGTCTTGTATTTATTTTATATTTTACATTAGGTTTTAACTGCGACTAAAGTTTTAAAATCGACAAACCGGTCATTAAACGGTAAAAACCCCCCTTTATAATAATAATATTACCTATATATATATTTGTATTTTTATAAAAGTAAACTAATATAGCGTTGAGCTTTGTTTAAAGATTTCCCTGTGGAACGAACCGGACTTACTAAAAACTACACTACTGTACGATTAGGTACACTGCCTATAAGTGTTGTAGCAAGGTTTAAGTATATCCATTCTATAAATAAATAAATATCTTGTGTAAAATTGTATCGTATTTAATAGTATTTTCCTAGTAAAATAATAACTATTTTATATACACCTCGCACTTCATCAAGTATTTTTGGCGCCGCTGCCGGGGACTTATCTTAAAAGCCGGAAGCGCAACGCTAATATAAAAAAAAAAAAAAAAAAAAAAGATTTTTATCTACTTTTATTAAAATTCGTTTTTGTAAAAATACGTTTTAATTATTCAAAAATATAAAACGACAAACAAAAATATTAGTATTTTTAGGATTTTGTTAAATATTTAAGTTTTATAAGTTTCTTTATTTTTATTTTAGTTTATAAAAATATAAGTTTTAATTTTAATATCTTTTAATTATTTAAAAAACAGAAAACAAAATAAAAAAAAAAAAATAAAGAAAAACGCGTAAAAAGTGAAACCTGTCAGCTCAAATTCTGAACCCCGCGACTCGCGGGGTTTTCTTCTCTCTTTGCCGCGACTCGCGGAGGCCCTCTGACACACGGACAAAAACCCTAATTTCGCATTGATTACGGGTTTTAATTTATTATTATTATTATTTAACTTAATTATTATTATTATTATTATTAATTTTAGTTTTATTTTTACTTTTTACTTTATATTTATGTATTTTGTTTAATTAGTTTTATTAAAATTGTAAAATTAGTAGTTTTATTAAATAAATAATATAAAAATAATATTTTTATAAAAATTGTACTTTTTACAACTTTTTGTATATTTTTATATTTTGTACCTTTTTAATCGTTGTAGCGTAATATTTATATTTTTAGCTCATAATTAATTTTAAACTTAGTTTTTGCTATAGTTATTTTTACTCCTAGATTTTTAGGCTTTGCCGTAGAATTCCTTAAGTGCTTTTTCTTTAAACTAAGATTTAGGTGCTTTAGAATTTTGCGACGCCTTTTTAAGTTTTAGTTTCTTTTTAAGTTATTTCCATTTGGGATTTAGTTTTTCCTTGTAAGCTTTAATATTTTTAGACACCTTTTACTATGTATCAATTATCATTCCAATTAGTAATTTCAATTTGCGATTATAATTTTAAGTTAGTTGTAGTAATAAGGTTAGGTTAGTAAAGTATTTTTAAGTTTTTATAAGTTTCTTTTATTTTTCCGTCACCTTTTATTTTTCAACCATTTTTCTTTTTCGACCTTTTTCGACGAACTCTTTTTCTCTCTTATTTCTCGCCATTCTAGTTTTTAGGACTTAGAATTTTATTCTACTTCTTATCTAAATTTCTTAAAATTACGAAAATTTATTTTGAGTAGTTAAATTGATAGACATCAAAATTTTCTGGTTCGTAGTAATAGTTGGATTTGTACGTGGACCGGGTTATTGGAGCCAAACAGTCCTCAATTATATTGAGACCAAACGAATCCTGCCCCTCTGCTGCATCTTTTGGCTATTCGAAACGTGGGCAAAATCAGAAAAGTCTATTGATTGGATAACTTATTATAATTTTTCTTTCCTTTTAAAACTAATAGGATATTCAGTGAATGCACCGAGCAAGACGTTCATCACCTTTTGTACGTTCACCACCTGTAACTCGATCAAGACATCGTTTAACAAATATAACCGCCGTTGATTTTTCTTTAGAATCGTCATCCAGTCGACCAAGTACTTCAGTTCAAATTTCCGATAATCCAGTTTTTGAAACAAACCTCACAATTGAGAATCCAGAAAATATTCAGGAACGGTTCATAGATCCTGAACCATTAAACTTTCCTCCGGAACCACCAATCATTCAAACAGAGATTGTTGAGGAACGAACCATTAAATCTGAAGCATCTAGTGATACCGAGTCAACAAATTCAATTATGGAGAATCTGGAACCTTTAAGTATGGAAGACCGAATGAGAGCTAAACGCACTGGCCAAGGTCACGCAATTACTCATCCAGACATTAATGCGCCAGATTATGAAATCAAAGGACAAATTCTACACATGGTGACTAATCAATGCCAATTTAGTGGTGCGCCGAAGGAAGATCCAAATGAACATCTACGTACCTTTAATAGGATCTGCACACTATTTAAAATCCGAGAAGTGGAGGATGAACAAATATATCTCATGTTATTTCCCTGGACTTTAAAGGGAGAAGCCAAAGATTGGTTGGAATCGTTACCTGAAGGGGCGATTGATACATGGGACGTTTTAATTGACAAATTTCTTAAACAATTCTTTCCTGCATCTAAAGCCGTAAGACTTCAAGCAGAAATTGTTACGTTCACACAGAAGCCAAATGAAACTCTATATGAGGCGTGGACAAGATATGGAAAGTTACTAAGAGGATGTCCGCAACATGGTTTAGACACCTGTCAAATAGTACAAATATTCTACCAAGGATGCGACATCACTACAAGAAAAGACATAGATATAGCAGCTGGTGGTTCGATTATGAAGAAAACCGAAACTGATGCTTACAAAATTATTGATAATACTGCTTCCCACTCACATGAGTGGCACCAAGAAAAAGATATCATTAGATCATCTAAAGCAGCTAGAGCCGATTCTAGCCATGACTTAGATTCCATTTCCGCAAAGATAGATGCTTTCGAGAGACGAATGGAAAAGATGACTAAGGATATTCACTCAATACGAATTAGTTGTGAGCAGTGTGGAGGACCACATTTGACAAAAGATTGTCTAAGTATTGAATTAACAATGGAACAAAGAGAGAATATTTCATACATAAACCAAAGGCCTGGAAATAATTATCAGAATAATTATCAACCGCCAAGACCGATTTACAATCAAAACCAGAATTATAACCGAAATATTCCATACAACAACCAACAAGGTCCTAGCAATCAACAAGTATCCAATAATACTTACAATCAGCAAAGACCGAATTTTCAAAACAAACCACCACAACAAACCGATGATAAAAAGCCGAATTTAGAAGATATGATGACAAAGCTAGTTGAAACTCAAACGCAGTTTTTCACATCTCAAAAACAAACAAATGAACAAAATGCTCAAGCATTTAGAAATCAACAAGCTTCTATTCAAAATCTGGAACAAGAAGTAAGTAACCTAGCAAGGTTAATAGGTGAAAGAAAACCGGGAAGTTTACCTAGTGATACAAATGCTAACCCCCGGAATGAAACAGCTAAAGCTATTACCACAAGAAGTGGTACAACACTTAAATCACCTGAAATACCTGTAACTTCTGATGAAACTATTCCTACTACACAAGAACCACAACCTGATCAAGATAAGGAAAAAGAACCGGTAGTTGAAAAGGTTAATGAAGATAACACAGTTAAGGATAAACCTTATGTTAAACCATACCAACCACCACTTCCTTATCCGAGTAAAATGAAGAAAGAAAAACTTGAAGCCGAGCAATCCAAATTCTTGGATATGTTTAAACAGATAAATGTAAATCTTCCTTTCATTGATGTAATTTCAGGAATGCCAAGATATGCTAAATTCTTGAAAGATCTAATCACGAATAGAAAGAAAATGGAAGAACTCTCGGCTGTTACTATGAATGCAAATTGTTCAGCAGTGCTGTTGAATAAGATACCAGAAAAACTATCTGATCCAGGAAGTTTCACAATTCCATGTTTTCTGGGTAGTCTTAGTTCAATAGAAGCATTAGCAGATTTAGGTGCTAGTATAAATCTAATGCCGTATTCACTATACGCTAAACTAGACCTTGGAGAATTGAAACCAACCAGAATAAGCATACAACTAGCCGATAGATCAATAAAATATCCTAGAGGGATAATGGAGAACATGCTAGTTAAAGTTGGTACTTTAGTATTTCCAGTAGATTTTGTTGTTTTGGACATGGAAGAAGATTCTCAAGTTCCTCTCATATTAGGAAGACCATTCTTAAACACGGCTAAAGCAATGATAGACGTGTTCGGTAAGAAACTGACCCTAAGTATAGAGGATGAGAGTGTTACCTTTTCGGTTGATAGAGCCATGCAACAACCACAATCTGCAGATGATACATGTTATTATATTCAAACTATAGATGCACATGCAGAATTATTAGAAGAATTTCCAGAATTACAAGGAACAGGAGAATGTTCTTTAGGAGAAAGTAATGAACCAATTGATGAAGCTGAAATGTTAGCTACACTTATAGCTAATGGATATGAACCAACAACAGAAGAAATTCAAATGCTAAAAGAAGAAGACAGATATCGATATAAATCATCGATAGAAGAACCTCCGAAATTAGAGTTAAAGCCACTTCCAACCCATTTGGAATACGCTTATTTACATGGTGAATCTGAATTACCTGTAATAATATCGTCTTCTCTTACTGAAAATGAGAAATCACAACTCATTTCTGTGTTGAAAGCTCATAAACCAGCCATTGCATGGAAGATTCATGATATTAAAGGAATAAGTCCTTCGTATTGCACACATAAAATCCTTATGGAAGAAGGTCATAAAACGTATGTGCAACGTCAACGAAGACTAAATCCTAATATGCAAGATGTAGTTAAGAAAGAGATTATTAAGCTGCTAGATGCAGGTTTGATATATCCAATTTCTGATAGTCCATGGGTAAGCCCAGTTCAATGCGTACCTAAGAAGGGTGGCATGACTGTCATCACAAATGAGAAAAATGAGCTTATTCCTACTAGGACTGTAACAGGATGGCGTGTATGTATTGATTATAGAAAATTAAATGACGCCACCAGAAAAGATCACTTTCCATTACCTTTCATAGATCAAATGTTGGAAAGATTAGCCGGAAATAGTTACTATTGTTTTCTAGATGGATTTTCCGGATATTTTCAAATTCCAATAGCACCCGAGGACCAAGAAAAAACCACATTCACGTGCCCTTATGGTACTTTTGCTTACAAACGCATGCCATTTGGACTTTGTAACGCCCCTGCAACCTTTCAAAGGTGTATGATGGCGATTTTTCATGACATGATAGAAGAATGCATGGAAGTATTCATGGATGACTTTTCAGTCTTCGGTGATACATTTAAATCATGTCTAGTTAATCTGGAACGAATGCTAATTAGATGCGAAAAATCAAATCTAGTACTTAATTGGGAGAAATGCCATTTCATGGTTAAAGAAGGCATCGTTCTTGGACATAAAATTTCAAAAGAAGGAATTGAAGTGGATAGAGCTAAAGTAGATGTAATTGCTAAACTTCCACATCCCACCAATGTTAGAGGAGTTAGGAGTTTTCTAGGGCATGCCGGTTTTTACCGACGTTTCATAAAAGATTTTTCTAAAATTGCCACTCCTATGAATAAACTCCTAGAAAAGGATGTGCCATTCATCTTTTCAGATGAATGTATCAAATCTTTTAATATTCTTAAAGAGAAACTCACTAATGCGCCGATCATGATAACACCAAATTGGAATCTACCATTTGAACTAATGTGCGATGCAAGTGATTTTGCAATGGGAGCCGTTTTAGGACAAAGGATTGAAAAACGATTTCAACCTATATATTATGCTAGTAAGACGTTACAAGGAGCACAAACGAACTATACAACTACTGAAAAAGAACTCCTTGCTATTGTCTTTGCTTTTGACAAATTTCGATCATATCTAGTTCTAGCAAAAACGGTGGTCTATACAGACCATTCTGCTCTTAGATACCTATTTTCAAAACAAGATGCTAAACCAAGATTAATCCGTTGGATCTTACTCTTACAAGAGTTTGATATTGAAATCCGAGATAAAAAAGGAGCAGAAAATCTCGCCGCTGATCATCTTTCTCGTCTTGAAAATCCCGAATTAGAAGTTCTGAATGAATCGGCCATACAAGACAACTTTCCTGATGAATATCTATTAAAGATAGATTATAAAGAAATCCCATGGTTTGCAGACTATGCAAACTACTTAGTTTGTGGATTCCTTGAAAAAGGATTATCGTACCAAAGACGAAAGAAATTCTTCAGTGATATAAAACACTATTTTTGGGAAGATCCACATCTGTTTAAAAGTTGTCCCGATGGAATAATACGCCGATGTGTATTTGGAAATGAAGCTAGTAAAATTTTAAACCATTGTCACACAGGACCAACAGGAGGGCATTATGGGCCTCAACTAACAGCAAGAAAAATTTATGAAGCTGGATTCTATTGGCCTACAATTTACAAAGACGCACACCTTCTTTGCAAATCCTGTGATGCATGTCAAAGGGCCGGAAGAATAAGTCAACGTGATGAAATGCCACAAAATGTCATCCAAGTATGTGAAGTATTTGACATTTGGGGTATTGACTTTATGGGTCCATTTCCAAAATCTCATAATAATCTATATATACTCGTAGCCATTGATTATGTATCTAAATGGGCGGAAGCACAAGCTCTCCCAACTAACGATGCACGAGTTGTAGTCAACTTTTTAAAACGTCTTTTTGCAAGGTTTGGAACACCGAAAGCTTTAATAAGTGATCGGGGTACTCATTTCTGTAATAATCAACTTGAGAAAGTTCTTAAAAGATATGGAGTAAGTCATAAAATCTCCACCGCATATCATCCACAAACAAGTGGACAAGTTGAAAATACAAACCGAGCTTTAAAACGTATTCTAGAGAAAACTGTAGGATCAAATCCAAAGGAATGGTCCATTAAATTGGAGGATGCACTCTGGGCTTTTAGAACAGCCTACAAAACTCCAATTGGAACCACACCTTTTAGACTTGTGTATGGAAAAGCATGTCATCTTCCAGTAGAAATTGAACACAAAGCATTTTGGGCTTTGAAGACATGTAATCTTGATTTACATGAAGCCGGACGTCTACGATTAAGTCAACTAAACGAATTAGAAGAATTAAGACATGAAGCATACGAAAATTCGTTAATCTATAAAGAAAGAACGAAGAAATGGCATGATAAAAGAATCAGAAGTTCAAAAGAATTTAAAGAAGGAGACAGAGTTCTTCTTTTCAATTCACGATTCAAGCTATTTCCTGGAAAATTGAAATCAAGATGGTCTGGACCATTCATAGTCAAAAGAGTTTTCACATACGGAACGATAGAATTGATAAATTCAAATGGGATTGAATTTAAAGTTAATGGTCACAGAGTTAAACATTACATACATGGTCCGATGGAAGTCGACAACGAAGTTAATCACAATTTCGACACCACAGCTAACCAAGTGTGAGGAGAATCAAGTCTTTAAAGGATAATATGTATTTCTGTTAGAGTTAGATTGTCTGTTTTCGTGTAGTTCTCGGAAATGGAACACGTATGGTCTTTCCCTAGCAGACCCTAAAGAACTAGTCTTCTCCCCCCATTCTGAATTTTTATTTTTTTTAGGTTTTTACGAAATGAAGACTGCCTGTGAACTAAATCATGGTCTAATGCTACACGCTTTGATCACTAAAAGAAATAATGACATACTCCCGAGTGAAATAGTATCAGTAATCAGAGAAAGAATGGACGGAGTTAGAAAAGGATCCAGATGCGAAGATAATAAGTTACAATTTGGTAAAGGAAAATCAAAATCCGCAGCGAAAAGAAGAGCACGACACCTAGAAAAATGTCACAAATGCGGAAAATGGTCACATGGAGGTAAATGTTCAAATAATCAAACCTATTCCAATACCGAATTTGTTACTTTATGCAGAGACGGACCGTTCATATGTTTAGAAGAAAAGACAATGAATGCTCGAGGTTACGCCTATGCAGCCATGGAAAATCAATTAAACCGACTATCTTATGAATATAATAGATCATATAACTAAGAAATCTATTTCACAGGTATGTCTGTACAGTTTTTATTTTTATTTTTATTTTTAACCTTTTGATAATAAACGCTAATTTGTTCGCTAAAAAGTATTAAATTGGTATTAAATAAAATTAGGTTTGGCGACCGAAATTATTGATATCCTTCAAAAATTTATTACATCACTGCGAAATTTAACGTTTATTCTTAAGGTATAAATATCTTTAAACAATCAAACCAAAATATTTCAAAAATTCGTCATGAGTTAAATTAGGTCTTGGAACCGAAATTACTTTACCGAAAAGAGGGGCGCATATTTTTGATAATATTTGATTGATTAAAGTGGGATAAAAAGACAAAAAGATTTTTAATTTTATTATGTTTTTAATCTTAATATTTAAATCTTAAATTAATATTGTAAACTTTGTAAAAACAATATTTTTAAAATTGTAAATATTTGAAAAATTAATATAAGTTTGGTATGAATTTATAAATTTTTAAAATAAGTTTGGTGTAAATTTTTAATTTTTTTAAAAAAAAAAAAAAAAAAAAAATATGAATTTTTAAATCTTATGCATTTTAAATTTTAAGTTTGGTATGAATTTTTAATTTTTAATTATTAATTTTGAATTTTATAATTGTGTGAATTTAAAAACAAAAATTTACTTTATCTCATTAAGTTAAAAATATGATTTTTAAAATTCGTCGTAAGTTGAAGACTAGGTCTTTGAACCGAAATTGCTTTACCCGAAGGAGGGACGAGAACTTTTATTATCATTATTTTTAATCTTATTGATTTAAAGTATGCCAAAAACATTAAAAAACCCAAAAATCGTAGCTTTTAAAACAATCGCTACAAAAAGACAAATTTTAAAATTTTGTCGAGGGACGGACTAGGACATCGATCCGAAACGACCTCGTCCTAAATAACAAGGGAAACAAAATTTTAAAATTAATTTCTTAATTGTGTTATAAGTTAAAGATTATAAAAAAAAAAAAAAAAAAAAAAAAAAAAAAAAAAAGGGTAAACTCCGCGACTCGCGGAGTTTGCAGGGCAAAACCTCCGCGACTCGCGGAGGGACAAAATTACAGAAAAAAAATATAACAAGCTGCACGATCAGCTCACTCACCCACACACATAAACACCCAAATACTGCGAAAAAGAACCCGAAAAAACCCGAAAATCACCCCCAAAAATCTCAATTTTTAACCGTTAATCACCAAATTTTTTGCTAAAATCATGTTGAGAAGGATGATATCTAAGAACTACTCAAGAAAAACGGTAAATTTCTACACCTAAACACCATTTAATTCGAATTTTAGTGTTCTTGAGCTAATTTTTACCCAATTTGATTTTGATGCTTTTTAGTGTAATTAGACTTAAATTGTTTATGTATTATGCTTGTATAACCTAGATTGATGCTGTTTAACATGATTAGAAGCCTTAAACTTCAAATTTTGAATAATCTAGGGTTTGTGTTCTTGAGCAATTTGGGGCTTTTTGATATAAACAGGTTATGGCCGATTTTTGTCATGAATTGTTGCTAAATTGAGTAGTGTAACATGTCTAGGTAGTTAAATGATCCAAACTTTGAGCCTAAACATGATTTTGAGAATTAAAGTGGACTTTTTCAAGTCCAAAATTCATGAACTTGATTTTTGAAAGATAATGCCATTTGAGACTTGTTTATTTGCTAGTAATGATTATTTTGACATGTTATTTGAGTTGAATGTTTATGAACTTGGCGAAAATTTTCGTATATGCTTATTTGAAAAAGTGTAGATTTGATAAAAATGTGAAAATAAGCTTAAGTTTGATATAAATTGATAATGTCATTGTAATTATTTTGATTGATGATTTTGCTGACACTAATGCATATTTGGATGCACAAAATTTGTGTTTGATGTGTTTTGCAGAATGAAAGGGGTGAATCTTCATCCCAAGCCCGCCATGCTCCTGCTGAGAACTTGGAACAACAGGAGGTAGATAACTACTACAAGCAGGATGTACCTCATCCAGTCATGACCTTTTCAGATATGCACTTGGAACAGTTGCACCCGAACCTGAGATTTGACAGACTTTGGATAGATTATCCAAAATATCAACGGGGTTTGCATACTCTTCACTCTAAGGTTGTTGAGGTACCGAGGGTCATAGAATGGGGACCCTTGGAAGCTGTAGAATTGGCCGGGCCAATTAGGGAATTACTGGTACAGAGGTATGGTAATTCTTCTTTTAATGACTGGATATGTTTATTCACCATACGCAGACCTGTATATAAAGTATGGTGTGAAGAGTTGTTATGTAGTATAGAGTTGAATGATCGGGTAGCTAGTTTAACCGATCGTTCTTTTATTAGATTTTTGTTAGGCGGTTCGATGCGCCACATGTCTTTACTGGACATGGCTCAGGCTTTACGTATATACACGCCTGAGGAATTAGCGTCTGCCGATTGTAGAGGATTGATACTAAACGGTAGGAAAATAGATGAAAATTTTGATACACACGGTGTGTGGAGTCAAATGACAAGCCATCACCGTTTTAAAGGAGGAAACTACTCTTATTTGGATATAGATAGAGCCGAATTAAGAGTAATACATAGGTTTTTAGCTAATTCGATTACACAAAGGGGTAAAAACAAAGAAAAGGTAAATGAACAAGATTTGTTTTACCATATGTGTATTCGAGACCCACACAGCGCTGTAAGTATACCATATTGTGTGGGTTATTATTTATCAGCTATGGTTCGGGGGATGCGTCCACATAGCATAATAGGAGGTGGTATTTTTATTACTTTGATTGGTGAATATCTCGGTGTGGATATAAGTCGGGGGGGATTATTAGTAGAAGAGCCGGAACCCCGCGACACTATAGGTTTAAATGTATACCATGGTGCAAAAGTTTTGAAGCGGCGAAATAACGCCGCAGTACGGTACAATGGTAGACATCCACAGGTAGAGAGAAACCAGGAACAAGGTAATGTAGGAGGGGGGAATGAGATGCAAGAAATGCATAGGTTTATAGCTTCTCAGGAATACGAAAATGCTAGACAGAGAGCATTTGAAGATTGGCAAGTTCATCAGAACCAGATCATAGCGCATTGCCAACATATAGGTAGAAACTATATTCCTACACCGAAACCCGTCTTCCCTCCTTGGTCGATAGAGATGCAGCCACCATATCCTACGTATGATCCTGCCGAAGCATTCTATAGCACGTATGGGTATGCCTGGAACCCCTATTGGTACCAATATCATCCTTAGTTTACTTATTATTTTTTTATTTTGTAATTTGTAATTATTGATATGTTTAATACTTTTGTTAATATTGTAATCATTTTTATAATTATCTAACTTTTATTCTTAGATTTTAATAATTTTTGAATGTGGGGTAATAAACCAAACTTCAAAAATATGTATATATGTTTGCAGTTTATCTTATGTACACAACAGGGTAAAACAACGCATTTTCAAAGACTGGCATTAAGTTCAGCAAAAGCAACTAATTTTGACGACAAGATGCAAAATATATGTGAAATAACAACAAGACGGAATGAACAAATGATGTGCACCATTTATCATTCAGCAAACAAACGCCAATATATTTGGAAACTTTGGTAAAAATTTAATCATTTTCACACAAATCACCCTCAATAATTTAAATTGTTACTGATTTCTTGCAAATGAGGGCATTGCAAGATCTTAAGTGTGGGAAGGGGTTAAATTCTTTCGGATTTTAAAACTTTTACTTTATACACTTGGTTACCATTAAAAATACTAGTAAAGCAGTAGTTGTATTAGAATCTAGTGCTCTCTGATAAAAAAGAACAGCCCTAGTCTTATATACTGACTACCCAATTCTAGTAAAATTTTTCAAAATTTTCAAATAAATGAATTCAAAATCATGTTTATACATATTTATGAACGATAAAACTAGGTTTTAACACCGAAATTATTGTTACCTCAGAAAGGACATAAATTGAGAAACAAACTAAAATGTTAAAATTCATTTAAAATGGAATAGAGGACGATAAAAAGAAAAATAAAAAGCCAAGTGTGGGAAAATTTACCAAGTTATTTTAAACATATGCCACATATATTTGTAACAAATAACTGAAAATACTTTTTCTTTGGACTAAACTAAACTGTTTTACCCGATGAAAGAAAAGAAGAGATGGATCTACACGATGAATCAATTCCATCATTAAAAGGAAGTAAAGTCTTCCGAAAAAGACACGCGCTTCTTGATTTAGGTCATGAAGTTGTCGTCCAGACCAGCTGTAGGTTGACGAAAAATCTAGAAAAGTCATCACTAAAATCAGCAGGAAATCCACGGACCTCAGCATTAAACAGGGTCGCCAAGTGGTCAGATTTATCCTAACCATGAGAAGGATTTATCTCGTACAATGGGGGGGCACCATGCAAATTAGCTGGATAAGACTAATGAATCAGATCCCCAGAAAGGATAATCTCCTTAAAGATTAAAAATCAGCTTTTAAGACTGATATTACTCAATCCTAGAGATTGACCTTAAAGATTGAGAATTACAAACTCATGGAATTCAATGATATCTAAACTCGAGCTTAAACGAGAAAATATTTTGATCAAAATTATAAACCGATTTGTTTTCTGAAAACCCTATTTTCAATGCGTTCATTACCATTGAACGTAAAATCCTAGGAATTCACCTGGAATTCATTAGGTCACCTGAACCAAATCGGGTGTCAACCGTAAGAACGGTGGTTGCATAGCATGGTCAAAGACAGGACCTTGTGCCAGACCGATAAATTATAAGGGTGAGCTTTACTATTGCTCCTACCAAGGATAGTAATTGCGTCCGACACGTTATAGACCATAATCAAAAGCATGTCACGGGACATTGCCTTAACAGTTGCTTGTTCAACGCTTTCCTTTACAACCGGACGGTAGTTTGCCGAAAGGTAATATACGGAACAAGTAAACTGGACGTGTTGCTTTCCAAATACAAGGTTAGCAAGTGGGTGACACAAAACCGCAAGTTTTGAGCTAAAATTTTCAAATCTGAAACCCACCAAACCCACAAAAATATTTTGCAAACACCGGTAAAGGGTTATCCCGGAAAACTTATCTAGGGTAAAAACTAGATTTAATTTTCAAAAGATCAAATGTTTTTAATAAAGATCCAATTTCCTTAATGGATCTAAATTTTTATAGTCATGTGGGACTGTAAACCATATCGTTACTACCATTGTTTATACCGCCATATAGAAATCACTGATGTACAAAGTGTGAAGAATAAAGAAGTGATTCTAGTATTTCAAGACGATATTGCTTGAGGACAAGCAACGCTCAAGTGTGGGAATATTTGATAATGCTAAAAACGAACATATATTTCATAGCATTATTCCTCAAGAAAGACAAGCTTTTAGTTGCAATTGTTCTATTTACAAGTGATATTCGTTTAAATAATAAAAGGTGAAGACAAAAGACAGATTCGACGAATTGAAGACGCAAACGACCAAAAAGCTCAAAAGTACAAAAGACAATCAAAAAGGTTCCAATTATTGATAAGAAACGTCTCGAAATCACAAGAGTACAAGATTCAAAACGCAAAGTACAAGATATTAAATTGTACGCAAGGACGTTCGAAAATCCGGAACCGGGACCAGAGTCAACTCTTAACGCTCGACGCAACGGACTAAAAATTACAAGTTAACTATGTATATAAATATAATATAATATATAATTAATTATATTAATTATATATATATTATATATATATAATAAAAACCGTCGGCAGCAGGAAACTCCAAGGGGGTAAGCTGTAAATACCTCTCCGCGACTCGCGGAGTTGTAAGGCCATTTTGCCGCGAGTCGCGGAGCCCCAATTTTCAACCCTGGCTATAAAGCAACCCGAATTCTGATCAAAATATCACATCTTTTTCTCTTCCTCTTCATACGTAAATATATTTATATTTATAATTTATATTTTAATTTTAATTATAATTCTAATAATAAGGGTATGTTAGCGAATGTTGTAAGGGTGTAAGTCGAAATTCTGTCCGTGTAACGCTACGCTATTTTTAATCATTGTAAGTTATGTTCAACCTTTTTACATTAATGTCTCGTAGCTAAGTTATTATTATGCTTATTTAAAACGAAGTAATCATGATGTTGGGCTAATTACTAAAATTGGGTAATTGGGCTTTGTACCATAATTGGGGTTTGGATAAAGGAACGACACTTGTGGAAACTAGGCTATGGGCTATTAATGGGCTTTATATTTGTTTAACTAAATGAAAGTTTGTTAATGTTAATATAAAGATTTACAATTGGGCGTCCCTATAAATTACCATATACACTCGATCGGACACGATGGGCGGGGTATTTATATGTACGAATAATCGTTCATTTAACCGGACACGGGAATGGATTAATAGCCACTAGAATAATCAAAACAGGGGTGAAATTACATTCAAGGGTAATTGGTGTAATTGTTAACAAAGTAGTAAAACCTTGGTTTACACGCAGTCGATAACCTGGTGTATTCATTAAACAAAGTATTAAAACCTTGTTACAATTCGAATCCCCAATTAGTTGGAATATTTATCTTCGGGTATAATAATAATTTGACAAGGACACTTGCAATTTATATTTATGACTGATGGACTGTTATGGACAAAAACCAGACGGACATATTGAATAATCCAGGACAAAGGACAATTAACCCATGGGCATAAAACTAAAATCAACACGTCAAACATCATGATTACGGAAGTTTAAATAAGCATAATTCTTTTATTTCATATTTAATTTCCTTTATTTTATATTTAATTGCACTTCTAATTATCGCACTTTTATTTATTGTTATTTTATTTAATCGCACTTTTAATTATCGTACTTTTAATTATCGCAATTTAATTTTATCGCATTTTTATTATTCGCAATTTCATTATCGCAATTTAATTTACGCTTTAATTTAAAGTCTTGTATTTATTTTATATTTTACATTAGGTTTTAACTGCGACTAAAGTTTTAAAATCGACAAACCGGTCATTAAACGGTAAAAACCCCCCTTTATAATAATAATATTACCTATATATATATTTGTATTTTTATAAAAGTAAACTAATATAGCGTTGAGCTTTGTTTAAAGATTTCCCTGTGGAACGAACCGGACTTACTAAAAACTACACTACTGTACGATTAGGTACACTGCCTATAAGTGTTGTAGCAAGGTTTAAGTATATCCATTCTATAAATAAATAAATATCTTGTGTAAAATTGTATCGTATTTAATAGTATTTTCCTAGTAAAATAATAACTATTTTATATACACCTCGCACTTCATCAAATTCCGCTCGTGAATCTTCAATTGTCGAGATGCGTATGCAATAACTTTCTTTCGTTGCATAAGAACACAACCAAAACCTTGTCGCGAAGCATCACAATATATTTCAAAATCATCGTTCCCTTCAGGTAACGATAAAATAGGCGCCGTAGTTAACTTCTTCTTCAGTAATTGAAATGCGTTCTCCTGCTCCGAGGTCCATTCGTATTTCTTCCCTTTTTGCGTTAATGCTGTCAACGGCTTAGCTATTCGGGAAAAATCTTGAATAAACCTTCTATAATAACCGGCTAAACCCAAAAATTGGCGTATCTGCGTTGGTGTCTTAGGAGTCTCCCATTTTTCAATGGCTTCAATTTTTGCTGGATCAACCTGAATTCCTTTGCTACTAACAACGTGGCCAAGAAATTGCACTTCTTTCAACCAGAAAGCACATTTAGAAAATTTAGCATATAGCTGTTCTTTTCTTAACAACTCTAATATCAACCTTACATGCTGCTCATGCTCTTGCTCACTCTTGGAATAGATAAGAATATCATCAATGAAAACGATAACAAACTTATCTAAATATGGACTACAAACTCGATTCATGAGGTCCATGAATACAGCTGGCGCATTCGTCAATCCAAACGGCATAACCAAAAATTCGTAATGACCGTAGCGTGTTCGAAAAGCAGTTTTCGGTATATCTTCTTCTTTGACACGTAATTGATGATAGCCCGATCTTAGGTCAATTTTCGAGTACACACATGATCCTTGGAGTTGATCAAATAAGTCGTCAATTCTCGGTAGTGGATATCGATTCTTGATAGTTAACTTATTTAATTCACGATAATCTATACACATTCGGAAAGATCCGTCTTTCTTCTTGACGAATAAAATTGGAGCTCCCCACGGTGAAGTACTTGGTCGTATGAATCCACGATCCAGTAATTCTTTTAACTGACTCTGAAGTTCTTTTAACTCGGACGGTGCAAGTCTATATGGAGCACGGGCAACTGGTGCAGCTCCTGGTACAAGATCTATTTGAAATTCTACAGATCTAAATGGAGGTAATCCTGGCAACTCTTCTGGAAATACTTCAGGAAAATCTCTTGCCACAGGCACGTCATTGATGCACTTCTCTTTTTCTTTCTTTTCGACTTTATTAACATGTGCTAAGATAGCATAGCACCCTTTCTTCAAGCACTTTTGAGCTTTCAAATAACTAATGAGTTTTAGCTTTGAGTTACCATTCTCTCCATAAATCATTACTGGCATTTTATCCTTACGAGGAATGCGAATTGCCTTCTTGGCACACACAACTTCAGCTCCTACTTTGGACATCCAGTCCATGCCGACTATTACATCAAAACTTCCTAATTCTACGGGTATCAAGTCAATTTTAAACGTTTCTCCGGCTAAATTTATTTTACAATCACGACAAATTTTATCGGCTTTAATTAGTTTACCATTAGCTAACTCAATCATGTACTTAGCATCTAGAGGTAATGATGAACAATTCAATTTAGCGTGAAAGTCTCTACACACATAACTTCTATCACCACCAGTATCAAATATAATAGATGCGGATAAGTTATTAATGGTAAACGTACCCGTAACAAGCTCCGGGTCTTCACACGCCTCTCTAGCATTAATAACAAATGCTCTCCCACGTGCAGGTCCGACATTCTTCTCTGGATTCGGGCACTGGCTCTTATAGTGACCTTGTTTTCCACATCCAAAACAAGTAACGGTAGCCAAAGCAGTTCTATTTGCATTGTTGGCAGGAGTCTTGTTACCATTTGTATTTGTAACGAGAGCCCTACAATCTTCAGTAAGATGACCCTGTCGATTACACTTGTTACATACCACACTACAATAACCAAAATGATGTTTGTGGCATCGGTTGCATAAAGGACTTTGTCCTTTGTAACCAAAACCTGAACCACTACCCGCACCTTTCGTGGTTTCTTGTTTCTTAAAAGATTGTTGTTGGTTACCTCGATCATAATTTCCATTCCACTTTCTTTTGTTACCTGATACCTTCACATCAGTATTGGATACTTTCTTATCCATGATGACCTGATCCATTAGCTCGTTTGCCATGGTTATAGCTTCATGAATTATCTTAGGTTTCGATGCTGTAACATTTGCCTTGACCTTTTTGGGCAAACCATCTTTGTACATTTCAATCTTCCGTTCTTCGGTTGGAACCAATTCAGGACATAGTAAAACTAATTCCATGAATCGCTGATTGTAGTTGGTGATTTCAGTACCAACAACCTTCAGGTTTCGTAATTCATCTTCCAACTTCCTAACCTCGTTCCTTGGACAATATTGGTTGATTAACATTGTTTTAAATTCTTCTCATGGAGTATCATAAGCTACATCTCCTCCTACAGCCTTCACATAATTTTTCCACCACGTGAGTGCACTATCTTGTAAAGTGCACGATGCATACTTGGTCATGTCCTTTTCAACACAACCACTTATTTTAAACACAGTCTCCATCTTTTTTATCCACCGGGTTAAACCGATCGGTCCTTCTGTTCCACTGAATGATGAGGGCTTGCAAGCTTGAAAAGTCTTGTAAGTGCACCCCACACGAGGATTTGGGTTAACTGCAGCACCTCTTGCAGCCTCGACCCATAACATTCTGTCGTTCACTCGCTGATTGATGAGTTCCTGGATTTCTTGTTCCGTCATTCAGTTCAATCGCGCCATATTCTTCTATAAGAATGAAAAGAAAATAATTATTCACATGGAATATTATAGATGTAGTGTATATTTACAGTACATTATAGCTTATTAATTATATGAACCAGGTATTATTATAAAAGCCTTTTCTTCTTATTAGCGTTTTATAATTATATCTAGGGTAGTACCTACCCGTTAATGTCCATACTTAATAGCTTAGTACAGAATCAATTACTACCATCTAAATAATACTTAACCATGGAAAATTATTGCATTTCACACTTCACTATTTTACATATGCTTATCTTACATCGAACATTAAGCAAACCACACTAATAATATTATACAAAACATTATATGATCCCATGGTTTAATACGGCAGCGCATCGTTTGGTCTATTTTCTAGGACGTTTAGGTTCAAAGAATCGCTTAACGCTTATCCTGGCTGTCTGCCTATATTTTGGCTGTGGGACTGAAGAACTAGATGCCGGGATAGAACGAATAGGAATAGCAGGAATAGGGGTGGTAGTGTCTAGTGGAGTTGGTGCCACATCATCCTTATTAAACTCAGGATTTGAATTTTCTAATTCATTAGCCTTTCGTTTCTTTCCTAGTTCGAACTCGTCTTTTGTAATTTCCTGTATTTCTTCCTCGGGTTCACTTTCCTCCTCGGGTTCACTTTCCTCCTCGGGTTCACTTTCCTCCTCGGGTTCACTTTCCGGGTTCTCTATAGTTGGTTCATCCGGAATTTGTGAGTCTTCCCCAAAGATATTATTTTCGTCATCGGATAGGTTAATGACTGGAACACCATCTGAAGATTCTGGTTCGGAGTCGCTGAATGTGATGACAAGTTTTGAGCCCGACATCTATCACACAACAACTAACCCATTAGTACTACATAATATTTACATATAAATTTTAACCAACAATGATAAGCAATGGTTTTTAAATCAGACCCGGTCAAAGTCCAGACTTACTAATGTATCCTAACGACTTATCGGTTAGACACACTAATGCAAACCTGGTTCGCTAAGACCACCGCTCTGATACCACATGTCATAACCCGTCCTTAACCATAAGAACGTGTTAGATAACGTATGATTTCATTGCGAGGTATTGACCTCTATATGCGACATTTTTAAAAGAAAAACTGCATATATTATACATTACAAACCATAACCTTTATTTTTGATACAAGCTTTAGACAATAAAAAGATGATTATCGTTTAGCGATAATCTTCGACTTACAAACTTTACAAATGATGATAACAACACGATTTCTAGCATATTTTACAACACAAATCCTTGGGTATGCAGTTTTATTTTTGACACATATATGCGTACGCAAGATCCTGCTCAAATTCAACATAATGCAGCGGAAGCTTCTAATTATCACCTGAGAATAGACATGTTTTAAAAGGTCAACATAAAGTTGGTGAGATATAGGTTTAATGCCGGCAGCAATATATATATATAGACCACAAGATTTCATATGTAAACATTTTAATAAAAATATTCTAAGTGGTTGAGCACTTGGTAACCATACTTAACATTTAATCACGTCGCATATTCCCTTTATTATGAAATCTTACTACACCGTACCAAGTGTAGTCACGAAACGAAGTACTGTGCAACCGTTGAATACTGGTCGTCCAGTCCGGTTGGGGTTGTCAGGCCCGATAGATCTATCAACAGGATTCGCGTTTACAATACCGCTGTAAATAATAGTTACCAAGCTACAGGGAAGTATGCCAGTGGTACAACTCAACGTAGAATATATTTTTCAGATACTTGTGTCCATATCGTAAAACATAAAATACATGTATTCTCATCCCGAAATATTTAGAGTTTAAAAGTGGGACTATATACTCACTTTCGTCTTGAAGATATATATAATTTGACTTGGTCTCCGGTTGATATCACGAACCTATCCATATATAATATATCAATACCTTTTCTTTTTAAACAAACGTCACATATATATACTTGTTATACTTTTAATACTTTGAATAATTCCTTAGTCCGTAGTTAGCAGTTCGTTGTTAGTAATTCAATTTTAATGGTTCATTTTTAGATGTTTAATATACCCGCAATGAAATAAATAAAAGCCCCAACGAAATAAATAAAACCCCATCGTATATGTATTGGTCGAGATTAATCTTGACCCACGGTACCGGTGTTGTCAAATGACGTGTTGCGTACATAAAGTACCGGTGTTGTCAAATGACGTGTTGCGTACAATCATGGGATCTTATGATTAATCTTCTCGTGTTGTTTACGGGTGATCCTGAACCATATAAAATTGAATTATAAGTACATATATATAAAATATCATGTTAACTTAAAAAGATGTGATTTATTTAATTTTTCCCAATTATTTTCGTGGCTAAACTAGTCTTGGATATCCGATTTTGTTTCGGTCATAGTTTCTTCGTTACAACTCCGTTTTCGTTGATTCAACTTGCCATCTCCTTGGATCGAGTCCCTCTTTAAGACTATGAACTGTAAATACCTTAGTTTGTATTCAAAATCACACGGCATAGGTCAAACTTTAGTGAAACTTATGAAGTTAATCATTTTCCATCATGTAAACAACCTTAAATAATTATTTTTCTAAAAATACATATACTTTGAATTAAATCATGAAATTTTTATGTATTATCATATTCATAGAAAATATCATTTTTCCAGAAAATAAACCTCCAATTCAAGGTTCAAAATAGTTTTTAATTATCCAACCCAAAACAGCCCCCGGTTACACTCCGACACCGTAGATTCAGTTTTTAAGGTGTTCTTTGAAAAACCAAGTTATACCTTGTTAAGTTAGCATATAATTAAGATATGTTACAGGTCTTGAAGTATTTTAAAAGTTAAGTTAGAAGGATCTATTTAGTTTGCGAACAAGTTTGAAATCATTCAAACTATGTTCTAGTTTATAAACTCTTATATATATAGCTATAAATATATGAATTGAAAAAGAGTTGAAGTAGAGTTTTTACCTCAAGATTAAAATGTAAAGTTGCTGGAAAGAAGTAGTAAAATAAAAGTTGAGAGAGTTCTTGCAAGTGTGTGTGAAAATTGGAAGTAAAATTTGGAAAATGAATGTGTAAAAATGAGTTGGAAATGGTGCTTATTTATAGGCTTGAAAATTTGGTTTTTAGTGAAAATATCTAAGATAAGTTAAAATTTATTATGTCATGAATGACATATTATTCCAATAATTGAAGATTTCTATTGGTATATACCAATAGTAAATACTTCTAGAAGCTGTGTATAGTACCCTAGATATACGTATAGAAATCTTTGAGAAAACGGAACGAGGATTCAAATATAGTTATCTTTTGTAAATATACTTATATTGTTTTATGTATTTAAGTCTTTAAAAGTGATTAAATACATTACTTATACGATATATGTATAAACATTATAGGTCATAAGTATTTAAGTCAAATAACGTTACGTATGGTTATCGTTTTGAAAACTTAAGTTAGTAGTTTCAAAATATACTTATAACTTATTGTTATTAATACAAAATGAGATATTAAAACATTCTTAGGTCATGTTAAATATGTATATATACATATATATACACAAACGTATAATTATCATATATTGTATAGTTCGTGATATCATCGGTCAAACTAGACGGTCAAACGTTGTGTAAAACTCTTTTCGAAAAACATAAGTCTCGACAATTTGGATTGCTTATCATGTTGGTAAGGTTTAATTTATGTAAATATTAATCTTATAAGTATAGAACGATCGAAAAAGTGCGGGTCGTTACACATTCGACCAAGCACATCACCGTGGGGAGCTCCTGTTTTGTTTGTCAAGAAGAAAGATGGTACATTCAGGTTGTGTATCGACTACCGACAGTTGAACAAACTTACCATCAAGAACCGCTACCCACTACCGAGAATCGACGACTTATTTGATCAACTACAAGGCTCGTCTGTTTATTCAAAGATTGACTTACGTTCCGGGTATCATCAAATGCGGGTGAAAGAAGATGATATTCCAAAGACTGCTTTCAGAACACGTTACGGTCATTACGAGTTTATGGTCATGCCGTTTGGTTTAACTAATGCACCAGCTGTGTTCATGGACCTTATGAACCGGGTGTGTGGACCATACCTTGACAAGTTTGTCATTGTTTTCATTGATGACATACTTATTTACTCAAAGAATGACCAAGAACACGGTGAACATTTGAGAAAGGTGTTAGAAGTATTGAGGAAGGAAGAATTGTACGCTAAGTTTTCAAAGTGTGCATTTTGGTTGGAAGAAGTTCAATTCCTCGGTCACATAGTGAACAAAGAAGGTATTAAGGTGGATCCGGCAAAGATAGAAACTGTTGAAAAGTGGGAGACCCCGAAAACTCCGAAACACATACGCCAGTTTTTAGGACTAGCTGGTTACTACAGAAGGTTCATCCAAGACTTTTCCAGAATAGCAAAACCCTTGACTGCATTAACGCATAAAGGGAAGAAATTTGAATGGAATGATGAACAAGAGAAAGCGTTTCAATTATTGAATAAAAAGCTAACTACGGCACCTATATTGTCATTGCCTGAAGGGAATGATGATTTTGTGATTTATTGTGACGCATCAAAGCAAGGTCTCGGTTGTGTATTAATGCAAAGAACGAAGGTGATTGCTTATGCGTCTAGACAATTGAAGATTCACGAACAAAATTATACGACGCATGATTTGGAATTAGGCGCGGTTGTTTTTGCATTAAAGACTTGGAGGCACTACTTATATGGGGTCAAAAGTATTATATATACCGACCACAAAAGTCTTCAACACATATTTAATCAGAAACAACTGAATATGAGGCAGCGTAGGTGGATTGAATTATTGAATGATTACGACTTTGAGATTCGTTACCACCCGGGGAAGGCAAATGTGGTAGCCGATGCCTTGAGCAGGAAGGACAGAGAACCCATTCGAGTAAAATCTATGAATATAATGATTCATAATAACCTTACTACTCAAATAAAGGAGGCGCAACAAGGAGTTTTAAAAGAGGGAAATTTAAAGGATGAAATACCCAAAGGATCGGAGAAGCATCTTAATATTCAGGAAGACGGAACCCGGTATAGGGCTGAAAGGATTTGGGTACCAAAATTTGGAGATATGAGAGAAATGGTACTTAGAGAAGCTCATAAAACCAGATACTCAATACATCCTGGAACGGGGAAGATGTACAAGGATCTCAAGAAACATTTTTGGTGGCCGGGTATGAAAGCCGATGTTGCTAAATACGTAGGAGAATGTTTGACGTGTTCTAAGGTCAAAGCTGAGCATCAGAAACCATCAGGTCTACTTCAACAACCCGAAATCCCAGAATGGAAATGGGAAAACATTACCATGGATTTCATCACTAAATTGCCAAGGACTGCAAGTGGTTTTGATACTATTTGGGTAATAGTTGATCGTCTCACCAAATCAGCACACTTCCTGCCAATAAGAGAAGATGACAAGATGGAGAAGTTAGCACGACTGTATTTGAAGGAAGTCGTCTCCAGACATGGAATACCAATCTCTATTATCTCTGATAGGGATGGCAGATTTATTTCAAGATTCTGGCAGACATTACAGCAAGCATTAGGAACTCGTCTAGACATGAGTACTGCCTATCATCCACAAACTGATGGGCAGAGCGAAAGGACGATACAAACGCTTGAAGACATGCTACGAGCATGTGTTATTGATTTCGGAAACAGTTGGGATCGACATCTACCATTAGCAGAATTTTCCTACAACAACAGCTACCATTCAAGCATTGAGATGGCGCCGTTTGAAGCACTTTATGGTAGAAAGTGCAGGTCTCCGATTTGTTGGAGTGAAGTGGGGGATAGACAGATTACGGGTCCGGAGATTATATAAGAAACTACCGATAAGATCATCCAAATTCAACAACGGTTGAAAACCTCCCAAAGTCGACAAAAGAGCTACGCTGACATTAAAAGAAAAGATATAGAATTTGAAATTGGAGAGATGGTCATGTTTAAAGTTGCACCTTGGAAAGGCGTTGTTCGATTTGGTAAACGAGGGAAATTAAATCCAAGGTATATTGGACCATTCAAGATTATTGATCGTGTCGGACCAGTAGCTTACCGACTTGAGTTACCTCAACAACTCGCGGCTGTACATAACACTTTCCATGTCTCGAATTTGAAGAAATGTTTTGCTAAAGAAGATGTCACTATTCCGATAGATGAAATCCAAATCAACGAAAAACTTCAATTCATCGAAGAACCCGTCGAAATAATGGATCGTGAGGTTCAAACACTTAAGCAAAACAAGATACCAATTGTTAAGGTTCGATGGAATGCTCGTAGAGGACCCGAGTTCACCTGGGAGCGTGAAGATCAGATGAAAAAGAAATACCCGCATCTATTTCTAGAAGATTCGTCAACACCTTCAACATTTATTTAACGGGTAGGTACTGTAGTGACCCGAACTTTTCCATGTTTATATATATTAATTGAGATTGATATTTACATGATTAAATGTTTCCAATATGTTAAGCAATCAAACTTGTTAAGACTTGATTAATTGAAATAGGTTTCATATAGACAATTGACCACCCAAGTTGACCGGTGATTCACGAACGTTAAAACTTGTAAAAACTATATGATGACATATATATGGTTATATATATAGTTAACATTATATTATGATAATTAAACATATCA
The DNA here is from genome assembly GCF_046630445.1 of Rutidosis leptorrhynchoides. Classification (NCBI taxonomy): domain Eukaryota; kingdom Viridiplantae; phylum Streptophyta; class Magnoliopsida; order Asterales; family Asteraceae; genus Rutidosis; species Rutidosis leptorrhynchoides. Next base: position 456,033,124 of record NC_092336.1, on the reverse strand, counting down.
TTAAGTATATTAACAATGAACTACATATGTAAAAACAAGACTACTAACTTAATGATTTTGAAACGAGACATATATGTAACGATTATCGTTGTAACGACATTTAATGTATATATATCATATTAAGAGATATTCGTACATCATAATATCATGATAATATAATAATTTAAAATCTCTTTTGATATTATAAACATTGGGTTAACAACATTTAACAAGATCGTTAACCTAAAGGTTTCAAAACAACATTTACATGTAACGACTAACGATGACTTAACGACTCAGTTAAAATGTATATACATGTAGTGTTTTAATATGTATTTATACACTTTTGAAAGACTTCAATACACTTATCAAAATACTTCTACTTAACAAAAATGCTTACAATTACATCCTCGTTCAGTTTCATCAACAATTCTACTCGTATGCACCCGTATTCGTACTCGTACAATACACAGCTTTTAGATGTATGTACTATTGGTATATACACTTCAATGATCAGCTCTTAGCAGCCCATGTGAGTCACCTAACACATGTGGGAACCATCATTTGGCAACTAGCATGAAATATCTCATAAGATTACAAAAATATGAGTAATCATTCATGACTTATTTACATGAAAACAAAATTACATATCCTTTATATCTAATCCATACACCAACGACCAAAAACACCTACAAACACTTTCATTCTTCAATTTTCTTCATCTAATTAATCTCTCTCAAGTTCTATCTTCAAGTTCTAAGTGTTCTTCATATATTCTACAAGTTCTAGTTACATAAAATCAAGAATACTTTCAAGTTTGCTAGCTCACTTCCAATCTTGTAAGGTGATCATCCAACCACAAGAAATCTTTGTTTCTTACAGTAGGTTATCATTCTAATACAAGGTAATAATCATATTCAAACTTTGGTTCAATTTCTATAACTATAACAATCTTATTTCAAGTGATGATCTTACTTGAACTTGTTTTCGTGTCATGATTCTGCTTCAAGAACTTCGAGCCATCCAAGGATCCGTTGAAGCTAGATCCATTTTTCAATTTTCCAGTAGGTTTATCCAAGGAACTTAAGGTAGTAATGATGTTCATAACATCATTCGATTCATACATATAAAGCTATCTTATTCGAAGGTTTAAACTTGTAATCACTAGAACATAGTTTAGTTAATTCTAAACTTGTTCGCAAACAAAAGTTAATCCTTCTAACTTGACTTTTAAAATCAACTAAACACATGTTCTATATCTATATGATATGCTAACTTAATGATTTAAAACCTGGAAACACGAAAAACACCGTAAAACCGGATTTACGCCGTCGTAGTAACACCGTGGGCTGTTTTGGGTTAGTTAATTAAAAACTATGATAAACTTTGATTTAAAAGTTGTTATTCTGAAAAAAATGATTTTTATTATGAACATGAAACTATATCCAAAAATTATGGTTAAACTCAAAGTGGAAGTATGTTTTCTAAAATGGTCATCTAGACGTCGTTCTTTCGACTGAAATGACTACCTTTACAAAAACGACTTGTAACTTATTTTTACGACTATAAACCTATACTTTTTCTGTTTAGATTCATAAAATAGAGTTTAATATGAAACCATAGCAATTTGATTCACTCAAAACGGATTTAAAATGAAGAAGTTATGGGTAAAACAAGATTGGATAATTTTTCTAATTTTAGCTACGTGAAAATTGGTAACAAATCTATTCCAACCATAACTTAATCAACTTGTATTGTATATTATGTAATCTTGAGATACCATAGACACGTATACAATGTTTCGACCTATCATGTCGACACATCTATATATATTTCGGAACAACCATAGACACTCTATATGTGAATGTTGGAGTTAGCTATACAGGGTTGAGGTTGATTCCAAAATATATATAGTTTGAGTTGTGATCAATACTGAGATACGTATACACTGGGTCGTGGATTGATTCAAGATAATATTTATCGATTTATTTCTGTACATCTAACTGTGGACAACTAGTTGTAGGTTACTAACGAGGACAACTGACTTAATAAACTTAAAACATCAAAATATATTAAAAAGTGTTGTAAATATATTTTGAACATACTTTGATATATATGTATATATTGTTATAGGTTCGTGAATCAACCAGTGGCCAAGTCTTACTTCCCGACGAAGTAAAAATCTGTGAAAGTGAGTTATAGTCCCACTTTTAAAATCTAATATTTTGGGATGAGAATACATGCAGGTTTTATAAATGATTTACAAAATAGACACAAGTACGTGAAACTACATTCTATGGTTGAATTATCGAAATCGAATATGCCCCTTTTTATTAAGTCTGGTAATCTAAGAATTAGGGAACAGACACCCTAATTGACGCGAATCCTAAAGATAGATCTATTGGGCCTAACAAACCCCATCCAAAGTACCGGATGCTTTAGTACTTCGAAATTTATATCATATCCGAAGGGTGTCCCGGAATGATGGGGATATTCTTATATATGCATCTTGTTAATGTCGGTTACCAGGTGTTCACCATATGAATGATTTTTATCTCTATGTATGGGATGTGTATTGAAATATGAAATCTTGTGGTCTATTGTTACGATTTGATATATATAGGTTAAACCTATAACTCACCAACATTTTTGTTGACGTTTTAAGCATGTTTATTCTCAGGTGATTATTAAGAGCTTCCGCTGTCGCATACTTAAATAAGGACGAGATTTGGAGTCCATGCTTGTATGATATTGTGTAAAAACTGCATTCAAGAAACTTATTTTGTTGTAACATATTTGTATTGTAAACCATTATGTAATGGTCGTGTGTAAACAGGATATTTTAGATTATCATTATTTGATAATCTACGTAAAGCTTTTTAAACCTTTATTGATGAAATAAAGGTTATGGTTTGTTTTAAAATGAATGCAGTCATTGAAAAACGTCTCATATAGAGGTCAAAACCTCGCAACGAAATCAATTAATATGGAACGTTTTTAATCAATAAGAACGGGACATTTCAAAACTTGTCAAGATATGGCCCACACACTCGGTTCATGAGGTCCATAAACACAGCTGGTGCATTAGTCAATCCAAACGGTATAACCATAAACTCATAATGACCGTAACGGGTTCTGAAAGCAGTCTTTAGAATATCATCCTCCTTCACCCGCATTTGATGATAACCGTAACGTAAATCAATCTTCGAATAAACTGACGAACCTTGCAGTTGGTCAAATAAGTCGTCGATTCTGGTAGTGGATAACGGTTTTTGTTGATAAGCTTGTTCAACTCTCAGTAGTCAATACATAACCTGAACGTACCATCCTTCTTCTTGACAAACAAAATAGGAGCTCCCCACGGTAATGTGCTTGGTTGAATGAAACCACGCTCCAAAAGATCTTGCAATTGACTTTTTAATTCTTTTATTTCACTAGGTGCAAGTCGGTAAGGAGCACGAGCTATCGGTGCAGCTCCTGGTACAAGATCTACTTGAAATTCGACGGATCGGTGTGGCGGTAGTCCCGGTAATTCTTTTGGAAATACATCGGGAAATTCCTTTACGACGGGAACATCATTGATGTTCTTTTCTGTTTGACTTTCTTGATGTGCACTAAAATTGCATAGCAACCTTTTCTTATTAGCTTTTGCGCCTTCAAGCTACTAATAAGATTTAACTTCGCGTTACCCTTTTCTTCGTACACCATTAAGGGTTTTCCCTTCTCGTGCAGAATGCGAATCGCATTCTTGTAAAAAATGATCTCTGCTTTCTCCTTGATCATTCAGTCTATGTCGATTATTACATCAAAACTCCCCAATTCTACTGGTATCAAATTAATTTTAAACGTTTCGCCAACCAGTTTAATTTTTCGGTTCCGGCATATTTTATCGGCTTTAACTAGTTTACCGTTAGCTAATTCAAGTAAACACTTATTATCCAACGACGTTAATGGATAGTTTAATTTGGCACAAAAATCTCTACTCATATAGCTTCTATCCGCACCCGAATAAAATAAAACATAAGCAGGTTTTTCATCAACAAGAAACGTACCCGTAACAAGCTCCGGGTCTTCCTACGCTTCAGCCGTGTTAATGTTGAAGACTCTTTCTCGACCCTGCCCATTATTATTCACTTGGTTTAGGCACGCACTTTTGTAATGGCCCTTCTTCCCGCATCTGAAACAAGTAATGTCGGCAATATTTGTTCCTTTAACTATTGGTCCTTAGACTTCACACTTCGTCGTACCATGACCCTTTCTATTACACTTGGTACATGATGCCGAATAGTAAGTAGTCGGATGGTACCCTTCACACCTTTGGCACAGAATTTTCTGCCTCTTGTCGTCATTGTTGTTATTGTTGTTGTTGCAATTGTTATTGTTGTTAGGACGGTTGTTGTAGCTGTTGTTGTTGTTGAGACGGTTGTTGTAGTTGTTGTTGAGATGGTTGTTGTAGTTGTTGGTGTTGAGACGGTTGTTGTTGCGATTGTTATTGCGATATATGGTGCGATTGAGGTTGTGATTATTATTGTTGTTGTACTGGTGACCCTTGTCACTGGTTTCTTCCCACTTCCTCTTGCATTCTTTTATTTTGGCCTCCCCGATTGCCAACTCTTTATTTCTTCCCTCAATCTGGCCCATGAGTTTGTGAGCCATTTGACTCGCTTTATGCATTGATGTAGGTGCGGATGAACTTACATTTTCCTGAATTCTAACTGGTAGCCCTTTCACAAACGCGTCGATCTGTTCTTCCTCGTCCTTAAACATACCAGGACACATTAGAGACAATTATGTGAATCGTCGCTCATATGTGGTGATATCATTTCCTTGCGCTCGAAGTTCTCTAAGCTCTGTCTTGAGCTTGTTGACCTCATTCCTGGGACGGTACTGCTCATTCATCATGTGTTTGAACGCTGCCCATGGTAGTGCATAAGCAGTATCGTGTCCCACCTGCTCGAGATAGGTGTTCCACCATGTTAACGCAATACATGTTAAAGTATGTGTGGCGTATTTCACCTTATCCTCTTCAGTACATTTGATTATAGCAAATACAGAATCGACCTTCTCGGTCCACCGTTTTAGTCCGACTGGTCCTTCGGTTCCATCGAACTCAAGAGGGTTACAGGCAGTGAAAGCCTTGTAGGAGCATCCTACAAGGTTCCCTGTATAGTTAGTCCCACTGCTGGACCCTGAGGGATTGTTGCGTAATGTAGCCTGTACTGCGGCTATGCTCGTCCCAAGAAAGTTATGGAATTCTTCATCATTCATATTCACGGTCTGTCTGGTAGTCGGTGCCATTTCCTTCAAAGATAGCCAAAAGAGTTAAGTTAATCATATAGAATATCAGGAGTAGTTAATAGTATATTGTAGCATAATATGAACTTATTTATAAAATTTTTTTCTTCATATTAGCGTTTTATAATTATAATTCGGGTAATACCTACCCGTTAAAGTTCATACTTAATAGCTAATATACGATTCAACTACTATAATTCTATCATGAAAAACTAATTACAATAATACTTCATATTTAAATCTTTGGTACAATATTTTACAATCGTACAATACTGCTATTTTACATACAACATGAAATATAGCACACGATAATTATAATACAAGGCAGTTGTTAAGACAATTCTAGTTAAACTTAAATCGTTCAATAAAAACACATAATTCATAGGACCAAAAACAAGTCATGCACTCTGGTTTAACCAATACTATTTCCCATCCCTGGGCAAGTGGAAAATAACCATTGTGGTCTTTGGTAGAGCAGCATGTTGTAGCGTTGTCAAAAGGACGGGGGTTACGTAATATCCAACAGCTCCATAACAAGTCAAAAACCTTATTTCTCACCTCAACTACTACATCCGTTACCAGTGGGAATGTTCTATTAAGAAGTTGTAACCCGATGTTCTTTTTCTCAGTTTCACGAGAGGCAAACATAATTAACCCATAAACATAGCATGCTTCTTTAAGTTGCATGTTTGAAGCCTTCTCTAATGAAAGAAGTCCTATATTGGGATAATTAGAGTCAAAATAAGCCCTCAACCCGTAGCGGAAAATTGCATTAGGGTTTCCAGAATACATAGCCATAAAGAAAATAGGGGCCAACTTAGGGTGTCCCCAGTGTGAGATACACCACCTATTGAAGGAAAGCCTTCTATAAACCAATGCATGCTCGGAGTGCCTTTTGAATGCTTTGCAAACCAACTTTGTCATAAACAATTGAGCCGATGAATCTTGACCCACTCTAGACAAGATTTCAACAACCATTTCCTGTGGTAGGTCTTCTAAAATATTCGGTTGTCTATCCCTAACGTCCATTTTGTATTTCGTTATAAACTGTAAAAGAGACGAAAATTATACTTAAGTCTGATAATGGAAATAACAAGACATTACAAGCAATTTTTACATATAGCATAAAAGCACAAGCACGTTATCATACATATATTACAAGGCATGGTAAAACTCATTACTACTAACTCTTCAATCAGACTCACTTGTTTCTTCCTCTTCTGACTTAGTTCATTCAGCTAATTTCTTACCAATACCCATTCCGCCCCTAATACGAGCAGTCATTTTCACACCCTTTTCGGAAGGACCTAGTCTCTGAGATGTACCAGGTCAAAAATCAAAGTTTAAGTGATACGGGTGTTTACGATAAGAACAGTCAGGGTTATTTCTGATAACTAATGGTCCATCGGACTTGGGATCGGGTTTCTCTATCTTGATAGATGGAGATTTCCCCTTTTTATTTTTATTAAACTGAGCCGATGTAATTTCTATCACTTCATCAGAATCTTCATCGGGATTCTCTTCCGGTTCCTCAGGAAATTGGGAGTCTTCCCAGTATTTTTCTTCCTCAGCTGAGACACCATCGACCATTTTTAACTTTAGTACATTGGTTGAAGATTTTGACTCAATATCTGAGTTGCTTGAATGACTACTGTAATCGGAGTCATTTGATAGCCTAGCGTGATCAGATGAAGTCATCTAACACATAATAGCAAGTATATTAAGAAATTAATATATCACATAATATTTACATGTTAAGCATATATAGTTTCCAACAAAAATGTTAAGCAATCGTTTTTAAAACAGACACGGTCGAAGTCCAGACTCACTAATGCATCCTAACAAACTCGGTTAGACACACTAATGTAAATTTTCTGGTTCTCTAAGACCAACGCTCTGATACCAACTGAAATGCCCCGTTCATATCGATTATAAACGTTTCATATTAATTGGTGTCATTGCGAGGTTTTGACCTCTATATGAGACATTTTTCGAAACCTGCATTCGTTTTTAAAACAAACCATAACCTTTATTTATTCGATAAAGGTTTAAATGATATAATATAGATTATCAATCAATGATAATCTATAAATACATATTTATCCCACGACCATTACAAATATATTACAACAATTTATAACTCCGAATGCAGTTTTTAAACAATATTATACAAGCATGCTGACTCCAAGTCTTGTCTTTTAAATAGCATGCTACAGCGGAAATCTTTAATAATCAACTGAGAATAAACATGCTTAAAACGTCAACAAAAATATGTTGGTGAGTCATAGGTTTAACCTATATAATAATTCATAATAATAGACCACAAGATTTCATTTTTCATAAATATCATACAGGCATTTCGTAATCTGCATAAAAATCATTCATATGGTGAACACCTGGTAACCGAACTAACAAGATGCATATATAATATCCCCAACATACAGGCATTTCGCAATCTGCATGCTATATTCCGGCCGTTGCAATAAGTATATATCAAGCGAAGTACTAAAGCATTTGTAACCCGAATGGGACGTGTCAAGGTCCATAGATCTATCTTTAGGATTCGCGTCAATTAGGGGCCATTTCCCTAATTCTTAGGCTACCAAGTTAACAAGGGGCGATATTCGGTATTCGTAATTCAACCATAGAATATAGTTTCAAGTACTTATGTCTATTTTGTAAAAAATTTACAAAGCTACATGTATTCTCATCCCAAAAATATTAGATAGTAAAAATGGGACTATAACTCACTTGCACAGATTTTCAATTCGTTGAAAATCAGACTTGGCCACGGATCGATTCACGAACCTATAACAAATATATACATATATATCAAAGTATGATAAATATATTCTAATCATATTTTTATTTACGTGTTGATGATTTAAGTTGTCAAGTTAGCAGTCCAACGTTAGTAGTCCAATGTTAGCAGTCCAACGTTAGTAGTCCATATATATAGTTCAATACATCACCCTGGAATAATCAAGACGTATTGTAAATATAATGTCTAAGATTCAATCACAACCCATTGTACAGCTATTGTCTTTGAAGTTATCTCGACGTATTGTGTACATGTGTCTTATGATTTATCTGACGTATTGTAAATATATTGTCTAAGACTCAATCACGACCCACTGTACAAACTGTTGTCTTTGAAGTCTTTAAGTTAACGATCTCGTTTAATGTAATTAATCCTTTGTTAATATACTTAATGATATACTTAATTATCATTATATCATGTTAAACATAATGTATTAATATATCTTAATACAATACATATGTATTTATTTTAATTAAGACGTTATTACGTCGATAACCGTTACATATATATCTTGTTTCAAATTCCTTAATTTAGTAGTCTCATTTTATGTATATAACCCATTGTTAATATACTTAATGAGATACTTACTTATAATAATACCATGTTAAATATATATATATGTCCATATATATATCATCATGTCGTTTTTACAAGTTTTATCGTTCGTTAATCGTCGAACAAACTGGGTGGTCAAACTTTTATGTAAAATCCGTTTAAATAAATCAAGTCTTAACAAGTTTGATTGCTTAACATGTTGAAAACATTTATATATATAAATATCATTCTCAAATATATATAATCATGGAAAAATACGGTCGTTACATGAAGGATACCATTCGAATGGGTTCTGTATGGCATCATGTACCAAGTGTAATAGAAATGGTCATGGTGCGACGAAGTGTGAAGTCTACCGACCAATGGCTAACAAAAATAGAGGAACAAATAATGCCGCCGTTATTTGTTATGGATGTGGAAAGCCGGGCCATTACAAAAACACATGCCCAAACCAAGGGAATAATAACGGGCAAGTCCGTGGAAAAGCCTTCAACATTAATGCGGCAAAAGTGCAGGAAGACCCGGAGCTTATTACGAGTACGTTTCTTATTGACGATAAACCTGCTTATATTTTATTTGATTCGGGTGCGGATAGGAGCTATATGAGTAGAGATTTTTGTGCTAAATTAAGCTATCCATTAATGCCTTTGGATAATAAGTGTTTACTCGAATTAGCAAACGGTAAATTAGTTAAAGCCAATAAAATATGCCAGAACTGGAAAATTAAACTGGTTGGCGAAACGTTTAAAATTAATTTGATACCAGTAGAATTGGGGAGTTTTGATGTAATAATTGGCATGGACTGGATGATTAAAGAGAAAGCAGAGATCGTTTGTTACAAGAATGCGATTCGCATTCTGCGCAAAAAGGGAAAACCCTTAATGGTGTACGGAGAAAAGAGCAATGCAAAGTTAAATCTTATTAGCAGCCTGAAGGCTCAAAAGCTAATAAGAAAAGGTTGCTATGCCATTCTAGCACACATCGAGAAAGTCAAACCGAGGAAAAGAACATCAATAATGTTCCCGTCGCAAAAGAATTTCCCGATGTATTTCCGAAAGAATTACCAGGACTACCTTCACACCGATCCATCGAATTTCAAATAGATCTTGTACCAGGAGCTGCACCGTGAAATGACCCGTCTAAATCCATATGGACGAATACATCAATATTTAGTCCCATTGCGAGGTACTGACCTCTATATGATACGTTTTACAAACATTGCATTCAGTTTAAAAGACAAACTCATTTGAAAATATGACCTTTCGATACAAATGATATATGATTCCCATAATATGAATGACTAATCTGTCATTGATTTAATAAACGTCTTTTTGAACTCAAATGACTTGAATGCAACGTCTTTTGAAATATGCCATGAATGACTCCAAGTAATATCTTTAAATTGAGCAAATGCACAATGGAAGATTTCTTTCGTACCTGAGAATAAACATGCTTAAAAGTGTCAACCAAAAGGTTGGTGAGTTCATAGGTTTATCATAAACATTCATTTCAATAATTTTAATAGACCACAAGATTTCATTTTCGTACAAAGTGCAGGTCTGCTCACTGCTATAAAATCCATTCATATGATGAACACCTGGTAACCGACAATAACAAAATGCATATAGAATATCCCCAAAACATACAGGCATATAGCAATTAGTATGATAAATACAGAACTTCTCATCTGTTACGTATAATCCTCGAAGTACTAAAGCAGTTCATATCACTGACTAGGGCGTGTCAAAGCCCATAGATCTATCTTTAGGATTCGCTTCAATTAGGGGTTATTTCCCTAATTCTTTGGTCACCAAGTTAAAAAGGAAATATTCGGTATTCGTAATCCAACCATATAATGTAGTTTTAAGTACTTGTGTCTATTTCATCAAACATTTATAAAAACGCATGTATTATCAGTCCCAAAATATATATTGCAAAAGTATTTAGTAAAAAGGGAGCAAACGAACTCACGATACGATATTTTGTAGTAAAAATATGCATACGACTGAACTAAACAGTTGCAGGGTTGGCCTCGGATTCACGAACCTATATCAATTATATATATTAAAACATATAATCGTAATCGAACAATTTATATATATTTTGTTATGTATTAAGATTAATACTCTTATATATAATTTTATTAATATTTATAATATGTTATAATATTTATTTGATATATAAAATTTAATTAACGTATGTAATAAATATATTTTTATATAAATTTCTTTTATTTGCAAAATAATAGTTATAATAATAATAATACTAGAATAAGGATAATAATAATAATTATAATACTAATAATAATAATGATAGTAATAATAATAATTTTAATAAAAATGATAATAATGATAAGATAAAAATGATAGTTTTCATAAAAATAATATTTTTAATAATAATGGTAATTTTAATAATAATAGTTTTAATAGTAATTTCAGTAATCATATTAATAATAATACTAATATTAATGTTTAAATGATAATTCTAATAATGATACTTAGTAATATTAATAATAATAATGATAATACTAATTTTAATAAAAATGACAGATTTAAAATAATGATACTTTTAATAATGATAATAATAATAATACTGATAATAATAATAACTACAATAATAACAATTTTACTACTAATGATAATAATTTTTAATAATAATAATACTAATAATGGTAATCATAATAATAATAAGGATAATATTAATAATAATACTTATGATAATCTGATAATTTAATAATAATAATAATAATAATAATAATAATAATAATAATAATAATAATAATAATAATAATAATAATAATAATAATAATAATACTTAGTAATGATAATAACATTAGTGATAATAATAATCATATTATTATTATTAGTATATAATAACAACAATAATTAATAATAATAATATTAAAAATAATAATAATGATAATAATATTAATAATAATAATAATAATAATAATAATAATAATAATAATAATAATAATAATAATAATAATAATAATAATAATAATAATAATAATAATAATAATAATAATAATAATAATACCTTAGAGTAACAAGCTTTAAAAAAAATAAACGTCATTGCCCGGGCTCGAACCCGAGACCTCCCGCTAACTCGACAACCCCCTGAACCATCTGATCCATTTTGTTTTTCTGTTTTAATTACCACATAATATTCTTAAAACCCGTATTATTCTGTTTTAAATTTCTTCTTCTTCTTCAAACCAAAACTGGATCGACCAGGGACCAAACATAATCATAACAGCGTATTACTAATTTGAATTTAGACTTGAAATTGAATTAGAAATGATCTGTAATGGAGGATTGGATTAATTATAACAGAAAAAGAAGAATTTAGCAGTAACAATCCGGTTATGAACAAAACGAACTCCAAACATCAATTTTAAAATCTAGACAGTTTTGGATCCCATTTTCTACATGAAATAGGTTTTAAATCCTTCCTAGAAACTTCTGCAATCCTCAATTTAACTTGAAACATTTAAACGAATTTGAATTTCACCAAGAACACTTCAGTTGACTTTTTAAAATAAAACTTTGACCTTAAAATTTAAATTCGATAGGAAGAATTGGAATCTGAGATTTTACAGATAGTTTGAATGAAGGATTCCTAACAAAACTACATTAATAGATTTTGAAAATTTGTTCAGATTCGAGCCTTTGATAAAAATATTACGCGTACAGGGGACTATCTGTTTTCTTTTTTTTTGTTTAATTTAACGAATTGCAGTGAATGATATATATAATGTGATGTTGAATGATTGCTACATCAACAAGATTCGATCAAATTTGTTTCATAGCTTAGATTTGAGTCGACAAGATTTTAATCAGGCAGAAAATAAAATAAAAAAAATAAAAAGAAGAAAGGGATCGCTAACTGAATTTGTTTCTGTCTCTGATTAGTTTTATAATTCATTAATATTAATAATAAATATATTAATAATAATAATAATACTGATAATATTATTAATAATAATAAAAATACTAGTATTAATAATAATAGAAATAATAATAATACTTGTTAATACTAGTAATAATAATTATCATAATTATAATAATATTGATGATAATAATAATAATTATTAATACTAATGTTAATAATGATATTAATAATAATATTATTATTAATATAACAACTATATATTAACTTGTATTTAAATTTATTATATATTATTAATTATGTAATATCTAATATTTCTATATAATATATATTATATAATAACATATCTTGAATATTTTATATATTATTATATAATATGTGTTTGCATATTAAATATGAAAATGCTTTATATATATATAAGTATTACATATATATTTATTTAAAATATTATGTTATTTCACAATAGAATTATAAATTTTGACATATAATATTTATAAATTTTATATATTACAATATATATATAATCATCTATTATGTATAGAAATCATATATATATATATATATATATATATATATATATATATATATATATATATATATATATATATATATATATATATATATATATATATATTCATAAAACGAGTATTTCTAAATACTGTATTCAAAGTATTTAAAATATATATTCTAAAATACTATATATATATATTTATTACTTAAAAATTTTTTATTTTTAAATCATAAACTATTTTACATCTTTAATTTCAACAACTAAATCGCATAATATTTTATTAATAGATTTCAGATATATATATATATATATATATATACAAACAGTTGTTCGTGAATCGTCGGGAACAGTCAAAGGTTAAATGAATTCATGAAAACAGTTCAAAAATTTTGAGACTCAACATTACAGAATTTGCTTATCGTGTCGAAATCATATAAAGATTAAGTTTAAATTTGGTCGGAAATTTTCGGGTCGTCACAGACCGATAGCTCGTGCTCCTTACAAACTTACACCCAGCGAAATGAAGGAATTACAAAGTCAATTACAAGAACTATTGGAGCGTGGTTTCATTCGACCAAGTACATCACCGTGGGGAGCTCCTGTTTTATTTGTCAAGAAGAAGGATGGTACATTCAGGTTGTGTATCGATTACCGAGAGTTGAACAAGCTTAATATCAAGAACCGTTACCCACTACCAAGAATCGAAGATTTATTTGATCAACTGCAAGGTTCGTCTATTTATTCGAAGATTGATTTACGTTCTGGTTATCATCAAATGCGGGTAAAGGAGGATGATATCTTAAAGACTGCTTTTAGAACGCGTTATGGTCATTATGAGTTTATGGTTATGCCGTTTGGATTGACTAACGCACCAGTTGTGTTCATGAACCTCATGAACCGAGTGTGTGGACCATATCTTGACAAGTTTGTCATTGTTTTCATCGATGACATACTTATTTACTCTAAGAATGACCAAGATCATGAAGAACATTTGAGAATGGTGCTAGAATTGTTGAGGAAGGAAGAAATGTACACTAAGTTTTCTAAGTGTGCATTTTGGTTGGAAGAAGTGCAATTCCTTGATCACATTGTAAGCAAAGAAGGCATTGAGGTTGATCCGGCAAAGATTGAAGCCGTTGAAAAGTGGGAAACCCCGAAAACTCCGACGCACATACGTTAATTTTTAGGATTGGCTAGTTACTACAGGAGGTTCATCCAAGACTTTTCCAGAGTAGCAAAACCCCTGACTACATTAACGCATAAAAGGGAAGAAGTTCGACTGGAAGGATGAGCAAGAAAATGTGTTTCAATTGTTGAAGAAAAAATTAACTACGGCACCTATATTGTCATTACCCGAAGGGAATGATGATTTTGTGATTTATTGTGACGCTTCAAAGAAAGGTCTCGGTTGGGTGTTAATGCAACGAACGAAGGTAATTGCTTATTGTAAAGGCCCGTCCTAAACCATCTGTACGAACACTTCAACATCTGGTCCCATTGGGAGGTATTGACCTCTATATGATACATTTTACAAACATTGCATTCATTTTTAAAAGACAACTTTCATTACAATGATAGTTGATAAATATGCATACCATTTCACAATATATATAAACTATAAATGACTTAATCTGTCATTTACTTTATAACAATCTTTTTGAACTCAACGACTCGAATGCAACGTCTTTTGAAATATGCCATGAATGACTCCAAGTAATATCTTTAAATTGAGCAAATATACAGCGAAAGATTTCTTTTGTACCTGAGAATAAACGTGATTAAAGTGTCAACCAAAAGGTTGGTGAGTTCATTAGTTTATCATAAACAATCATTTCCATAAATTTAATAGACCACAAGATTTTCATTTTTCATTTTCATTTTCATCAACATCATACAGGCATTTCACAATCTGCATAAAGATAAAATCATTCATATGGTGAACGCCTGGTAACCGAACTAACAAGATGCATATAGAATATCCCCCGCATACAGGCATTTCGCAATCTGCATGCTATATACCAGCCGTCGCAATCAGTATATATCAATCGAAGAACTAAAGCATCCGTAACCCGGATGGGACGTGTCAAGGTCCATAGATCTATCTTTAGGATTCGCGTAAATTAGGGGCCATTTCCCTAATTCTTAAGCTACCAAGCTAACAAGGGGCGATATTCGGTATTTGTAATCCAATCATAGAATATAGTTTAAGTACTCGTGTCCATTTCATAAAACAGTTTATAAAACAGCGCATGTATTCTCAGCCCAAAAATATATAAAAAGGGAGTAATGAAACTCACGATACAATATTTTGTAGTAAAAATATTCATACGATGTTACTGATCAATTGCAAGGTTGGCCTCGGATTCATGAAACCTATATCAGTTATATATATATATATATATATATATATATATATATATATATATATATATATATATATATATATATATATATATATATATATATCAAATAATATAACATTGCTAATTATAATAATATTAATATTATTAATGATAATAATATTATTAGTAATATTAATAATATAACAATTTATATATATCAAATTACTTATTTATATGTTATATATTTAAAATAATAATATTAATAATACTAGTAATATTAAAGATGTAACATGTTACATGTATCAAATTTCACATCTATATATTATATAATAATATAAATAATACTGATTTTAATATTAATATTAAAATTTATTTTAATGATAATAAGGAAAGTAATAATAACAATATTAATATAATAACTATATTATAATTTGTAATTACCTTGCATATATTGATATCACACTTTATTAAATATTATAATATTTAATAATTTATATATAACATATACTGAATATTTAATATTTATACATTTTATATAATATGTGTTTGCATTTTATTTATATCATACAATATATGTAAATATACTGTTTTATATACATAAGTACTATATATTAAATTATCATATTATTTCATCATAGATATTATAAACTTCCAGCATGTAATACTTATACTTTATATATATATATATATATATATATATATATATATATATATATATATATATATATATATATATATATATATATATATATATATATATATATATATATATATATATATATATATATATATATATATATATATATATATTACAATATACCTATAATAATAATTATGTATATATATCATATATATTTATATATAGATTTATTTTAATAACAACTTTCTTTTCTTGTATATTATTTTACATATTCAATTCTAATGATTCAATTACATTTTATTATTTCCAATACTTACATTTATATATATATATATATATATATATATATATATATATATATATATATATATATATATATATATATACATACATACATATCTATTTACAAACAATTGTTCGTGAATCGTCGGGAATAGTCAAAGGTTAACTGAATCCATTAAAAATAGTTCAAAAATTTTAAGACTCAACATTACAGACTTTGCTTATCGTGTCGAAATCATATAAAGATTTAGTTTAAATTTGGTCGGAAATTTCCGGGTCGTCACAGTACCTACCCGTTAAAGAAATTTTGTCCCGAAATTTGAGTGAGGTCGTCATGGTCGATAACTAGAATATTTTCATAACGAATATGAGTTGAAAACTAAAGTTTATCACCATTGAGTATTTTAAACAGAATAATTAGATTACTCGTAGCGTATGAGATAAGCTATCGCAAAAGATTTGAAATGAAGAAATAGAGATTCGCCTTAGCTTTTGACGTAGTCAGGGTTGAATTCCGGAATTCAAGGGATTTAAAGATAATCTTTGTAATCTATATCGGATCTGATTCTTCGAAAAATAGGAAAATTAGGATCTCTATAATTAAATATGGTAATCTGCCTTGATTGCTATGT
This sequence comes from Rutidosis leptorrhynchoides, assembly GCF_046630445.1. NCBI lineage: Eukaryota > Viridiplantae > Streptophyta > Magnoliopsida > Asterales > Asteraceae > Rutidosis > Rutidosis leptorrhynchoides. The sequence continues at coordinate 456,016,176 of NC_092336.1, read as the reverse complement.
CTGATAAATATTGTTTCTGTCATTCTTCTTTTTAATCTTCCACCAGAAGAATCTGTTTACTTCTACTATTACCTTGGGGTGATACTATTCTTAATTCTACCATGTCTTTATATTGCTATTCATATTAATATCCACGGTTTGTAATTTTCGTGTTGTTGTCGGGTTTTATATTTTCCCTTATATCTCGGAGCTCCATGCTTTAGTTTTCTCTTCCCAACCTTAAGTAAAGCGAGTAATGGTCTAGAATTTGTAAATATGAAGTTTCAAATGATCCTGATGTTCTAAGCAGAGAGGAACGTAATACCACGATTTTATTTGTTATATTACCAGAATCATTGAGGACGGAACTATCAAGAATATATTTTCTTGATATGTTCAGAGGTTAAGCAGAATGAAAGAGTTACGTAACATGGCACATGATGATGGTATGATCTGTGAACCATCATCACGTTCCATTAGAAATTCAACATAACTTACTGTAATATAACCACGTTGGCCATGCGTTATTATATTATACTAACTCATGCTTTCCATTCCCAACACTTCTCCAAAAACCATTCATAATTTAAACTCGATTTTTACAGAATATAGAAACTAAAACCGTTTCCTTTAAGATGTAACACAGATAGCATGAAGAAATAGATAATTTTGGACAAAAATATTTATGAAAATATCCTCAGAAATATCGAAGATATTTATGATGATATTTTTGGAATTTCTAAGATTGAAGGTTGATGAAGAAAAATTTTTCGCAAGATTTTAACATGAGTACGAAGCAAGATATTCGCTAAAGATTGCATCGGATACAGAATTACCTGGATTCTTTGAATACAAGGTTTGGTCCTTGTATTTGTCCACGGTCTCCTTCATGGTTTGCTCAATTCGTTTTTGAGTACCAAATTTTCTATCGAGCGTTTCCAACACTCCATTCTTTATCATCAAACTTTTGGCCATTAAGACCATCTACAACTTTTGCTGCTTCATCAGCATTCAAGGTTACCATATCTTTAATCGTTAGTTATCAATCCGAGGTGTTTCAAGAATATTTTGTTTTTAGATGATTGAACGCTGATTGCAATTGTCAAGATACATAAGATGGAATCAAGTGGCAACTTGAAGAAATGTTTAGTTTCATATGTTATAATCAATATTTTAATACCTTTTAAATGTCCAATGTTAGTAGTCCACAGTTAGTAGTCCAAATATAGTACAATAGTCCAATAGTTCAATATATAATCTAATTAATCAAGACGTATTGTATACGTATTGCCTAAGACTCAATCGTAACCCATTGTACAACTATTGTCTTAGAATTAATCTAAACGTATTGTGTACATGTGCCATACGATTTATCAGACGTATTGTATAACTATTGTTTTAATTAATCAAGATTATATTATATTATCTCAGGTTTAACCAAGACTAGTAAATTATAAGGAAATAGTCATAAAGGATATAGGAACAGTTAGCTAGGATATTGTTAGTGTGGATTCTTAACAAAATTTACATACATAATTAGTTTGTTTCTAACAAATTTTATTGTGTCCATTATTTCTTCATTATGCCACCTGTTGGATTTTGATCGGTCAAAATCCGAATATGAAATTGAATTTGAATGAAAATGGTTGTGCTTTGAATGAACAAATACGTATATCTGTGGTTGTAAAGAGTATAGTTAATGACGATCGAATCAGAATTGAAGAATGTACAGTGAAATATATTAATGTGAAATCTAAATATTTCTAGGGTATTACCTACCCGTTAAAATATTCTCACAATTAACAGTTTGTACGAAAGAATTTTTAATTACAATCTTAATGAAAATATACATACATATATATTTTCTTCCGATGTAATCATGGATTTAATGAGTCAACATGATATTAAACTCATCCGATTTACGATTAGAACTAGAACACATAATCTCTAGAACTTTAGAGATTACATAATCGCCATGTATAACAAAGATAGATGATGTAGAATGATATGTAGAACAAAGATAAATGATGTAGAACGATAATTATGCTCGAAGTATAGATTGTGATGTTGAGGCGTGTGATGCGGATGTTGTCGTCGGTGGTACATGTGTTGATGCTGGTGATACTAGCGGTACAGCTGGTGGTACTACTGGTGATGCTTGTATAATAAGTATAGCTTGTAAATCATGCACCATTCTTGTCAAGGTTTCTATCATGCCCTCTATCATTTCTATCCACCCACTCATCTGATTCGATAGATCTTGATTATCAATTCGAAGTTCCCTAATTTCTCCTAATATTCCCACTCGCTTGGTATTCGGAAGTAGAGGTTGAATATTTTTCGAGATTGTAGTAATGCATCCTTCGAGGCAGAAAATTTTTGAAAGAAGGGTGAAAACAATGTTGCGTATAGGTTCACCTGTGAGTGCATCGTTTTCTCCGATGTAAGGAGGTAAGTTTGGTTCGCGGTATTATGGTTCGCCTTCTTCATTCCTCCATCGAGTGAGTAAATCTCGTACCCACCTCCATCTCCTCCAGAAAGAAAAATAATTAAACAGTTGAGGCACTTCTGGTTCATTAATTTCGGAGTCCACTTCGATATTCATCTCAAAATCGCTTCCGGAACTAATGGAATCCAAGCTAGGTGTAGGATCCATCTTCCACGATCAGATAGAGGATTTTCGATATGAAATAATTCTCGGATATCGGATGATATTCTAATTATATAGAATACCTATATATAGTACAGAAGATCCCGTAGATCATGGAGGAACTTTCGGAAGCTGTCAAACAAAGTTTTCAGTAATAGATACGTTAAGATATGAATTTGTCTATACACTATCTATACAATAAATGCAGTAAGACGTGTCTAGACTTAAGAATGATAAGCACGTAATTTCGGACAAGAAATGATAAGAAAAACTTTTGACATGCAGACACGGTCAAAGTCCAGACTCACTAATGCATCTTAACAACTATCAGTTAGACACACTAATGCAAGACCTGGTTCGCTAAGACCAATGCTCCGATACCAACTGTAAAGGCCCGTCCTAAACCATCTGGACGAACACTTCAACATCTGGTCCCATTGCGAGGTATTGACCTCTATATGATACATTTTACAAACATTGCATTCGTTTTTAAAAGACAACTTTCATTACAACGATAGTTGATAAATATGCATACCATTTCACAATATATCCAAACTATAAATGACTTAATATGTCATTTACTTTATAATAATCTTTTTGAACTCAATGACTCGAATGCAAAGTCTTTTGAAATATGCCATGAATGACTCCAAGTAATATCTTTAAATTGAGCAAATGCATAGCGGAAGATTTCTTTCGTACCTGAGAATAAACATGCTTAAAGTGTCAACCAAAAGGTTGGTGAGTTCATTAGTTTATCATAAACAATCATTTCCATAAATTTAATAGACCACAAGATTTTCATTTTTCATTTTCATTTTCATCAACATCATACAGGCATTTCGCAATCTGTATAAAGATAAAATCATTCATATGGTGAACGCCTGGTAACCGAACTAACAAGATGCATATATAATATCCCCCGCATACAGGTATTTCGCAATCTGCATGCTATATACTAGCCGTCGCAATCAGTATATATCAATCGAAGTACTAAAGCATCCGTAACCCGGATGGGACGTGTCAAGGTCCATCGATCTATCTTTAGGATTCGCGTCAATTAGGGGCCATTTCCCTAATTCTTAGGCTACCAAGCTAACAAAGGGCGATATTCGGTATTCGTAATCCAACCATAGAATATAGTTTAAGTACTTGTGTCCATTTCGTAAAACAGTTTATAAAACAGCGCATGTATTCTCAGCCCAAAAATATATAAAAAGGGCGTAATGAAACTCACGATACGATATTTTGTAGTAAAAATATTCATACGACGATACTGATCAATTGCAAGGTTGGCCTCGAATTTACGAACCTATATCAGTTATATATATATATATATATATATATATATATATATATATATATATATATATATATATATATATATATATATATATATATATATATATATATATATATATATATATATATAATCGTAATCGAACAATTTATATATATTTTGTTATGTATTATGATTAGTATTTATATATAATTTTATTAATACTTATAATATTATAATACTTATTTGATATATAATTTAGTTAACGTTATATCAATATCAATAATATTATATCATAATTTTAAGTGATATTAATATACTTATGTAACAAATATATTTTTATATAAATTTCTTTTGTTTGCAAAATTATAATAATACTAGAATAAGGATAATAATAGTAATAATAATAGTTTTTATAGAAATGATAATGTTAAGATAAAAATGATAGTTTTTATAAAGATAATATTTTTAATAATAATGGAAATTTTAATAATAATGATAGTTTTAATAAAAATGATAATTTTAATAATTTTTAATTATAATGATACCTTTAATAAAATGATAATAATAATAATAATAATAATAATAATAATAATAATAATAATAATAATAATAATAATAATAATAATAATAATAATAATAATAATAATAATTCTAAAATATAATGATAATAATAATAACAGTGTTAATAATAATAATCAGCTTTATCATAACCTCACATTTAATTTCTAAACTTATAATTACAGTTCCTATAACTTAAAGTTATAACCATATTCATAATTTTATCATATCAACTTTTATTGTTAGTTTTATAATATAAATGTTATTAACATGTTCCAAATCATGTTAATATAATAGTAACAATAATAATAATACTAATAATAATATTAGTAATGATAATACTAATAATTCCTAAATGATAATACTAATAATAATAATGATAATAATATAAATTATATTAATGATATTGATAATCATATTAATAATATTAATATAATAATAATAATAATACTTATATTAATATTAGTAATAATAATAATAATAATAATAATAATACTAAGTGATAATACTTAGTATTGATAATAATATTATTAATAACAATGTTAATAATAATTATAATTACTATAATCATAATAATAATAATAATAATAATAATAATAATAATAATAAATGATAAATAATAGTAATAATAATTATAATACTAATAATAATAACAATAATAATAATTTTTGGTAATGAAAACTACCTTCCAAAGTTTTTCTAAATAAAATTGCCATGAACCGGGCTCGAACCCGCGACCTCTCGCTCACCCGCAAACACCTTAAACCATCCATCCATCACTTGCTTTTTTGTTTTATTACCCAGAAATATATATATATATATATATATATATATATATATATATATATATATATATATATATATATATATATATATATATATATATATATATATATATATATAAAACTCATTTTTATTTTGTTTCCTATTCTTCTTTTCTTCAAATATAAACGAATAAAAATCAAACCAAAATTATAATCGCGAATTACAAATTTGATTTAGGATTAAAATTGAATTTAAATTAACCAGTGTTGGATACCTTGTTCAATCAAACAATCAAAAGAAAAAAAAAACAAAAAAAAGCCTTGGTGCTGTTCGGGACTCAAACAAAAACATAAACATCAATTTTCAATTTGAGGATGTTATACATTATATTTACAACATGAAACGTGTTGTAAATCATCATTAGAAACTTTGTGGATCGTTAATTTCAACAGAAACATCAAAACAATTACAAATTTTACGATGAACACAACTTTGACTTTTTAAAACCAAAACTTTGACTCACAAATTCGGATTCGATAGATGAAATTAGAAAGTGAAACTTTGCAGATAGTTTAGATACATGATTTCTAACAAAACTACATTTATACATTTTGCAATTTGATTTGGATTCGAGGTTTTGAAAAAAAAAAAACAAGAACAGAGGTACACCTATATTTTTCTTGATTTTTGGTTTTAAATATGAAATAGAGTTAATGTTAGCATTATTTATAGACAGAATTCGTATAATTGATACTGGTAAAGATGATTTGATTGATTTTATTTGCAATTGGAGTGGACATCGACTAGTAACCAAAAATCCAACATGAACAAAAATATATAAATAAATAAATAAGCATGATCATGATTTTTAACAGAATTCGGTAAAATATATCTGCTATTATATATTTAATATTATTAATAATAAATAGATATAAATATATTAATTATTAATAATAATAATAGAGTTATTAATATTAGAATTAACAAAGATACTAATAATAATAATAATAGAATTAATAATAATATTAATAATAATCAAAATAATATTAATAATAAGAATGATATTAATATTAATTATATTTAATAATAATAATAAAATACTAATTATAATATTATTAATGATAATAATAATAATAATACTAAGTATAATAATATTAATATTATTAATGATAATAATATTATTATTAATATTAATAATATAACAATTTATATATATCAAATTTCTTATTTATATGTTATATATTTAAAATAATAATATTAATAATACTAGTAATATTAAAGATGTAACATGTTACATGTATCAAATTTCACATCTATATATTATATAATAATATCAATAATACTGATTTTAATATTAATATTAATATTTATTTTAATGATAATAAGGAAAGTAATAATAATAATATTAATATAATAACTATATTTTAATTTGTAATTACCTTGCATATATTGATATCACACTTTATTAAATATTATAATATTTAATAATTTATTAAAACATATATTGAATATTTAATATTTATACATTTTATATAATATGTGTTTGCATTTTATTTATATCATACAATATATGTAAATATAATGTTTTATCTACATAAGTACTATATATTAAATTATCATATTATTTCATCATAGATATTATAAACTTCCAGCATGTAATACTTATACTTATATATATATATATATATATATATATATATATATATATATATATATATATATATATATATATATATATATATATATATATATATATATATATATATATATATATATATATATATATATATATATTACAATATACCTATAATAATAATTATGTATATAAATCATATATATTTATATATAGATTTATTTTAATAACAACTTTCTTTTCTTGTATATTATTTTACATATTCAATTCTAATGATTCAATTACATTTTATTATTTCCAATACTTACATTTATATTTATATATATATATATATATATATACACACATATCTATTTACAAACAATTGTTCGTGAATCGTCGGGAATAGTCAAAGGTTAACTGAATCCATTAAAAATAGTTCAAAAATTTTAAGACTCAACATTACAGACTTTGCTTTTCATGTGGAAATCATATAAAGATTTAGTTTAAATTTGGTCGGAAATTTCCGGGTCGTCACTCTTATGCATCTTGACAATTGAAGATTCACGAGCAAAATTACACCACTCACGATTTGGAATTGGGAGCTGCTGTTTTTGCATTGAAGATGTGAAGACATTACTTATATGGGGTCAAATGTATCATATATACCGACCACAAAAGTCTCCAACATATATTTGATCAAAAGCAACTGAACATGAGACAGCGACGATGGGTGGAATTGTTAAATGACTATGATGTCGATATTCGTTACCACACGGGGAAGGCGAATGTTGTAGCCGACAACTTAAGTAGAAAGGAAAGGGAACCTATCCAAGTAAAAGCTATGAATATAATTATTCATACTAACCTTACTACTCAGATAAAAGAGGCACAACAGGGATTTTGAAAGAAGGATGTTTTGGAAATGAAATACCCAAAGGATTGGATAAACAACTTAATATTCGGGAAGACGGAACCCGGTATTTAAATGAAAGAATTTGGGTACTAAAGTTCTGGGATTCGCGGAAAGTGGTACTTAGTGAAGCACATAAAACAAGATACTCAATACATCCCAGAGCGGGGAAAATGTACCAAGACCTCAAGAGACACTTTTGGTGGCCAGGTATGAAAGCCGATATTGCCACATATGTAGGACAATGTTTGACTTGTTCTAAAGTCAAAGCTGAACTTCAGAAACCATCAGGTCTACTTCAACAACCTAAAATCTCGGAATGGAAATGGGAAAACATTACCATGGATTTCATTACTAAATTACCAAGGACTGCAAGTGGTTATGATACGATTTGGGTAATAGTCGATCCTCTTACCAAATCAGCACACTTTTTGCCAATGAAAGAAGACGACAAGATGGAGAGATTGGCATGAATATACTTGAAAGAAGTCATCTCCAGACATGGGATACCAATCTCTATTATCTCTGATCGTGATGGCAGGTTTATTTCAAGATTTTGGCATTTGTTACATAAAGCATTGGGAAATCGTCTAGACTTAAGTACTGCCTATCATCCACAAACAGATGGGCAAAGTGAAAGGATGATTCAGACACTTGAACACATGCTACAATCATGTGTTATTGATTTTGGAAACGGTTGGGATCGACATCTACCATTAGCAGAATTTTCCTACAACAACAGCTACCACTCAAGTATTGATGCGGCACCGTTCGAGGTACTTTATGGTAGGAAGTGCTGGTCTTCGATTGTTGGAGCGAGGTGGGGGATAAACAAATTACGGGTCCGAAAATTATCCAGGAAACTACTGAGAAAATCATCTAAATTCAACAACGGTTGAAAACAGCCAGGAGTTGACAAAAGAGCTACACGGATGTTTGAAGAAAACCTTTAGATTTTGAGGTTGGTGACATGGTCATGCTTAAGGTGTCACCTTGGAAAGGTGTCATTCGTTTCAAAAAATGGGGAAAACTAAACCCGAGATACATTGGGCCATTCAAGATTATTGATCGTGTTGGACCAGTGGCTTATCGACTTGAACTACCTCAACAACTTACCGGCGTACATAATACCTTCCACGTCTCGAATTTAAAGAGATGTTTAGCTAAAGAAGATCTCATTATCCATTTAGATGAAATTAAGATTGATGAAAAATTACAATTCGTTGAAGAACCCGTCGAAATAATGGATCGTGAGGTTAAAGGACTCAAGCAAAGTAAAATACCAATCGTTAAAGTACGATGGAATGCTCGTAGAGGACCCGAGTTTACATGGGAGCGTATAGATCAGATGAAGCAGAAATATCCGCATTTATATCCAGATGACGCGTCAACATCTACAACTGCTTAAATTTTGGGACAAAATTTATTTAACGGGTAGGTACTGTAACGACCCGGATTTTTCCATAGACATATATGAGATTAATATTTACATAATTAAATGTTTCCAACATGTTAAATAATCAAACTTGTTAAAACTTGAATAATTTAAACGGGTTTTATGTAAACGTTTGACCACCCAGTTCGTCCGACGATTCACGAACGTCATAACTTGTAAAAATGATATAATGGTATATATATGGACATATATATATATATCTAACTTGATAAAATGATAATTAAGTATCTCATTAAGTATATTAACAATGAACTATATACATAAAATGAGACTATTAACTTAAAGGTTTCGAAACAATATATATATGTAACGTTTAACGACGTAATAATGCCTTAATTAAAATGTATATATATGTATCGTATTAAGATGTATTAATACACTTTTGAAAGACTTAAATACATATATCAAAATACTTATACTTAACAAAGATATCTATAATCGTATTCCCATTCGTTTTCATCAAGAATTCTACTCGTATTCATACGGTATTTGTACCCGTACTATACGCAGCTTCTAGATGTATATACTATTGATATATACCAATAAAAATCTGCTCCTTAGCATCCTTAGATAGTCAAAAAACATGTGGAACCAACCATTAGACAACTAGTATGACTTATGAGCAAGAAAACAAAACTATAAATCTTATATTGACCATGTATCATTCACGGTTTTCATCATACACACACACACTTTCATTTTTTAATTTTCTTTCATCCATTTGATCTCTCTCTTGTACTATATTTATGTTCTAAGTGTTCTTCATCATCTTCATCATCTTCATCAAAATCTACATCAATCTAGATCAAAAATCCAAGCTTTAATCATCATAGAAAACAACCATTCAAGAACACTTCAAGAAATCTTTTAAACATGCAAGATTACTTTCAAGCTTTCTAATCCATTCCATGTAATCATCCAAGATCAAGAAACCTTCATTTATCTCAGTAGGTTTTCATTCTAAATCAATGTAATAATTATATTCAAGCTTTGATTCAAATTCTATAAACATAACTATCTTAAATCAAGTAGTAATTTTACTTGAACTTTGTTTCATTCCATGATTCTACTTCAAGAGTTTCCAAGCTTTCAACAACATCATCAACACTTTTAAAGTTTAGTTTTAAAGTTCAGTTTAAACCAACACTTTTAAAGTTTAGTTTTAGAAAATTGAGTTCATTACAAAACCATAGCAATTTGAATCACTCAAAACCGATTTGTAATGAAGAAATTATGGGCAAAACAATATTGGTTAGAAATAGATAAATTAGCCACAGGATTTATTTAACAAAATATATACTAACCATATCCTAGCTAACTTTTCCTATATCCTACATGTTTTAAACATGTCTTGACTATTTCCTTGTAATATACTAGTCTTGGTTAAGTCCGAGACAATATAATATAATCTTGATTAGTTAAGACAACAATTATGCAATACGTTCGGATAAATCGTAAGACACCATGTACACAATACGTTTGGGTTAATTCTAAGACAATACGTGTACCTTGAGTCATGATTGAGTCTATAACAATACGTATACAATACGTCTTGATTAAATTCTAAGATTATATATTAGACTATTGGACTATTGGACTATATTTGGACTACTAACATTGGACTACTAACTTGACAACTTAAATCATCACACGTAATTGAAAATATGATATGATTATAATTATATTATATTTTGATATATATATAATTGTTATAGGTTCGTGAATCGTTCCGAGGCCAAGTCTGATTTTCAAAGAATTGAAAATCTTATCAAGTGAGTTATAGTCCCATTTTTACTATCTAATATTTTGGGATGAGAATACATGCATTTTGTAAATGTTTTACAAAATAGACACAAGTACTTGAAATTACATTCTATGATTGAATTATTATACCGGATATCACCCCTTTTGCTTGGTAACCTAAGAATTAGTAAACTAGCCACTAATTGACGCAAATCTTAAAGATAGATCTATTGGGCCTAACAACCCCATCCAGGTTATGGATGCTTTAGTACTTCGAGTTATTATACAGATGAGAGGTTCTGTAAGTTTTGGGGATACTCTATATGCATTTTGTTAATGTCGGTTACCAGGTGTTCATCGTAGAATGATTTTATTACAGATGAGAGATTATGTATGCTATTTATGAAAATGAAATCTTGTTGTCTATTATGACGATTTATTATATAGGTTAAACCTATGACTCACCAACATTTTTGTTGACGTTTTTAAGCATGTTTTATTCTCAGGTAATTATTAAGAGCTTTCACTGTTGCATGCTATTTAAAGATAAGATTTGGAGTCAGCATGCTTGTATTATATTGTTTAAAAACTGAATTCGAAATCATATTATGTTGTAACATATTATTAACCATTATGTAATGGTTGTGTGTAAACTTGGTATTGTTAGATTATCGTTGATTGATAATCTATTTTATGTCAAATAAACCTTTATGGATGAAATAAAGGTTATGGTTTCTTTTTAAAATGAATGCAGGCTTTGAAAAACATCTCATATAGAGGTCAAAACCTCGCAATGAAACCAATTAATATGAAACGTTTATAATCGATATGAACGGGGCATTTCAGGTGGGACAAGATGCTGCTTACGCACTACCGTGGTCAGCATTCAAACACATGATGAATGAGCAGTACCGTCCCAGGAATGAGGTCAATAAGCTCAAGATAGAGCTTAGAGAACTACGAACGCAAGGTTTCGATATCACCACATACGAGCGACGATTCACAAAGTTGTCTCTATTGTGTCCATGAGTGTTTGAGGATGACGAAGAACAAATTGACGCGTTTGTGAAGGGACTGTCGGTGAGAATCTAGGAGAATGTAAGTTCATACTCACCTACCTCAAATGCAGAAGGAAAGTCGAATGCCTCATAAACTCATGGACCAGATTGAGGGAAGAATGAAAGGGCAGGCGGTCGAGGAGGTAAAAATAAAAGAAGGCAAGAGAAAGTGGGAAGAAAATAGTGACAAGGGTCACCATTACAATAGCAACAACAATCATAAGAACAATTGCAGCATTTATCGCAACAACAATCGTAACCCCAACAACAACTACAACAACCGTCCCAACAACAATAATAACCGCAACAACAACAATCCCAACAACAACAACAATGACAACAAGAGGCAGAAAATTCCATGCAAAAGGTGTGAAGGATGCCATCCAAATGGGTTCTGTACGGCATCATATACCAAGTGTAATATAAATGGTCATGGTGCGATGAAGTGTGAAGTCTACAGACCAATGGCTAACAAAAATAAAGGAACAAATAATGTCGGAACAAATAATGCCGCCGTTATTTGTTATGGATGCGGAAAGCCAGGCCATTACAAAAATACATGCCCAAACCAAGGGAATAATAATGGGCAAGGCCATGGAAGAGCCTTCAACATTAATGCGGCAGAAGCGCAGGAAGACTAGGAGCTTGTTACGAGTACGTTTCTTATTGACGATAAACCTGCTTATGTTTTAATTGATTAGGGTGCAGATAGGAGCTATAGGAGTAGAGATTTCTGTGCTATATTAAGCTGTCCATTAATGCCTTTGGATAATAAGTGTTTACTTGAATTAGCAAATGGTAAACTAGTTAAAGCCGATAAAATATGCCAGAACAGAAAAATTAAACTGGTTGGCGAAACGTTTAAAATTAATTTGATACTAGTAGAATTGGGGAGTTTTGATGTAATAATTGGCATGGAATGGATGATCAAAGAGAGAGCAGAGATCATTTGTTACAAGAATGCGATTCGTATTATGCGCGAAAAGGGAAGACCCTTAATGGTGTACGGAGAAAAGGGTAATACGAAGTTAAATCTTATTAGCAGCTTGAAGGCACAAAAGCTAATAAGAAAAGGTTGCTATGCCGTTCTAGCACACGTCCAGAAAGTCAAACCTGAAGAAAAGAACATTAATGATGTTCCCGTCGCAAAATAATTTCCTAATGTATTTGATAATGCTAAAAACGAACATATATTTCATAGCATTATTCCTCAAGAAAGACAAGCTTTTAGTTGCAATTGTTCTATTTACAAGTGATATTCGTTTAAATAATAAAAGGTGAAGACAAAAGACAGATTCGACAAATTGAAGACAAAAAGGTCCAAAGAGCTAAAAAGTACAAGATACAACTAAAAAGGTTCAAAATATTGATGAGGAACGTCTCAAAATGACAAAAGTACAAGTTGCGGAACGCAAAGTACGCGATTTAAAATAATACGCGAGGACGTCCGAAAATCCGGAGCCGGGACCTGAGCCAAGAAGAAACGCCCGACGCAACGGACCAAAAATATCTAGTCTACTATGCACAAGAATATAATATAATATATATATAATTATATATAATTATATATTATATATATTATTATTATTATATTACGTCGACAAAGAAGAAAACAAAAGCAGTTGGCTGAATCCAGGGTGGCCATGCGACTCGCATGGCCAGAGGCACAAAACCATGCGAGTCGCATGGTGTGAGATTGCTGGTCAGGTCCTATATAAAGCCAGTTTTGTGCCGAGTTATGATCATCCTTTTTCTCTTCCTCTTCAACGTAAATATATTTATATTTATAATTTATATTTTAATTTTAATTATAATTCTAATAATAAGGGTATGTTAGCGAATGTTGTAAGGGTGTAAGTCGAAATTCTGTCCGTGTAACGCTACGCTATTTTTAATCATTGTAAGTTATGTTCAACCTTTTTATATTAATGTCTCGTAGCTAAGTTATTATTATGCTTATTTAAAACGAGGTAATCATGATGTTGGGCTAATTACTAAAATTGGGTAATTGGGCTTTGTACCATAATTGGGGTTTGGACAAAAGAACGACACTTGTGGAAACTAGACTATGGGCTATTAATGGGCTTTATATTTGTTTAACTAAATGAAAGTTTGTTAATGTTAATATAAAGATTTACAATTGGGCGTCCCTATAAATTACCATATACACTCGATCGGACACGATGGGCGGGGTATTTATATGTACGAATAATCGTTCATTTAACCGGACACGGGAATGGATTAATAGCCACTAGAATAATTAAAACAGGGGTGAAATTACATTCAAGGGTAATTGGTGTAATTGTTAACAAAGTAGTAAAACCTTGGTTTACACGCAGTCGATAACCTGGTGTATTCATTAAACAAAGTATTAAAACCTTGTTACAATTCGAATCCCCAATTAGTTGGAATATTTATCTTCGGGTATAATAATAATTTGACAAGGACACTTGCAATTTATATTTATGACTGATGGACTGTTATGGACAAAAACCAGACGGACATATTGAATAATCCAGGACAAAGGACAATTAACCCATGGGCATAAAACTAAAATCAACACGTCAAACATCATGATTACGGAAGTTTAAATAAGCATAATTCTTTTATTTCATATTTAATTTCCTTTATATTTTATTTAATTGCACTTCTAATTATCGCACTTTTACTTATTGTTATTTTATTTAATCGCACTTTTAATTATCGTACTTTTAATTATCGCAATTTAATTTTATCGCATTTTTATTATTCGCAATTTCATTATCGTTATTTACTTTACGCTTTAATTTAAAGTCTTGTATTTATTTTATATTTTACATTAGGTTTTAACTGCGACTAAAGTTTTAAAATCGACAAACCGGTCATTAAACGGTAAAAACCCCCCTTTATAATAATAATATTACTTATATATATATTTGTATTTTTATAAAATTAAACTAATATAGCGTTGAGCTTTGTTTAAAGATTTCCCTGTGGAACGAACCGGACTTACTAAAAACTACACTACTGTACGATTAGGTACACTGCCTATAAGTGTTGTAGCAAGGTTTAAGTATATCCATTCTATAAATAAATAAATATCTTGTGTAAAATTGTATCGTATTTAATAGTGTTTTTCTGCTAAAATTTAATAGTATTTTATACCCCTCTGCTTTGACATCAAGTATTTTTGGCGCCGCTGCCGGGGAACGCCGAAGCGAAACGCCATATTTTTAATTTTTAAGTTATAATTAGTTTTTGTAAAATTTATATTTTTGTTTAAAATATATAAAAAAAAAAGGAGTTTTTAAAATCGAAAAAAAGGGTATTTTAAATATATTTTTTAAGTTTTTCTTTTATTTTTACAAAATTATAAAGTATTTTAAGTTTATTTTTAGTTTTAAAAATTAAGTTTTATTTTAATTATATATATATATTTATATTTTAAATATAAAACAGAAAAAAGAAAATAAATATTAAATATACGTGACCTGTCAAATTGAACCTGTCCAGTTGAACCGGTCCAGTTCAGTCATGCGACTCGCATGACCTACCCTTTTAAATCATGCGACTCGCATGAGGGGTCTGACAGGGCCACCAACAAACCCTAATAACGCATTAATTACGGAGTATAATATATTATTATTTAATTAAACCCTAGTTTGATTAATATTATAATTAAGTTTTTACTTTATTTTAATTTTAATTACTTTTAATTAGTTTTATTATATTTAAAACTTAATACTTTAATATAATTAATATAAAAATAATATTTTTATAAAAATTGTACTTTTTACAACTTTTCGTATATTTTTGTATTTTGTACCTTTTTAATCGTTGTAGCGTAATATTTGTATTTTTAGCTCATAATTAATTTTAAAATTAGTTTTTGCTATAGTTATTTTTACTCCTAGATTTTTAGGCTTTGCCGTAAAATTCCTTAAGTGCTTTTTCTTTAGACTAAGATTTAGGTGCTTTAGAATTTTGCGACGCCTTTTTAAGTTTTAGTTTCTTTTTAAGTTATTTTCATTTGGGATTTAGTTTTTTCTGTAAGCTTTAATATTTTTAGACTTTTTACTATGTATCAATTATCATTTCAATTAGTAATATCAATTTGCGATTATAATTTTAAGTTAGTTGTAGTAATAAGGTTAAATTAGTTAAGTATTTTTAAGTTTTGATAAGTTTCTTTTATTTTTCCGTCACCTTTTATTTTTCAACCATTTTTTCTTTTTCGACATTTTTCGACGCGCAATCCTTGTCTTTCTTATTTCTCGCTATTCTAGTTTTTAGGACTTAGAATTTTATTCTACTTCTTATCTAAATTTCTTAAAATTACGAAAATTTATTTTAAGTGGTTAAATTAATAGACATCAAAATTTTCTGGTTCGTAGTAATAGTTGGATTTGTACGTGGACCGGGTTATTGGAGCCAAACAGTCCTCAATTATATTGAGACCAAACGAATCCTGCCCCTCTGCTGCATCTTTTGGCTATTCGAAACGTGGGCAAAATCAGAAAAGTCTATTGATTGGATAACTTATTATAATTTTTCTTTCCTTTTTAAAAACTAATAGGATATTCAGTGAATGCACCGAGCAAGACGTTCATCACCTTTTGTACGTTCACCACCTGTAACTCGATCAAGACATCGTTTAACAAATATAACCGCCGTTGATTTTTCTTTAGAATCGTCATCCAGTCGACCAAGTACTTCAGTTCAAATTTCCGATAATCCAGTTTTTGAAACAAACCTCACAATTGAGAATCCAGAAAATATTCAGGAACGGTTCGTAGATCCTGAACCACTAAACTTTCCTCCGGAACCACCAATCATTCAAACAGAGATTGTTGAGGAACGAACTATTAAATCAGAATCATCTAGTGATACCGAGTCAACAAATTCAATTATGGAGAATCTGGAACCTTTAAGTATGGAAGACCGAATGAGAGCTAAACGCACTGGCCAAGGTCACGCAATTACTCATCCAGACATTAATGCGCCAGATTATGAAATCAAAGGACAAATTCTACACATGGTGACTAATCAATGCCAATTTAGTGGTGCACCGAAGGAAGATCCAAATGAACATCTACGTACCTTTAATAGGATCTGCACACTATTTAAAATACGAGAAGTGGAGGATGAACAGATATATCTCATGTTATTTCCCTGGACTTTAAAGGGAGAAGCCAAAGATTGGTTGGAATCGTTACCTGAAGGGGCGATTGATACATGGGATGTTTTAGTTGACAAATTTCTTAAACAATTTTTTCCTGCATCTAAAGCCGTAAGACTTCAAGCAGAAATTGTTACGTTCACACAAAAGCCAAATGAAACTCTATATGAGGCGTGGACAAGATATGGAAAGTTATTAAGAGGATGTCCGCAACATGGTTTAGACACCTGTCAAATAGTACAAATATTCTACCAAGGATGCGACATCACTACAAGAAAAGACATAGATATAGCAGCTGGTGGTTCTATTATGAAGAAAACCGAAACTGATGCTTACAAAATTATTGATAACACTGCTTCCCACTCACATGAGTGGCACCAAGAAAAAGACATTATTAGATCATCTAAAGCAGCTAGAGCCGATTCTAGCCATGACTTAGATTCCATTTCCGCAAAGATAGATGCTTTCGAGAGACGAATGGAAAAGATGACTAAGGATATTCACTCAATACGAATTAGTTGTGAGCAGTGTGGAGGACCACATTTGACAAAAGATTGTCTAAGTATTGAATTAACAATGGAACAAAGAGAGAATATTTCATACATAAACCAAAGGCCTGGAAATAATTATCAGAATAATTATCAACCGCCAAGACCGATTTACAATCAAAACCAGAATTATAACCGAAATATTCCATACAACAACCAACAAGGTCCTAGCAATCAACAAGTATCCAATAATACTTACAATCAGCAAAGACCGAATTTTCAAAACAAACCACCACAACAAACCGATGATAAAAAGCCAAATTTAGAAGATATGATGACGAAGCTAGTTGAAACTCAAACGCAGTTTTTCACATCTCAGAAACAAACCAATGAACAAAATGCTCAAGCATTTAGAAATCAACAAGCTTCTATTCAAAATCTGGAACAAGAAGTGAGTAACCTAGCAAGGTTAATAGGTGAAAGAAAACCGGGAAGTCTACCTAGCGATACAAATACTAACCCCCGGAATGAAACAGCTAAAGCTATTACCACAAGAAGTGGTACAACACTTAAATCACCTGAAATACCTGTAACTTCTGATGAAACTATTCCTACTACACAAGAACCACAACCTGATCAAGATAAGGAAAAAGAACCGGTAGTTGAAAAGGTTAATGAAGATAACACAGTTAAGAATAAACCTTATGTTAAACCATACCAACCACCACTTCCTTATCCGAGTAAAATGAAGAAAGAAAAACTTGAAGCCGAGCAATCCAAATTCTTGGATATGTTTAAACAGATAAATGTAAATCTTCCTTTCATTGATGTGATTTCAGGAATGCCAAGATATGCTAAATTCTTGAAAGACCTAATCACGAATAGAAAGAAAATGGAAGAACTTTCGGCTGTTACTATGAATGCTAATTGTTCAGCAGTGCTGTTGAATAAGATACCAGAAAAACTATCTGATCCAGGAAGTTTCACAATTCCATGTTTTCTGGGTAGTCTTAGTTCAATAGAAGCATTGGCTGATTTAGGTGCTAGTATAAATTTAATGCCGTATTCACTATACGCTAAACTAGACCTTGGAGAATTAAAACCAACCAGAATAAGCATACAACTAGCCGATAGATCAATAAAATATCCTAGAGGGATAATGGAGAACATGCTAGTTAAAGTTGGTACTTTAGTATTTCCAGTAGATTTTGTTGTTTTGGACATGGAAGAAGATTCTCAAGTTCCTCTCATATTAGGAAGACCATTCTTAAACACGGCTAAAGCAATGATAGACGTGTTCGGTAAGAAACTGACCCTAAGTATAGAGGATGAGAGTGTTACCTTTTCAGTTGATAGAGCAATGCAACAACCACAATCTGCAGATGATACATGTTATTATATTCAAACTATAGATGCACATGCAGAATTATTAGAAGAATTTCCAGAATTACAAGGAACAGGAGAATGTTCTTTAGGAGAAGGTAATGAACCAATTGATGAAGCTGAAATGTTAGCTACACTTATAGCTAATGGATATGAACCAACAACAGAAGAAATTAAAATGCTAAAAGAAGAAGACAGATATCGATATAAATCATCGATAGAAGAACCTCCGAAATTAGAGTTAAAGCCACTTCCAAACCATTTGGAATACGCTTATTTACATGGTGAATCTGAATTACCTGTAATAATATCGTCTTCTCTTACTGAAAATGAGAAATCACAACTCATTTCTGTGTTGAAAGCTCATAAACCAGCCATTGCATGGAAAATTCATGATATTAAAGGAATAAGTCCTTCGTATTGCACACATAAAATCCTTATGGAAGAAGGTCATAAAACGTATGTGCAACGCCAACGAAGACTAAATCCTAATATGCAAGATGTAGTTAAGAAAGAGATTATTAAGCTGCTAGATGCAGGTTTGATATATCCAATTTTTGATAGTCCATGGGTAAGCCCAGTTCAATGCGTACCTAAGAAGGGTGGCATGACTGTCATCACAAATGAGAAAAATGAGCTTATTCCTACTAGGACTGTAACAGGATGGCGTGTATGTATTGATTATAGAAAATTAAATGACGCCACCAGAAAAGATCACTTTCCCTTACCTTTCATAGATCAAATGTTGGAAAGATTAGCCGGAAATAGTTACTATTGTTTTCTAGATGGATTTTCCGGATATTTTCAAATTCTAATAGCACCCGAAGATCAAGAGAAAACCACATTCACGTGCCCTTATGGTACTTTTGCTTACAAACGCATGCCATTTGGACTTTGTAACGCCCCTGCAACCTTTCAAAGGTGTATGATGGCGATTTTTCATGACATGATAGAAGAATGCATGGAAGTATTCATGGATGACTTTTCAGTCTTCGGTGATACATTTAAATCATGTCTAGTTAATCTGGAACGAATGCTAATTAGATGCGAAAAATCAAATCTAGTACTTAATTGGGAGAAATGCCATTTCATGGTTAAAGAAGGCATCGTTCTTGGACATAAAATTTCAAAAGAAGGAATTGAAGTGGATAGAGCTAAAGTAGATGTAATTGCTAAACTTCCACATCCCACCAATGTTAGAGGAGTTAGGAGTTTTCTAGGGCATGCCGGTTTTTACCGACGTTTCATAAAAGATTTTTCTAAAATTGCCACTCCTATGAATAAACTCCTAGAAAAGGATGCGCCATTCATCTTTACAGATGAGTGTATCAAATCTTTTAATATTCTTAAAGAGAAACTCACTAATGCACCGATCATGATAACACCAAATTGGAGTCTACCATTTGAACTAATGTGCGATGCAAGTGATTTTGCAATGGGAGCCGTTTTAGGACAAAGGATTGAAAAACGATTTCAACCTATATATTATGCTAGTAAGACGTTACAAGGAGCACAAACGAACTATACAACTACTGAAAAAGAACTCCTTGCTATTGTCTTTGCTTTTGACAAATTTCGATCATATCTCGTTCTAGCAAAAACGGTGGTCTATACCGACCATTCTGCTCTTAGATACCTATTTTCAAAACAAGATGCTAAACCAAGATTAATCCGTTGGATCTTACTCTTACAAGAGTTTGATATTGAAATCCGAGATAAAAAAGGAGCAGAAAATCTCGCCGCTGATCATCTTTCTCGTCTTGAAAATCCCGAATTAGAAGTTCTGAATGAATCGGCCATACAAGACAACTTTCCTGATGAATATCTATTGAAGATAGATTATAAAGAAATCCCATGGTTTGCAGACTATGCAAACTACTTAGTTTGTGGATTCCTTGAAAAAGGATTATCGTACCAAAGACGAAAGAAATTCTTCAGTGATATAAAACACTATTTCTGGGAAGATCCACATCTATTTAAAAGTTGTCCCGATGGAATAATACGCCGATGTGTATTTGGAGATGAAGCTAGTAAAATTTTAAACCATTGTCACACAGGACCAACAGGAGGGCATTATGGGCCTCAACTAACAGCAAGAAAAGTTTATGAAGCTGGATTCTATTGGCCTACAATTTACAAAGACGCACACCTTCTTTGCAAATCCTGTGATGCATGTCAAAGGGCCGGAAAAATAAGTCAACGTGATGAAATGCCACAAAATGTCATCCAAGTATGTGAAGTATTTGACATTTGGGGTATTGACTTTATGGGTCCATTTCCAAAATCTCATAATAATCTATATATACTCGTAGCCATTGATTATGTATCTAAATGGGCGGAAGCACAAGCTCTCCCAACTAACGATGCACGAGTTGTAGTCAACTTTTTAAAACGTCTTTTTGCAAGGTTTGGAACACCGAAAGCTTTAATAAGTGATCGGGGTACTCATTTCTGTAATAATCAACTTGAGAAAGTTCTTAAAAGATATGGAGTAACTCATAAAATCTCCACCGCATATCATCCACAAACAAGTGGACAAGTTGAAAATACCAACCGAGCTTTAAAACGTATTCTAGAGAAAACCGTAGGATCAAATCCGAAGGAATGGTCCATTAAATTGGAGGATGCACTCTGGGCTTTTAGAACAGCCTACAAAACTCCAATTGGAACCACACCTTTTAGACTTGTTTATGGAAAAGCATGTCATCTTCCAGTAGAAATTGAACACAAAGCATTTTGGGCTTTGAAGACATGTAATCTTGATTTACATGAAGCCGGACGTCTACGATTAAGTCAACTAAACGAATTAGAAGAATTAAGACATGAAGCATACGATAATTCGTTAATCTATAAAGAAAGAACGAAGAAATGGCATGATAAAAGAATCAGAAGTTCAAAAGAATTTAAAGAAGGAGATAGAGTTCTTCTTTTCAATTCACGATTCAAGCTATTTCCTGGAAAATTGAAATCAAGATGGTCTGGACCATTCATAGTCAAAAGAGTTTTCCCATACGGAACGATAGAATTGATAAATTCAAATGGGATTGAATTTAAAGTTAATGGTCACAGAATTAAACATTACATACAGGGTCCGATGGAAGTCGACAACGAAGTTAATCACAATTTCGACACCACAGCTAACTAAGTGTGGGGAGAATCAAGTCTTTAAAGGATAATATGTATTTCTGTTAGAGTTAGATTGTCTGTTTTCGTGTAGTTCTCGAAAATGGAACACGTATGGTCTTTCCCTAGCAGACCCTAAAGAACTAGTCTTCTCCCCCCATTCTGAATTTTTATTTTTTTAGGTTTTTACAAAATGAAGACTGCCTGTGAACTAAACCATGGTCTAATGCTACACGCTTTGATCACTAAACGTAATAATGACATACTCCCGAGTGAAATAGTATCAGTAATCAGAGAAAGAATGGACGGAGTTAGAAAAGGATCCAGATGCGAAGATAATAAGTTACAATTTGGTAAAGGAAAATCAAAATCCGCAGCGAAAAGAAGAGCACGACACCTAGAAAAATGTCACAAATGCGGAAAATGGTCACATGGAGGTAAATGTTCAAATAATCAAACCTATTCCAATACCGAATTTGTTACTTTATGCAGAGACGGACCGTTAATATGTTTAGAAGAAAAGACAATGAATGCTCGAGGTTACGCCTATGCAGCCATGGAAAACCAATTAAACCGACTATCTTATGAATATAATAGATCATATAACTAAGAAATCTATTTCACAGGTATGTCTGTACAGTTTTTATTTTTATTTTTATTTTTAACCTTTTGATAATAAACGCTAATTTGTTCGCTAAAAAGTATTAAATTGGTATTAAATAAAATTAGGTTTGGCGACCGAAATTATTGATATCGTTCAAAAATTTATTACATCACTGCGAAATTTAACGTTTATTCTTAAGGTATAAATATCTTTAATCAATCAACCCAAAATATTTCAAAAATTCGTCATGAGTTAAATTAGGTCTTGGAACCGAAATTACTTTACCGAAAAGAGGGGCGCATATTTTTGATAATATTTGATTGATTAAAGTGGGATAAAAAGACAAAAAGATTTTTAAATTTTATTTTTACCATGTTTTTAAAATTAATATTTAAACCTTAAATTAATATTGTAAACTTTATAAAAACAATATATTTAAAATTATAAATATTTGAAAAAATTAATATAAGTTTGGTGTGAATTTATAATATGAATTTTTAAATTAAGTTTGGTGTGAATTTTTAATTTTTAAAATATGAAATTTTAATTTTATGCATTTCAAATTTTAAGTTTGGTGTGAATTTTTAATATTAATTTTTAATTTTATATTTAAGTTGTGTGAATTTAAAAACAAAAATTTACTTTATCTCATTAAGTTAAGAATATGATTTTTAAAATTCTTCGTAAGTTGAAGACTAGGTCTTTGAACCGAAATTGCTTTACCCGAGGGAGGGACGAGAACTTTTATTATCATTATTTTTAATCTTTTTGATTTAAAGTATGCAAAAAAAAAAAAAAAAAAAAAAAAAAAAAAAAAAAAAAAAATTAAAAAATCCAAAAATCTAAGCTTTTAAAATAATCGCTTGAAAATGACAATTTTAAAATTTTGTCGAGGGACGGACTAGGGCATCGTCCCGAAACGACCTCGTCTTAAAAAGAAACAAATTTTTAAAATTTTATTTAATTTATGTTTTAAAAAGTTTAAGGTTTTAATAAAAAAAAAAAAAAAAAAAAAAAAAAAAAAAAAAAAAAACAAAAAAAAAAAAAAAAAAAACCTGGAATTGACCCCCATGCGAGTCGCATGGGGGAAAGGCTTAAGCCATGCGACTCGCATGGCTGTTAAAAACTGGACAGGATCAAAAGCTCAGCGAGCTGCTCTTTCTTTCACAAACACACACATATACACGAAAACTCTCCCAAATCCTCTCAAAAATCCGCCATTTTTTACCAAATTTCTTGCAAAACTTCACAATAATCATGCCTAGATTCAGTAGTCTCAACCCCTTCAGGAGAAAGGTAAAGATTTCACCCCTAATCTCTTTAAAATCGAATTTTTGTGTTCTTGAGCTAGAAAATTTATATTTTGATTTTGTTAAATTTAGGTGTAATTAGAGCTAAATTGTTGTTATATTATGCATGTATATCCTAGATAGAAGCTATTTAACATGAATTGAAGCTAAAAACTTCAAATTTTTAAGAATCTAGGGTTTGTGTTCTTGAGCAATTTGGGGCTTTTTGATATAAACAGGTTATGGCCGATTTTTGTCATGAATTGTTACTAAATTAAGTAGTGTAACATGTTTAGGTAGTTAATTGATCCAAACTTTGAGCCTAAACATGTTTTTGAGAATTAAAGTAGACTTTTTAAGTCTAAAAATTCATGAACTTGGATAATTTGATATAAAGACCATTTGAAACTTGTTTCATAGCTAGTAGTGATTATTTTGGCATGTTATTTAAGATAAATGTTTATGAACTTGATGTACATTTTTCGTATATGCTTATTTGACAAAGTGTAGACTTGACAAATATATGAAAATGAGCACTAGTTTAATTTGAATGCCATGTAACAAGTGTTTAATTGCTATAATGATTATTGTTGACATGTTTAAGAGTTTAAATGTGATAAAACATTGTATACATTTTCGTATGTAAAAATGTAGTATTGTTATTGTTAATAAAATGTGTATAAAATGTGTTATGATTTGAACATGTCATCATAATTGTTTCAAGTTATTATTTTGCTAACACTAATGCATATTTGGATGCACAAATTTTGTGTTTAATGTGTTTTGCAGAAAGCCGATACTGGAGGTTCAGGAGCATCATCATCCAGGCAACCAGAGCCCGAACCGGAAATGTTTCATGAACAAGAACAGCATATGCAACAAGAAGAAGAAGAACAGGAGGAGCAACATATTCCATATCACGATCAAGATCAGTTATTCATGAATCAGTTTCGTCAATTCGCTCCACATCAAAGGATTCTGAGCTTAGACATTAATGAAGATCAGTTACACCCAAATCTAAGATTTGATCGATGTTGGATAGAGTATCCAGATTATCAAAAGAACATGCACATTCTCTACTTTAAGGTTGTTGAAATGCCAAGGGCAATTGACTGGGTACCTTTGGAAACAGTTGACCTTGCCGAACCGATTCGGGAATTATTGGTGCAAAGGTATGGTAATTCTCAGTTTAACGATTGGATGCGCCTATTTTCCATTCGTAGAACCATATATAGGGAATGGTGTATAGAATTACTTAGTACTATTAAGTTAAACAGTAATGTTAGGAGGATAGATGATAGAAGCTTTATTAGATTTCTGTTAGGTGGACGCATGTACAGAATGTCCATGATAGATTTAGCCAGGGCCTTACAGATTTACACCCCTGCTGAACTTTTGAGCCCCGACTGTAATAGCCTGATTGCCCAAGGAGAAAGGGTAGATAGGGAATTTGATGTTAACGCTGTCTGGAGGCGTATGTCCCACTTTAATGAATTTCACGCCAGTGGAAATCATACATACTTAGATATAGACAGAGCTGAACTCCGGGTGATTCATAGATTCTTAGCAAACACAATTACACAAAGGGGTAGGAATAAGGAGAAATTGACCGTAAACGATTTGTTCTACCTCAAGTGTATTAGAGACCCGAGGAGTTTCGTTAACATTCCCTATTGTGTTGGTTATTATCTCGCTAATGTAGTTTCGGGGATGAAATCGGGGAGTATTATAGGTGGTGGTATTTTCATTACTCTCATAGGAGAGTATTTAGGTGTAGATAAGCACCAAGGGGGTCCAATGAACGAAATAGAGGACGGAGGTGAAACCATAAGTTCAAACCTTTATCACGGTGCAAGGGTATTATTGATGAGACGTGGTCGAGTATATCGATACGAGGGACCTCAGCGACAGGTAGAGAGAGGTTCGGATGATGAGATGGAGGAGGCGAACAACATTATAGGAGTTGTTCGGGAGACTGCTCTTGATTTAGGCGTTCGTATGGAGGATGAATACATGACGAACTATGATAGGCATATGCAGTATGAGGCATGGCAACGCCGGAATGACTACGAGCATTCCCGGCAACGAGAGCATGGCCGATGGGATTATCATCAGCGCCAAATTATAAGCCAGTTGCAGCCTGGCGAGATGTATTATCCGACCCGACCCGCATACTATCCCGCACATCAGCCAGAGATGAGACCACCCTATGATTCATATGATTATGAAGCAGCATACCAGTACACCTATAATCAGCCATGGAACCCGGACGCGAACATGAATTGGGATCCATATCCTAATTTTCCTCCTAACCCACCTCCTGATCAGTAGAGATAAGTTGGTAATTTTTATTTTTATTATTTTAAACACTTAACATTTTATTACGTTTATGTAATGTTTGATATTCTTATTATTATTGTGTACTAATATTTTTCTTATAGTTTGAAAGTGGGATGCCAAAGTTCCATTTCAAATTTCATGTATGATTATATTTGTATTGTATGTATTCTATTTTATGCACAAAACAGGGTAAAACAACGCGTTTTCAAAGACTGGCATTAAGTTCAGCAAAAGCAAGTAATTTTGACGACAATGATGCAAAATGTATGTGAAATAACAACAAGACGGAATGAACAAATGACGTGCACCATTTATCATTCAGCAAACAAACGCCAATATATTTGGAAACTTTGGTAAAAATTTAATCATTTTCACACAAATCACCCTCAATAATTTAAATTGTTACCGATTTCTTGCAAATGAGGGCATTGCAAGATCTTAAGTGTGGGAAGGGGTTAAATTCTTTCGGATTTTAAAATTTTAATATTAAACACTTGGTTACCATTAAAAATACTAGTAAAGCAGTAGTTGTATTAGAATCTAGTGCTCTCTGATAAAAAAGAACAGCCCTAGTCTTATATACTGACTACCCAATTCTAGTAAAATTTTTCAAAATTTTCAATTAAATGAATTCAAATCATGTTTATACATATTTATGAACGATAAAACTAGGTTTTAACACCGAAATTATTGTTACCTCGGAAAGGACATAAATTGAGAAACAAACTAAAATGTTAAAATTCATTTAAAATGGAATAGAGGACGATAAAAAAAAAATAAAAAGCCAAGTGTGGGAAAATTTACCAAGTTATTTTAAACATATGTCACATATATCTGTAACAAATAACTAAAAATACTTTTGCTTTGGACTAAACTAAACTGTTTTACCCAATGAAAGAAAAGAAGAGATGGATCTACACGATGAATCAATTCCATCACTAAAAGGAAGTAAAGTCTTCCGAAAAAGACACGCGCTTCTTGATTTAGGTCATGAAGTTGTCGTCCAGACCAGCTGTAGGTTGACGAAAAATCTAGAAAAGTCATCACTAAAATCAGCAGGAAATCCACGGACCTCAGCATTAAACAGGGTCGCCAAGTGGTCAGATTTATCCTAACCATGAGAAGGATTTATCTCGTACAATGGGGAGGCACCATGCAAATTAGCTGGATAAGACTAATGAATCAGATCCCCAGAAAGGATAATCTCCTTAAAGATCAAAAATCAGCTTTTAAGCCTGATATTACTCAATCCTTGAGATTGACCTTAAAGATTGAGAATTCAAACTCATGGAATTCAATGATATCTAAACTCGAGCTTGAACGAGAAAATATTTTGATCAAAATTATAAACCGATTTGTTTTCTGAAAACCCATTTTCAATGCGTTCATTACCATTGAACGTAAAATCCTAGGAATTCACCTGGAATTCATTAGGTCACCTGAACCAAATCGGGTGTCAACCGTAAGAACGGTGGTTGCATAGCATGGTCAAAGACAGGACCTTGAGCCAGACCGAAAAATTATAAGGGTGAGCTTTACTATTGCTCCTACCAAGGATAGTAATTGCGTCCGACACGTTATAGACCATAATCAAAAGCATGTCACGGGACATTGCCTTAACAGTTGCTTGTTCAACGCTTTCCTTTACAACCGGACGGTAGTTTGCCGAAAGGTAATATACGGGACAAGTAAACTGGACGTGTTGCTTTCCAAATACAAGGTTAGCAAGTGGGTGACACAAAACCTCAAGTTTTGAGCTAAAATTTTCAAATCTGAAACCCACCAAACCCACAAAAATATTTTGCAAACACCGGTAAAGGGTTATTCCGGAAAACTAATCTAGGGTAAAAACTAGATTTCAAAAGATCAAATGTTTTCATAAAGATCCAATTTCCTTAATGGATCTAAATTTTTATAGTCATGTGGGACTGTAAACCATATCGTTACTACCATTGTTTATACCGCCGTATAGAAATCACTAATGTACAAAGTGTGAAGAATAAAGAAGTGATTCTAGTATTTCAAGACAATATTGCTTGAGGACAAGCAACGCTCAAGTGTGGGAATATTTGATAATGCTAAAAACGAACATATATTTCATAGCATTATTCCTCAAGAAAGACAAGCTTTTAGTTGCAATTGTTCTATTTACAAGTGATATTCGTTTAAATAATAAAAGGTGAAGACAAAAGACAGATTCGACAAATTGAAGACAAAAAGGTCCAAAGAGCTAAAAAGTACAAGATACAACTAAAAAGGTTCAAAATATTGATGAGGAACGTCTCAAAATGACAAAAGTACAAGTTGCGGAACGCAAAGTACGCGATTTAAAATAATACGCGAGGACGTCCGAAAATCCGGAGCCGGGACCTGAGCCAAGAAGAAACGCCCGACGCAACGGACCAAAAATATCTAGTCTACTATGCACAAGAATATAATATAATATATATATAATTATATATAATTATATATTATATATATTATTATTATTATATTACGTCGACAAAGAAGAAAACAAAAGCAGTTGGCTGAATCCAGGGTGGCCATGCGACTCGCATGGCCAGAGGCACAAAACCATGCGAGTCGCATGGTGTGAGATTGCTGGTCAGGTCCTATATAAAGCCAGTTTTGTGCCGAGTTATGATCATCCTTTTTCTCTTCCTCTTCAACGTAAATATATTTATATTTATAATTTATATTTTAATTTTAATTATAATTCTAATAATAAGGGTATGTTAGCGAATGTTGTAAGGGTGTAAGTCGAAATTCTGTCCGTGTAACGCTACGCTATTTTTAATCATTGTAAGTTATGTTCAACCTTTTTATATTAATGTCTCGTAGCTAAGTTATTATTATGCTTATTTAAAACGAGGTAATCATGATGTTGGGCTAATTACTAAAATTGGGTAATTGGGCTTTGTACCATAATTGGGGTTTGGACAAAAGAACGACACTTGTGGAAACTAGACTATGGGCTATTAATGGGCTTTATATTTGTTTAACTAAATGAAAGTTTGTTAATGTTAATATAAAGATTTACAATTGGGCGTCCCTATAAATTACCATATACACTCGATCGGACACGATGGGCGGGGTATTTATATGTACGAATAATCGTTCATTTAACCGGACACGGGAATGGATTAATAGCCACTAGAATAATTAAAACAGGGGTGAAATTACATTCAAGGGTAATTGGTGTAATTGTTAACAAAGTAGTAAAACCTTGGTTTACACGCAGTCGATAACCTGGTGTATTCATTAAACAAAGTATTAAAACCTTGTTACAATTCGAATCCCCAATTAGTTGGAATATTTATCTTCGGGTATAATAATAATTTGACAAGGACACTTGCAATTTATATTTATGACTGATGGACTGTTATGGACAAAAACCAGACGGACATATTGAATAATCCCGGACAAAGGACAATTAACCCATGGGCATAAAACTAAAATCAACACGTCAAACATCATGATTACGGAAGTTTAAATAAGCATAATTCTTTTATTTCATATTTAATTTCCTTTATATTTTATTTAATTGCACTTCTAATTATCGCACTTTTACTTATTGTTATTTTATTTAATCGCACTTTTAATTATCGTACTTTTAATTATCGCAATTTAATTTTATCGCATTTTTATTATTCGCAATTTCATTATCGTTATTTACTTTACGCTTTAATTTAAAGTCTTGTATTTATTTTATATTTTACATTAGGTTTTAACTGCGACTAAAGTTTTAAAATCGACAAACCGGTCATTAAACGGTAAAAACCCCCCTTTATAATAATAATATTACTTATATATATATATTTGTATTTTTATAAAATTAAACTAATATAGCGTTGAGCTTTGTTTAAAGATTTCCCTGTGGAACGAACCGGACTTACTAAAAACTACACTACTGTACGATTAGGTACACTGCCTATAAGTGTTGTAGCAAGGTTTAAGTATATCCATTCTATAAATAAATAAATATCTTGTGTAAAATTGTATCGTATTTAATAGTGTTTTTCTGCTAAAATTTAATAGTATTTTATACCCCTCTGCTTTGACATCAGTATTTCTGAAAGAATTACCTGGACTACCTCCACACCGATCTGTTGAATTTTAAATAGATCTTGTACCAGGAACTGCACTGTAACGACTTGGATTTTTCTATGAATATTATATGAGATTAATATTTACAAGAATAAATATTTCCAATATGTTAAGCAATCAAACTTGTTAAGACTTAATTAATTGAAACGAGTTTTATGTAAACGTTTGACCACCCAGTTTGTCCGACGATTCACGTACATTAAAACTTGTAAAAATGACATGATATATATATATATATATATATATATATATATATATATATATATATATATATATATAACATGACAAAGTGATAATTAAGTATCTCATTAAGTATATTAATAATGGGTTAGATACATAAAATGAGATTACTAAATTAAGGATTTCGAAACGATATATATATGTAACGATTATCGACGTAATAACGTCTTAACTAAAATAAATACATATGTATCGTATTAAGATATATTAATACACTATGTTTAACATGATAAAATGATAATTAAGTATATCATTAAGTGTATTAACAAGGAACTATATACATAAAATGAGACTACTAACTTAAGGGTTTCGAAACAATATATATACATGTAACGATTAATGACGAAATAACGACTTAATTAAAATGTATATATATGTATTGTATTAAGATGTATTAATACACATTTGAAAGACTTAAAGATATATATCAAAATACATATACTTAACAAAGATAGTTTTAATCGTATTCCCATTCGTTTTCATCAAGAATTCTACTCGTATTCATTCGGTATTTGTACCTGTATAATACCCAGCTTCTAGATGTACATACTATTGGTATATACACATAATAATTCAGCTATTAGCAGCCCTTGATGAGTCAACAAACAAGTGGGAACCATCATTTAACATCTATCATCAAATAATTAGAAAAATTACAAACTAATGGAGCCTATATTGACTCCCCATTTTCACGTGAAACAACACACACACAAACACAATTTCATTTCAACTTTCTTGCATCAAATTGATCTCTCTCAAGTTCTATCTTTATGTTCTAAGTATTCTTCATCATCTTCATCAAAATCTACCTCAATCTAGCTCAAAAATCCAAACATAGATCATCATACAAAACAATCACTCAAGAACACTTCAAAAACCCTTTCAAGTTTGCTAGATTACTTTCAATCTTGCAAATCCATTTCAAGTGATCATCCAACATCAATAAATCTTCATTTATATCATTAAGTGTTCATTCTAAATCAAGGTAATAATTATATTTAAGCTTTGATTAAATTCTATATGAATAACTATCTTAAATCAAGTAGTAATCTTACTTGAACTTGTTTTCATTCCATGATTCTACCTCAAGAGTTTTCAAGCCATCAAAGACCCTTTGTATCTCAAGATTATTTCTTGTCATTTACAGTAGGTTTACCTTCTAAACCTGAGGTAGTAACCTTGTTCATAACCATGTTCAATTCATACTTATATAACTATCTTATTCGAAGAATATAACTTGTAATCACTAGAACATAGTTTAGTTAATTTTAAACTTGTTCGCAAACAAAGTTAATCCTTCTAACTTGACTTTCAAAAACAACTTCACACATGTATTATATCCATATGATATGCTAACTTAAGGATTTAAAACTTGAAAACATGAAGAACACCGTAAAACTGGACATACGCCGTTGTAGTAAAATCGGGGGCTGTTTTGGGTTGGATAATTAAAAACTATCTTAAACTTTGAATTTAAAGTTTGTTTTCTGGGAAAATTATATTTCATATGAACATGATAATATATCTAAAAATGGTGGTTAAACTCAAAGTAGAAGTATGTTTTTCAAAATGGTCATCAAGGTGTCGTTCTTTCGACAAAAATGACCACCTCTTTCAAAATGGACTTGTAACTTGTAACTCTGACTATAAACCACCACTTTTTCTATTTAGTTTCAAAAAATTGAGTTCATTACAAAACCATAGCAATTTGATTCACTAAAAATCGATTTGTAACGAAGAAATTATGGGCAAAACAATATTGGTTAGAAATTGCCTAAAATGGCTACGAGATTATTTTGATAAAATCTATACTAACCATATCCTAGCTAACTTTTCCTATATTATACATGTATTTAAACATGTCATGACTATTTCCTTGTAATATACTAGTCTTGGTTAAGTCCGAGACAATATAACATAATCTTGATTGATTAAGACAATAGTTATACAATAAGTCGGATATATCGTAAGACACATATACACAATATGCCTGGGTTAATTCTAAGACAATACGTGTTCAATGAGTTGTGATTAAGTCTTGTACAATACGTATACAATACGTCTTTATTAAATTCTAAGATTATTTATTGGACTATTGGACTATATTTGGACTACTAACGTTGGACTACTAACATTGGACTGCTAACCTGACAACTTAAATCATCACACGCAATTGAAAATATGATATAAATATAATGGTATTATATTTTGATATATACACACACACACACACACACATATATATATATATATATATATATATATATATATATATATATATATATATATATATTTGTTATAGGTTCGTGAATCGATTCGAGACGCCGTCTGATTTTCAACGAATTGAAAATCTATTCAAGTGAGTTATAGTCCCATTTTTACTATCTAATATTTTTGGGATGAGAATACATGCAGCTTTGTAAATGTCTTACAAAATAGACACAAGTACTTAAAACTACATTCTATGGTTGGATTACGAATACCGAATATCACCCCTTTTGCTTGGTAACCTAAGAATTAGTGAACCAGTCCACTAATTGACGCGAATCCTAAAGATAGATCTATGGGCACTAACACGCCCCAGTCAGTGATATGAACTGCTTTGGTACTTCGATTATTATATTATCCATATGAGAGTTCCTGTATGATGAGGAATATTCTATATGCATTTTGTTAATGTCAGTTACCAGGTGTTCTCCATATGAATGATTTTATTACAGTTGAGAACTTCTGTATATTGTTTACGAAAATGAAATCTTGTGGTCTATTATTACGAATTATTATATAGGTTAAACCTATAACTCACCAACATTTTTGTTGACATTTTAAGCATGTTTATTCTCAGGTGATTATTAAAGGCTTCCGCTGTTGCATGCTAATTAAAGATGAGATTTGGAGTCAGCATGCTTGTATGATATTGTTTAAAAACTGCATTCGGAAACACCTTATTGTAACATATTATTATTAACCATTATGTAATGGTCTTGTGTACAAGTTATATTTTAGATTATCATTGATTGATAATCTACGGTGTGTCTTTTAAACCTTTATGAATGAATTAAAGGTTATGGTTGTTTTTAAAATGAATGCAGGCTTTGAAAATCATCTCATATAGAGGTCAAAACCTCGCAATGAAACCAATTAATATGAAACGTTTATAATCGATATGAACGGGGCATTTCAGTTGGTATCAGAGCGTTGGTCTTAGAGAACTATAAATTTGCATTAGTGTGTCTAACTGAGTTTGTTAGGATGCATTAGTGAGTCTGGACTTCGACCGTGTCTAATTTAAAAATGATTGCTTAACACTTTTGTTGGAAACTATATATTTTTAACATGTAAATATTATGTGATATATTAATCTCTTAACGTGCTTGCTATTATGTGTTAGATGACTTCATCCGATCATGTTAGGCTATCAAGCAACTCCGATTACAGTAGTCACTCAAGCGACTCAGATATTGAGTCAAAATCTTCAACCAATGTACCAAAGTTAAAGTTGGTCGATGGTGTCTCCGCTGAGGAAGAAAAATACTGGGAAGATTCCCAATTTCCCGAGGAACTGGAAGAGAATCCCTACGAGGATTCTGATAAAGTAGTAGAAATTACACCGGTACAATATAATAAAGGAAAGAAAAATAATAAGAGAAAATCTTCATCGGTCAAAATTGAGAAACCCGATCCCAATCCCGATGTACCATTAGTTATCAGAAATAACCCTGACCATTCTTACCGTAAACACCCGTATCATTTAAACTTTGATTATCGACCGAAAACATCTATAAGACTAGGTCCTTCTGAAAAGGGTGTAAAAAGGACTGCTCGTATTAGGAGTGGTATGGGTATTGGAAAACAATTAGCAAAACGAACTAAGTCTGAAGAAGATGAAGCAACTGAGTCCGATTAAAAAGTTAGCAGTTATTACTTTTATCATGCCTTGTAATATATGTATTATAGCGTGCTTGTGTTTCTATACTATATGTGAAATTGCTTGTTATGGCTTGTTATTGTGATGACCCGGAATATTTCGACTAATTTTAAATCAAACTCTCGATACGATTTAATATTTTTGACACGATAAGAAAAGTCTGTTAGGTTGAGAGTCAAAAATTTTGAACTATTTCATATATTCAATTAACCTTTGACCATTTCCGACGATTCACGAACAACTATTTGTATATATATATATATATATATATATATATATATATATATATATATATATATATATATATATATATATATATATATATATATATATTTTAATTTGAAATATTATTTGAAATAATAAATGATTTAATTGTTGGAAATAAATATGTAAAATAATATGCGGTGTAATGAAAACTATTATTATAAATATATATATATATATATATATATATATATATATATATATATATATATATATGTATGTATATAAATATTACTTGTAAATATATAAAATTATATTAAATCTAATGGTTTAAAAATATATAATATATTTATTTTAGTAGTTAAACTTGTTATTTAAAACTGTTTATATATAGAAAGAGAATATATTAAAAATAAATGATTTCGAGCTTAAATAGTAAACAATTGTAATACTCGGTTGGCATTTCGCTAGTGTTCATATAGAGCTAATATGAATTTATGAAGATTTAAAATAAAAGTTGTACTGTAAATTGATTACGAAGATTTTAGGTTTGATAAAAATATTTTTACCTTTTTAGATTAAATTTTAGCACTCCTTACATATTATTTAGAATAGAAAATTAATAATTAACGAACCTTTTTGATCAGGTTTCAAATAGTTAATGACTGAAATAATTAAATATATTTAAGCTAAAAATTTGGGATTTTTAGGAACACCTTTATATTCTAACTGTTTAGCAAGAAACCACGATATAGCACTTCGGGAGAAAGGTGTCGGTAGAATCAAACAAGCAGCAGGCTGCTTCACTGTTCTTTTCAATCCGCACATTTAAGTGATTTATTATTATATTCCTATTATTGTGTCACGGGTTAGTAACATACTCGTTCTCCCTAAAGATCTATCACCTCTTACTGTATGAATCTATATCTATTTATATCTATGAGTATGTATTTACATGATACACATATTGATTAATATATATCTGTAATCTAAACAATTGATACAAAACTCTCGATTGATTTTAATTGTGTTTATCACTCTCCTAAACTAACTCACATATCAACTTTCAATTGCACAATCATCATCAAACAATCATTCATGAACCCATCTTCTTCAACAATCACCCTCACCACACCTGCACCTTTTCTTCTACCATCACACTACAACACCAACTCTTCTCTCTCTTCTTTCCTTTCTCTCTCTCTTGAACGATGACACGCAAACGCCACCATACACAACCACCACCCCACTTCCGTTTTCTCTCTATCTGTTTTGAACAAATCACCTATATCCACAATACCCTAAACCCACGAACATCTTCTGTTCCAGCTTTCTGGTTCATCCCATCACCACCCTCACCAATTTCCCGTTTCTTTTTTTTTCTGTCGACCCAAATTTTATATTTCTATTTTCTTCATGAACTCACAAGACCCAAACCAACCACCTCTCAGTCATTGTTGCAGCTGCTGGACGTATCTGTTTAATGTACTACTCGTGTACTTATCTACTGCTGCTAATATTTTCTGTTCACATGCATTAACTGATCAAACCACAGAACCCACCTCTCCTTTAATTACTACTAACCATTACAGCTATTTTGATTTCTGTTGCAAACCGTCACCTTGTAATTAACCCATTGTGTATCTATTTTTTAAATCATTATCACAACCTAACACCACTTAAACACCACCATAAACCCAGTTTCTTTCCTATTTTCCTACGAACACAAACAGCCTGTAAAGTCTGCTGCTATGCTTGAACCGAATTGTTGCTGCTGCCATGACTATATTTTTTTTACTTGTCGACAATCTGTTTAATCCTCCTATTATTCTACTATAAATTACTGTACACGGTTCCTTTCTTTTTCCCTTTATGGCCGACAGGTAACCAACAATGTAATCCCACTTGTTGATTAAAGAAGCTGAATTTATTGTTTGTTACTTGTTCAGTTTAAACGAAATTACCAAATGGGGACTGTTGGGCCGTAATTGTTGTTGGGCCCTCATGTTCTATATTCTCTTTTGGGCCGTATCAAAAACCCATTTATTTCTGTTTTAAACAAAGCCAACCCCCCCCCCCCCCCACTGATGTAAACGATTTCTGTTTGCAATTGTGCAATACGTTTTCTGTTTGTTCTTCTATAATAAGAGATGAGTTAATCAAAATAATGATAAGGATATCGTGATGATGTCTTGATAAAGAGATGATTATGATATTATGTTACATAAAATGATACATGATATTGATAATGGTATGATGAGTGATCCGTGATGAACGAAGTCGATGATAATAATGGTTAGGGTTGATGATGTTTAAAAAGATGATACATAAAATAATAAAATGAAAATGATGATGAGGAATAGTTTTGGGTGTGGTTTTGGATAATGGAAATTGAAATATACGGAGTAAATAAAATTGTTGGGTGAATATAATCAGAAAAACTGGATAGCTCAGGCGGTTAAGGATGTTATTGGGTTAGCGGGAGGTCGCGGGTTCAAACCCGGGCTTTGGCATATTTTTTTAAGGGCTACTACTTTGAGGTAGTTATTTATTTATTTATTTATTATTATTATTATCTTATTATTATTATTATTATTATTATTATTATTATTATTATTATTTTTATTATTATTATTATTATTATTATCATTATTATTATTATTATTATTATTATTATTATAATTTTTATCATTATAATTTTATTATCATTATTATTATTTTTAACATTAATATTATTATTTTTAACATTATTATTATTATTATTATTATCATTTTTACTACTAGTATCATTATTATTATTACAACTATATTATTATTAAAAGAATCATTTTTAGTAAAATTGTTATTTTTATTAAAGTTATTATTAAAATTATCATTTTAAAATTTAACATTTTTATTATTATTATTACTATTATTATTATAAAATAAAACAACTTTTTATTTATTACTATCAATATTAT
Organism: Rutidosis leptorrhynchoides; assembly: GCF_046630445.1. Classification (NCBI taxonomy): domain Eukaryota; kingdom Viridiplantae; phylum Streptophyta; class Magnoliopsida; order Asterales; family Asteraceae; genus Rutidosis; species Rutidosis leptorrhynchoides. The sequence goes on along the minus strand of NC_092336.1, from coordinate 455,978,336 downwards.
TTTATCAAATAACTGTTAGTTATATAAAACTATATTTACTACATCTAACATAACTATATTAATATTTTATATTAATAAATATAATTAATTAGGTTATTAACGAAACACATAATTAAAATAACAATTAAATCACTAATAATATATAAATTTATTCGATTACCATTATATGTGTTAATATATATATATAAATGATATAGGTTCGTGAATCCGAGGCCAACCTTGCATTGTTCAGTTCCGTCGTATTCATATTTTTACTACAAAATATCGTATCGTGAGTTTCACTTGCTCCCTTTTTAAATGCTTTTACAATATATTTTTGGGCTGAGAATACATGCGCTTCTTTTATAAATCTTTTACGAAATAGACACAACTACTTAAAACTACATTCTATGGTTGGATTATGAATACCGAATATCACCCCTGCTTATTATATCTTGGTAACCTAAGAATTAGGGAATGACACCCTAATTTACGCGAATCCTAAAGGTAGATCTATAGGCACTGACCAACCTCATCCAGGTTACGGATGCTTTAGTACTTCGAGGTATATATATATATATATATACAGATGATACTTGTATATTACAGACTGAAAGTTCTGTTTATTTTGGGGATATTCTAGATGCGCTTTATATGTTAAGGTCGGTTACCAGGCGTTCATCATATGAATGACATTTTTATACAGATAAGCCTGTATATTGTTTACGAAAAAATGAAATCTTGTGGTCTATTAAAAATTATTGAAATGATTATTATGATAAACCTGTGAACTCACCAACCTTTTGGTTGACACTTTTAAGCATGTTTATTCTCAGGTAGGAAAGAAAACTTCCGCTGTGCATTTGCTCATTTTTAAGATATTACTTGGAGTCAAGCATGGCATATTTCCAAAGACGTTGCATTCAAGTCGTTTGAGTTCAAAAAGATTATTATTAAGTAAATGACAGATTAAGTTGTTTATAGTTTGGATATATTATGAAATGGTATGCATATCTGTCAACTTTCGTTGTAATGAAAGTTTGTCTTTTAAAAATGAATGCAATGTTTGTAAAACGTATCATATACAGGTCAGTACCTCGCAATGGGACCAAATGTTATTGTATTCATCCAGGTGGATTTGGACGGGTCACGATAGTTGGTATCAGAGCTGGTATAACCGCGTCCAGTTGTGGCGGGTTAGTCGTAGAGGAGGTTCTCACAGTGTGACCTGTGGCTAAGCATTGGCTCTTACTCCTTACGATCCCTTACGAGGGTTAACAGAAGCCAAGAGGCGGGCCCTAAAATCAGTATCTGAGGTACACTCAGTGGTCGCCGGGTAGTTAAGGCACTGGGTGGGACGGTGGTTGTCCCCAACTTTATTTACAGTTGGTATCAGAGCGTAGGTCTTAGCGAACCAGGTCTTGCATTTGTGTGTCTAACTGATAGTTGTTAAGATACATTAGTGAGTCTGGACTTTGACCGTGTCTGCATGTCAAAATGTTTTGCTTATCATTTATTGTCGAAAAATTTTCTGCTTATCATTCTTAAGTCTAGACACGTCCTATTGCATTTATTGCATAGATAGTGTACATATGGATTCATATCTTAGCATATCTGTTACAGTAAACTTTGCCTGACATCTTCCGAAGATTCCTCCGTAACTTATGGGATTTTGGTATTATATATGCATATGTAAATTATGTATTGCAGGGTACTAAATCTACGTCCTATAATCAATTTCATATCGAAAATCCTTTATCTAACCGTGTAAGATGAATTCTTCAACCAGTTCAAGTTCCTCGGATTCCGACAGCTATTCCGATATGGATATTCATTCGAACTCCGAAAGCAGTGTAACCGGAATGGATCAACCAATTAGCCATCATCAATTCTGGATGAATTGAGGATGGGTTCGTAGTCAACTCAATCAATGGAGACAAGAAGAAGGTGATCCTTTCCACCAACTAAATTACCCACTTGACAATGAACCTGAAGCGCTTACCGGCGAACCAATCCGAAATACCATTTTCACTCTCATTTCCAAGGTATGTCGCCACGATTACATAATATCTACAATTCTAAACCTTATTCATCCGTTTGTGTCAACCGCTAATCATCCCAGAATAATAGAAGAAGTCAACGAGCTTTGCGCTCGAGTTGTAGTCTTGGAGAATATGGTGCAAACTTTACAAGCACCAGCAGCACCACCAACAACAATACCACCAGCAACAGCATCTGTACCACCAACAACACAAGCCTCCACATCACACGCCTCAACATCACGATTTATACCTCGAGCATAATCTTCTTTCTACATATCGTTCTACATCGATTATCTTCGTTCTACCTATCGTTCTACTTATCATTCTATATCATTTATCTTCATTCTACATAGCAATCATGTAATCTCTAATGTTTAAGAGATTATGTATTCTAGTTCTAATCGTAAATCAGATGAGTTTAGTATTATATTAACTCATTAAATCCATGATTACATCTGAAGAAAAAAAAAAAAATATATATATATATATATATATATATATATATATATATATATATATATATATATATATATATATATGTATATATATTTTCATAAAGTTTGTAATTAAAAATCCTTTCTGTACAAACTATTAATGATGAGAATATTTTAACGGGTAGGTAATACCCGAGAAATATTTAGATTTCACCTTAATATGTTACACTGTACATTCTTTAAAATATTATTCAACCGTCATTAACTATCTTACTTACATTCACTAATATACGTATCCTTTCATTCAAAGCATAATCATTTTCATTCAAATTCGATTACATATTCTGATTTTGAACAGATCAGAATCCAACAAGTGGCATAATGAAGAAATAATGGACACAATAAAACTTGTTAGAAACAAACTAATTATGTATGTAAATTTTGTTAAGAATCCACGCTAACAATATCCTAGCTAACTGTTCCTATATCCGTTATGACTATTTCTTTATTACATTTTATTTATTGTCATTTTAATTATCTCAATTTTAATACTCGCACTTTAATTATCGTCATTTAAATACTATTATCTATTTTACGCACTTTAAATATCGTCATTTAAATACTGTCATAATATACTAGTCTTGGATAATCCCGAGACAATATAATATAATCTTGATTAATTAAGACTATAGTTATGCAATACGTCGGATAAATCGGGACACATGTACACAATACGTCGAGATTACTTCAAAGACAATAGTTGTACAATGGGTAGTGATTAAGTCTTAGACAATACGTCTTGATTAATTAGATTATATATTAAACTATTGTACTATATTTGGACTACTAACATTGGACTACTAACATTGGATAATTAAAAGGTATTAAAATATTGATTATAACATATGAAACTAAATATTTCTTCAAGTTGCCACTTGATTCCATCTTAAACATCATTTATATCTTGACGATTACCATCTTCGTTCAAATCCTTCAAAATTCTTGAAACACCTCGGATTGATAACCAATGATTCAGTTATGATAACTTTGAATGCTAATGATGTAAAGGCTCTTCCTAAACCATCTGGACGAACACTTCAACATCTAGTTCCATTGCGAGGTACAAACCTCTATATGATACGTTTTACAAACATTGCATTCGTTTTTAAAAGACAATATTTCATTACAACGATAATCGATAATTATGCATACCATTTCAATATATATCCCAAACTATAAATGACTTAATCTGTCATTTACTTTATAATAATCTTTTTGAACTCAACGACTCGAATGCAACGTCTTTTGAAATATGCCATGAATGACTCCAAGTAATATCTTTAAATTGAGCAAATGCACAGCGGAATATTTCTTTCGTACCTGAGAATAAACATGCTTAAAGTGTCAACCAAAAGGTTGGTGAGTTCATTAGTTTATCATAAACAATCATTTCCATAAGTTTTAATAGACCACAAGATTTCATTTTTCAATATCATTTCCATAATCATTATATAGGCATTTTGCAATCTGCATAAAGATAAAATCATTCATATGGTGAACACTTGGTAACTAAACTAACAAGATGCATATAGAATATCCCCCGCATACAGGCATTTCGCAATCTGCATGCTATATACCGGCCGTCGCAATCAGTATATATCAATCGAAGTACTAAAGCATTCGTAACCCGAATGGGACGTGTCAAGGTCCATAGATCTATTTTAGGATTCGCGTCAATTAGGGGCCATTTCCCTAATTCTTAGGCTACCAAGCTAACAAGGGGCAATATTCGGTATTCGTAATCCAACCATAGAATATAGTTTAAGTACTTGTGTCTATTTCGTAAAACAGTTTATAAAACAACGCATGTATTCTCAGCCAAAAAATATATAAAAAGGGAGTAATGAAACTCACGATCCAATATTTTGTAGTAAAAATATTCATACGACGGAACTGAACAATTTGCAGGATTGGCCTCGGATTCAAGAACCGATATATCAGTTATATATATATTAAAACATATAATGACAATTAACCAGTTTATATATTAATATTACTAATATACTGCTTATATTAATAATTAATTACTTAATTAGCTATATTCATTTTAGATATTTTAAATTAATACTTAATATATGTATATATCATATTTAAAGTATATGATATGTCATTTATTATAAATATTATACTTTGGTGTTTAGTCGTATCATACTATGTATTAAAACTTAATATATATTTGTTTTCAATATTTGAAATAAGTATTTAATGTTAATTAAAAAGGTAAATTAAAATATTTTAGTATTAATAATAATAATCATAAAAATAATGATATTAGTATTAAAGTTTATAACTTTAATAATAATTGTAGTGATAATAAGTTTACTAAAATAATAGTGATAATGATAATTCTAATAATAATAATGATAGTTTTTATTGATAACAAAAAGATAATTTTTGTGAAATGTTACTTTAAATGAAAATGCTAATTTTTAATAAAATGATAGATTTAAAAATAATGATACTTTTAGTAATAATGATAACAATAATAATACTGATAATAATAGTAACTATAAAAACAACCAATTTACTACTAATGATATTAATGATACTAAGTTTAATAATAATAATACTAATAATCTTATTAATATTAATGATGCTAATATTAATAATAATACTTTTGTTATTAATAATAATGATAATAACAATACTAATAATTGTAAAAAGATACTAATACAAATATTTATGAAAATAATAATAAATTGTATTATTATCATAATAATAATAATAATAATAATAATAATAATAATAATAATAATAATAATAATAATAATAATAATAATAATAATAATAATAATCATAATGATAATAATACTAAAATGATAAAATTAATAATAGTAGTAATAATATTAATAATACTTATAATAATAATGATAATAATGATTATAATATTTATAAATATGATAATACTAACAATAATAATTATAATACCAATAATAACAATAATAATAATAATAATCTTAATAATAACAATAATGATTATAATCATAATAATAACAATAATAAAAATAATATTAACAATAATAATAATAATAATAATCATAATAATAATAATAATATTCAAAATTTGAAAACTACCTCAAAAGCTCTTAAAAGAAAAAAAACACCCCGAACCGGGCTCGAACTCGTGACCTCTCGAATACCCGTCAACACTCTAAACCATTCCTTCTGTCATGCATTTATGATTATACTCATGACTCATTTAAATTTAACTTGTTTATTCTGTGTTCTTTCTTCTTCAAACAAAAGCTAGTCGACCATAATACCATAATTTATAAAACGATTTACCAATCATGATTTAAGACTTGGAATTAAACTACAATTATCGATTGTGATTTATAATGGTTGAAAAATAAAATAAAAAAAATTGAAAGTAGCAGCAGCAGTCTGTTCATGTAAAAAAATAAGAACTCTAAATTGTTTTTTTAAATTTAAGATCATTTTAGACAAACATTACTATATGAAATAAGTTTAAAATTGTTTCTGGAAACCCTATGGATCATCAATTTATCCTAAAACATAAAATCGAACACGAATTCCCTCAAGAACAATTTGGTTGACTTTTGAAATTAAAACTTTGACTTACAAATTTGAATTCGTTTTGAGAAATTGGAAAGTGAAAATTTACAGAAAGTTCAACTAGATGAATCCTAACATAACTGTATTTTTACATTTTTAAAATTCGTTCGAATTTGAGCTAGTGTTCAGCACGGCTAAGAACACTAACAACTCTAACATCAAACTCGATTTTTAGGACGTTTTAAATTACGATTTCTAAATGAAACAAGCTCTAAATCATTCCTAGAAACTTTCTGGATAATCAATTTAACTTAGAACATCAAATTGATTACGAATTTTACCAAGAACACTTCAGTTGACTTTTTGGTTCAAAACTTTGACTCCAAAATTCGAATTTAATTCGATGAATTGAAGTCTGAAACTTTCCAGATAGTTTAAGTAAACAATTTATAATAACTTTACATTAATAGATTTTAAAATTTGTTAAGAAATCGAGCTTTTGGAATATGGAAGTAAAAACAGAGCAGTCGACATTTTTCTTGATTTTTTTGTTTTAATTTTTCAATTGCAGTAATGGTTATCATTATATATAAGTTGTATTCATATGATTGAAGCTTGTTAAAGATGATACGATCGATTTGTTGTGTAATGGAATTGATTCGGACTGGTAACAAATTATAGACAAGAAATTCAATCAAATAAATAAAAAAATATACACAGATAACTAATTTCAATAGATTTGTACGAATTTGATTTTGATGTCTAACAATATTAGACAAAAACAAGATTATAGAAAGTTGATGTGGATAGGAAATAGATTCTGTATTTTTTATATAATTTCTCAAATAATTAATAAATATAACTAATAATAATACTTTTAATATTAATAATAATAAGTAATAATACTAATAATAATATAAATGTATGAAGAATAAATAATTTCTGTTAAAAAAATAATAATAGAAATAATAATATTTATAATAATAATAACACCAAAATAATACTAAGGATAATACTAATAATAATGATATTTAATAATAAAAATGATAATAATTAATGATAATAATCATAATACTATACTAATTATAATAATATTTATATTATTAATGATAGTAATATTATTAGTAATAATAATAATATAACAATTTATATATATCAAGTTTCGTATCTACATAATATATATAATATTATTAATATTGATTTTACTAACAATATTTATTTTAATAAAAGTAATAATATTTTAACTGGCCATTTAATTTAATACTACATATTATTAAACATATAATATTTATACTCTTTTATATATATATTCTAATATACATATCATAATAATTATTTATAGAAATCATATATATATTTATATATAGATTCTTTTTAATAATAACTTTATTATATATATATTATTTTACATTTTTAATTCAAATTAGTTAAAGTGTATTTTATTTATTCAAGAATATTACATATACTTATATTTATATTTATATATTTACATTTTTATTTACACACAATTGTTCGTGAATCGTCGGGAATAGTCAAAGGTTAAATGTATTCATGTAAACAGTTCAAAAATTTTTAAGACTCAGTTTAATAGACTTTTCTTATCGTGTCGAAACCATATAAAATTAAGTTTAAATTTGGTCAGAAATTTTCGGGTCGTCATAAATGAAGCAACAAAACTATAGATGGTCTTAATGGCCAGAAGCTTAATAATAAAGAATAGTATGTTGGAAAAAGCTCAGAAAAGAAACTGAAGAATGGATTAAGCAAACCATGAAGGAGACTGGACAAATCACAAAGACTAAACCTGTACTTATCGAATCCTTATGATTCAGTATCTGCTGAAACCTTTAAACAAATATCTTACTCCTTCTTATTCTAAAACGTTGCGGACAAATTTCTTCATCGTCTTCTGATCTTAAATATTTTAAATTCTAAGATATCATCGTATCTTTCGTTATAAATATCTTCGATATTTCTGAAGATACCTTCATAAATATCTTTGTCCGAAATTATCTATCTCCTCGTGTTATCTATGTTACATCATAAAAGAAACTGTTTTAGTTTCTATGCTTCTGTAAAATTCAGGTTTAATTGATGAATGGTTTTTGGAGAAGTGTTGGCAATTGAAGCATGAGTTAGTATAATATAATGACGCCTGGCCAACGTGATTATATTACAGTAAGTCATGCTGAATTTCTAATGGAACGTGATGATGGTTCACAGATCATACCCTCATCATGTGCCATGTTACATAACTCTTACATTCTACTTAACCTCTAATCATATCAAGAAAATATATTCTTGATAGTTCTATCTTCCGTGATTCTGATAATTTAAAAATAAATCGTGCTAGTACCTTTCCTTTCTGCTTAGTATATTATGATCATTCGAAACTTCATACCTATGAATTCTGGATCATTACTTGCTTTACTCAAGGTCAAAAAGAGAAAACAAAAGCACAAAGCTTCGAAATATAAACAGGAGTATAAATCACAGCAAATAGAGAGATCATTAACCGTGGATATCAATAATTATGGAAAGACAGATGCAAGGAAGGATTATGAAAACCATTACCCCAAGAGCGAAGTAGAAGTAAACAGATTCCTCCAGTGGGAGTTGGAATATGAGGATGATTGTTGCGATAGTCAGAATGAGGTCAAGGATCAGAACTGGATTAAGCATTTTTACAATCTTTTAGAAGTATGAATTGAGGAAGAAAGTATAGGGGAGGTGAAAATAATGGAACGGAATAGGTGAAAACAATCGAGGCAGATTACCGCATTTAATTAAAGAGATCCTAATTTCCTTATTCACTGAAGAATCGAATCTTATATAGATTTCGAAGATTATCTCTAAATTCCTTGAATTCCGGAAATCCACCGTGACTACGTCAAAAGTTAAATCTCTATCTCAATCTTTTGTGACAGGTTCACTGGTACGCTTCAAGTTACCGAATTGTTTTATCTATATTACTCAATAATGATAAAACTCTATTTATCAACTCTTATTCGACCTTAAAATATTCGGATTGTCAACCATGACGATCACACTCAAATTTCGGGACGAAATTTCTTTAACGGGTAGGTACTGTGACGACCCGGAAAATTTCGACTAATTTTAAATCAAAATCTCGATACGATTTAATATTTTTGACAAGATAAGAAAAGTATGTTAGGTTGAGACTAAAATTTTTTGAACTGTTTCATATATTCAATTGACTTTCGACCATTCCTGACGATTCAAGAACAAATATTTGTAAAAAGATACACACACACACACACACACACACACACACATATATATATATATATATATATATATATATATATATATATATATATATATATATATATATATAAATATTACTTGTAAATATATAAAATTATATTAAATCTAATGGTTTAAAAATATATAATAAATTTATTTTAGTAGTTAAACATGCTATTTAAAACTGTTTATATATAGAAAGAGAATATATTAAAAATAAATGATTTCGAGCTTAAATAGTAAACAATTGTAATACTCGGTTGGCATTTCGCTAGTGTTCATATAGAGCTAATATGAATTTATGAAGATTTAAAATAAAAGTTGTACTGTAAATCGATTACGAAGATTTTAGGTTTGATAAAAATATTTTTACCTTTTTAGATTAAATTTTAGCACTCCGTACATATTATTTAGAAAAGAAAATAAATAATTAACGAACCTTTTTGATCAGGTTTCAAACAGTTAATGACTGAAATAATTAAATATATTTAAGCTAAAAATTTGGGATTTTTAGGAACACCTTTATATTCTAACTGTTTAGCAAGGAACCATGATATAACACTCCCGGAGAAAGGTGTCGGTAGAATCAAACAAGCAGCTGGCTGCTTCACTGTTCTTTTCAATCCACACATTTAAGTGATTTATTATTATATTCCTATTATTGTGTCACGGGTTAGTAACATACTCTTTCTCCCTAAATATCTATCACCTCTTACTATATGAATCTATATCTATTTATATCTATGAGTATCTATTTGTATGATACACATATTGATTAATATATATATTTGTAATCTAAACAATCGATACTAAACTCTCGATTGATTTTAATTGCATTTATCACTCTCCTAAACTAACTCACATATCAACTTTCAATTGCACAATCATCATCAAACAATCATTCATGAACCTATCTTCTTCAATAATCACCCTCACCACACCTGCACCTTTTCTTCTACCATCACACTACAATACCAACTCTTCTCTCTCTTCTTTCCTTTCTCTCTCTCTTGAACGATGACACGCAAATGCCACCATACACAACCACCACCCACTTCCGTTTTCTCTCTATCTGTTTCGAACAAATCACCTATATCCACAATACCCTAAACCCATGAACGTCTTCTGTTCCAGCTTTCCGGTTAATCCCATCACCACCCTCACCAATTTCCCATTTCTTTTTTTTTTCTCTCAACCCAAGTTTTATTTTTCAATTTTCTTCATGAACTCACAAAACCACAAGACCCAAACCAACCACCTCTCAATCACTGTTACAGCTGCTGGACGTATCTATTTAATGTACTACTCATGTACTTAACTACTGCTGCTAATATTTTCTGTTCACCAGCGTTAACTGATCAAACCACAGAACCCACCTCTCCTTTAATTACTACTAACCGATATAGCTATTTTGATTTCTGTTGCAAACCATCACCTTGTAATTAACCCATTGTGTATCTATTTTTTGAATCATTATCACAACCTAACACCACTTAAACACCACCACAAACCCAGTTTATTTCCTGTTTTCCTCCGAACACAAATAGCCCGTGAAGTCTGCTGCTATGCTTGAACCGAATTGTTGCTGCTGCCTTGACTATATTTTTTTTCCCTTGTCGGCAATCTCTTTAATCCTCCTATTATTCTACTATAAATTACTGCACACGGTTCCTTTTTTTTCCCTTTATGGTCGACAGGTAACCAACAATGAAATCCCACTTGTTGATTAAAGAAGCTGAATTTATTATTTAATACTTGGGCCGTTTAAACGAAATTACCAAATGGAGACTGTTGGGCCGTAATTGTTGTTGGGCCCTCATGTTCTATATTCTCTTTTGGGCCGTATCAAAAACCCATTTATTTCTGTTTTAAACAAAGCCAAACCCCCCCTCCACTGATGTAAACGATTTCTGTTTGCAATTGTGCAATACATTTTCTGTTTGTTCTTTTATAATAAGAGATGAGTTAATCAAAATGATGATAAGGAGATCGTGATGATGTCTTGATAAAGAGATGATTAAGATATTGATTATGATATTATGTTACATTAAATGATACATGATATTGATAATGGTATGATGAGTGATCCGTGATGAACGAAGTCGATGATAATAATGGTTAGGGTTGATGATGTTTAAAAAGATGATACATAAAATAATAAAATGAAAATCATGATGAGGAATAGTTTTGGGTGTGGTTTTGGAGAAGAAAATGGAAACTGAAATATACTGAGTAAATAAAATTGTTGGGTGAATATAATCAGAAAAATTGGATAGCTCAGGCGGTTAAGGATGTTAATAGGTTAGCGGGAGGTCGCGGGTTCAAACCCGGGCTTGGGCATATTTTTTAAGGGCTACTTCTTTGAGGTAGTTATTTATTTATTTATTTATTATTATCTTATTATTATTATTATATTATTATTATTATTATTATTATTATTTTTATCATTATTAATTTATTATCATTATTATTTTTTTTAACATTAATATTATTATTTTTAACATTAATATTATTATTTTTAACATTATTATTATTATTATTATTATTATTATTATTATTATTATTATTATTATTATTATTATTTTTTTACTACTAGTATCATTATTATTATTACAAATATATTATTATTAAAAGAATCATTTTTAGTAAAATTATCATTTTTATTATTAAAACTATCATTTTAAAAATTAACATTTTTATTATTATTATTATAAAATAAAACAGCTTTTTATTTATTACTATCAATATTATTTTATCAAATAACTCTTAGTTATATAAAACTATATTTACTACATCTAACATAACTATATTAATATTTTATATTAATAAATATAATTAATTAGGTTATTAACGAAACACATAATTAAAATAACAATTAAATCACTAATAATATATAAATTTATTCGATTACCATTATATGTGTTAATATATATATATATATATATATATATATATATATATATATATATATATATATATATATATATATATATATATATATATATATATATATGATATAGGTTCGTGAATCCGAGGCCAACCTTGCATTGTTCAGTTCCATCGTATGCATATTTTTACTACAAAATATCATATCATAAGTTTCACTTGCTCCCTTTTTAAATGCTTTTACAATATATTTTTGGGCTGAGAATACATGCGCTGCTTTTATAACCGTTTTACGAAATAGACACAAGTACTTAAAACTACATTCTATTGTTGGATTATGAATACCGAATATCACCCCTGCTTATTATAGCTTGGTAACCTAAGAATTAGGGAACGACACCCTAATTGACGCGAATCCTAAAGGTAGATCTATGGGCACTGACCAGCCTCATCCGGGTTACGGATGCTTTAGTACTTGGAGGTTTATATATATATATATATATATATATATATATATATATATATATATATATATATATATATATATATATATATACAGATGATACTTGTATATTACAGACTGAAAGTTCTGTTTATTTTGGGGATATTCTAGATGCGCTTTATATGTTAAGGTCGGTTACCAGGCGTTCATCATATGAATGACATTTTTATACAGATATGCCTATATATTGTTTACGAAAAAATGAAATCTTGGGGTCTATTAAAAATTATTGAAATGATTATTATGATAAACCTGTGAACTCACCAACCTTTTGGTTGACACTTTTAAGCATGTTTATTCTCAGGTACGAAAGAAAACTTTCGCTGTGCATTTGCTCATTTTAAAGATATTACTTGGAGTCAATCATGGCATATTTCCAAAGACGTTGCATTCAAGTCGTTTGAGTTCAAAAAGATTATTATTAAGTAAATGACAGATTAAGTCATTTATAGTTTGGATATATTATGAAATGGTATGCATACCTGTCAACTTTCGTTGTAATGAAAGTTTGACTTTTAAAAACGAATGCAATGTTTGTAAAACGTATCATATAGAGGTCTCGCAATGGGACCAAATGTTATTGTATTCATCCAGGTGGATTTGGACGTGTCACGACAGTTATTTACCATCATCTTCTTCTATAGATCTAAGTATAATTTTCGTCTCTTTTACAGTTTAAAACAAAATACAAAAATGGATGTTAGGGATAGACAACCGAATATTTTAGAAGATCTACTGAAATGACCCGTCCAAATCCATATGGACGAATACAATAACATTTGGTCCCATTGCGAGGTATTGACCTCTATATGATATGTTTTACAAACATTGCATTCGTTTTTAAAAGACAAACTTTCATTACAATGATAGTTGACAAATGTGCATACCATTTCATAATATATCCAAACTATAAATGACTTAATCTGTCATTTACTTAATAATAATCTTTTTGAACTCAACGACTCGAATTCAACGTCTTTTGAAATATGTCATGAATGACTCCAATTAATATCTTTAAATTGAGCAATTGCACAGTGGAAGATTTCTTTCGTACCTGAGAATAAACATGCTTAAAAGTGTCAACCAAAAAGTTGGTGAGTTCACATGTTTATCATAACAATCATTTGAATATTTTTAATAGACCACAAGATTTTAGTTTATAAATATCCATACACTTGAAGTGTATAAAGAGCATTCTATACGTTGTGGGCACCCGGTAACTAGCCTTAACTAACAATAGTGATGACCCCTGAGTTATAATAATATGTACATCGAATCAAGTGTGTTCCGTTAACCTCGAAGTATTAAACACCCGTTGTCTAAGTCAAAATCATTGACTAGTACAACATCCTGGGTGGGGGTGTAAAACCTGATAGATCTACCTTTAGGATTCGCGCCTACCAGTTCATAAATGAATAGTTAAAGTTACCCAGCTAGGGGATTTTTGATTCAAACCCACTTAGAATTAGTTTTAGTACTTGTGC